>NW_017617356.1:5000-7500 GCF_001879475.1 Ipomoea nil
CAGTGAGGTCTTTCTCCAATCAAATCCCAATTTTTTTTAAGAAAGCTGGCTGAATATCCATCCGGCCCAGGTGCCTTTTGATCACATATTCCAAACAAAGCATTTCTTATTTCTGTAGAGCAAACATCAGCGATCAGAAAATGTTGCTGAGACACAGAAATTTTGGGCCATTCTGAAGGAAATGCCTGTTTACACGGTCTCCTTTCACTCGAGCTTCCAAGTAGGCCTTTATAAAGAGAGCACCAACTTGAGTTAAAGAAGTTGTTGGGATTCCATGCTGATCTAGGATGCACGTAATGCTTCTGTCCTTGTTTGATTTCTTGACCAAGTCATGAAAATATTTTGTGCTCTTGTCTGCATCAATCAAGTGTTTGAGCTTCAACTTTTGGGAGATAAACTGCCTTTCAGCTTCAGCAAGAAACAGGGCTTTAGATCTTAAACCTTGAAGAACAATTCTATTATCTTCAGAATCCTCATTAAAATCAGCGGAGTGCAGGAAATCATTATAAGCAGAGTTAGCAGCTAAAAGCTTTTTCAGAGATGTGACCAAAATCCTCTTTGTTAAGGATTTTAAGGGGGGCTTTCAAGGCTTTAAGCTTGCGAACAAAAGTGTACTGCCTTGAGCCATGAATATTCATTGTCCAAGTGTCCAGAAGAATTTGCTTGAACTTCGGGTGAGTTAACCACATGTTAAAGAACTTGAAAGGTCTATTGATTGATTCCTGACTATTGAACATCTTAATGATGATGGGGCAATGATCAGACATGCAATCAAAATCCTTGAAATCAACCCAACAATTAAAGCTGCTTCCAGTCCAGAGGGCATTTGATAACACACGATCAAGTTTGGCCTTCACTCTGCCATTTGTCCAAGTGAAGAAATTTCCAATAGATGGGGCATCCGAGAGACCAAGAGAGGAGCAACAATCCACAAAATCTTTGGTGAAGTAATTAGACGGGATTACTCCACCCTGTTTTTCCTCTGGGCACTTGACAACATTAAAATCTCCACAAACCAGCCAAGGAACATTTGATTGTGGGTTTAGCTCCATTAACTTGTTCCACAACTGTCTTCTTTCCACAACCGAGTATAAGCCATACACAATGGAGCACTGAAAAATCTTATTTGAAGTCTTGCATTTCAGGGCACAGTGAATACACTGGGCAGAAACATCCAAAATAGTACAGTCCACCTTGTGGGAATTCCAAACCAAAAACAATACGACCATTCCTTATGGTATTAAAGTCCACAAAAACATTCTCACTAGGAAAGATACCTTTAATTATTTTATCTAACTTTGTGGGGGTGGTTCTTGTTTCCAGCAAAGCAAAAAAGAGACATGGTTCTGTCTGGCAAAACTGAGGATCTTCCTCCTCTTTAGGGGCTTGTTGATGCCCTAACATTCCATATTGCAGCAATCATTGACGACCAAAGGTGGGTCGCCGTCGACCACCGCCACGGACCATTGTTTTTGCCCCTCAATGGTATGGGAATAGCTTTGTTAAAACTCTTGGTTTTACCCCCTTCTTTAGAAAGATTTTGAGCCCCTTTTGGGGGGGATAAAACTGCTTCCCTTAAAACTCTGAACTCTGGAACAACAATTTTCAGTCAATTTCACGGGGTTTTGAGCAGTAGAAACTGGTTCCTTAGCACATACAACCGGCTCTTTTGACCTATTATTTTCCTTGCTTGCCATGATTTCCTTGCATAACTCATTAGCCTCAATTGAATTGCAAGGAGGCATGGATACTTTGCATAATGTGACAAACTAGAATCCTTTGGCATTGCCAGCAAGAAATCTCTCAATGTTTGCCTGGGAAAAAACGAATCTGCCCCCTTTGTTGGTTCACACTGTGCAGAAGCTTCTGAAACATGATTATCAACAGATTTTTGTGGCCCATCCTTCTCAAACACCACTGTCTCAGATTGTGTCCCCTTTGTTGTTTCACACTGTGCAGAAGCTTCTGAAACATGATTAGCATCAGATTTTTGTGGCCCATCCTTCTCAATCACCACAGTCTCAGATTGTGAAGAAACAAGCACAGGTTCTTTGGGCAAACAATCAGGGCTTTCACTCAAATCATCACCCTTTTCTGCCTGTAACCCATCCTGAGTTTTTTCGTGATTTTGAGGGCCCAATTCAATACCCACTAAATCTTCACCCAGCATGGTTGCATTCACTAAATCGGTCTCAATCCTTTGTTTAGTGAGTTGCTGTTCATCTGGAGGAACTACCTGCAAAACAGTTGAAGCCAACACACTAGAAACAGATTTGACTGCCCTAGGAGAAGCAGATTGCTTTTTCTCTCCTATATGGAGTTTTGGGCAGTCATTTTTGAAAACGAGACCTATGGGTGGTGGTGCATGGCCGTTCTTAGTTGGTGGAGCGATTTGTCTGGTTAATTCCGTTAACGAACGAGACCTCAGCCTGCTAACTAGCTATGCGGAGGTATCCCTCCGCGGCCAGCTTCTTAGAGGGACTACGGCCTTTCAAGCCGC
>NW_017617358.1:0-17584 GCF_001879475.1 Ipomoea nil
CATAACACCGTGGTATGTATATACATATAATACATATTATATGGGTTGCCTTGTGCACATATCATCACGTGAAAAATTTCCTTGAATAGTTTCATGGCGACTTCAGACCTATAACTTTGTCCTTGCTTTATAAATTTTGGACAACTTTCGAACTTGACATCTTGGTCCTTAATGCAGATTCATACACCGCAAGCTATTTTGAACGATGGTAGTGTTTTGGGAAACCGTGGGAGCCGATCAGAAGAGGAGGCTCAAAGTATCAAGTGACGAGACTGGAAAAGATAGCATGTCGTTCATCGTTTACCCACCAATGACGTCGAGAACTCGTCTTACCCAGATACCGCCATATAAGTGGAAAATTGGACCCATGACACCGACACCCAGCCATCGAAAACATGGGTTCTGAAGACCGGCTTAAGTCATGTGGACTACACAGACACACTCCCGACTTTAGGGAGATGGATACTTGAAGGTGAGGCTTCATGGAATCAGCACCCCAGCTTTAAAGGTGAGTTTAGCTTCACAAAGGGGTATTGGGAATGGACTGAGGCTATACTCAGTCGGCATCGCAAACTTCTAGAGGATGTGACGATCTACGACGGCGTATATGCCTCCTTATTCACATATGACCGCTCGACGCCTATCGTCCAAGCATTCTGCGAAGCGTGGTGCCCCATGACAAATACCTTGCTTACATCCCTCGGTGAGCTTTCAATCTCACTTTGGATATGCATGTACTTTGCGGTCTACGATATCTGGCGACATCTACGATGAGTATGTTCCAACTGCCTCGCAATTAACAGGGGAAGACATCGACTCCGCCCCTCAATGTTGTAAATATTTGTTCCAAGCATACTATCACCTTGGTAACCGAATTAGGCAACGAGGTGGTCGCCGTGGGCAACAGGAGAAAAGTCGTTCAGTTCACGTTGTTGAGTGGATAGAATTCTGGAGCAGAAGACCGCAAGTTTATGACAGGCCACCGCCTAGGAAGGAGGATAAGAAGAAGACTCGCCCGAGGAACACCCATAATCCAAGTGGCAAGATCCCGCATTCGGGGGTTGGACCAGAACGACCAAAGCGCCTTTTGCTGAGCTTGGAATTCCCTCCGAATACGAGGAGGAGACCCATTTGGCGGCATACCTAAGTTGTTGGCTGTGCGTATTCGTGCTCCCCATCAAAGCAACGCGACTCATTCGAGCCCAAACATTCAAAATGGCTAGTCTAATGCGACGGGCAAAACACTGAACCTCGGGATCCCCGTTCTTGCGAGCATCTACAATGGATTGAATGTAATATCGCACTCTAGTACGCCGGGGTCAGTTGATAGTCACTTTCCCATTCACTATGTGTATGGATGGCTGTCGTTCTACTTCGACACTCATTTCGCAAATGATCAAACGTCCGCCTCCCCGCTGATGATTGCCTGGAGAGGGTGGCGCGAGGTATTATGGACCAGTAGAGGCTCGTCGTAAGATGTTCAAAGCCGACAGCGCCAATTGGCTCTGCACGACACGCCGCCTAACTAAGGATATCCACTTCCTCGATAATGGGACGCACACTCTACCGACCACGAGTACCTCATGTGTCTTCGTTCTAACCACCTCATATTGCGATGGGCGGATGCATGTATCGCAGAGCCTTACACTCCACATCGATTCAGCCGACAGTTCGGCTACTACCAAGACGGCAGCTCTGGCATACTGGGCAATGATGAACGTGAGGTCACGCTTTCGGAGGGTTTCCAACGTTGGCGCCACTCTACACTTAGGGTTCAGGGTCGCGAGTGACATTTCCCGCGACTCGAGTTACTGTCACCATGAAGAAGTATTTCTCGCCGGGCTATAAAGATTGGTGGCCCAAGTCCATGGGGACTACCTCGAGCGCAATATCAAGGGTTTAGCTCCTGAGGATCCAGCCAACGTGCAGCAGGAGGCTGGCACCGCCAAGAAGGCAAACATCCAGTCCAGGGAGATGAACCACCACCCAAGAAGAGAAAGGAGCATATCATCTCGAAAAACAGGGCGACGTGGTACGGTCGGACTCGGGTGATGAGGAAAGCCATGACCGTCACTGGAAACGGCGACGAGACAGACGTTCGCCTTCCCCAGTGGAGGTAAATCATTGTTCTCGCTTCCCAATGATTGCGGTAGCACTTAATTTACCCTCTTTTACTTCTTGACAGGAAAATGTGGCGATACCTGCTAGTGGAGGGGCTGAGTCATCAAATAAAAGGGTGGCAGCCAGCAATACTGGAGAAAGTGGACATTCAAACAATGCCTCAGCATCAAGCACGCACAATCGGGGAATTCCCTCGACGAGCCACGCGTAGGTCAGCAAGATAGACCTGAGGTCTCTGTCTTTGATGGAAAGACCTCGTACTGGAAGAATTTAAGGTGGTTGTCATAAATGTCTGGAACAAGCTTCGCAAAAAGTTGGACGACACCTCGGTAGAACAGATTTCATCTTTGCAAGAGAGCTTTTTGAATGCTTTTGCAAATCTGCGGAAGTTAGACATTGATATCTCTCCCTTGGAAACACGGGTTGCAGACATTTTCACGAAAGCTCAAGCCTTTGATAACTTAAGGTCCACAATTTCTGACAAAACGTCGAGCGAGTCTCAGTCTTTATCCCTGGCGAAGGATGCTTAAGAATGCACAAGACGAGTTTAGGAAACTCAAGAAAGATCTATTGGGCCAACATAAGATGCTTAAGGCCACAAAAGATCGGGAAGAGGAATTGGAGAAAGAACTGAAGTTAGTTCGTGCCAAGGCAGAGGAATGCGACACTGCGATTGCCAAAATTACAGATGACCTGGGCAATGCTAAGACTGCCGTTTCGGAGGCTGGGGCAGAGGTCACCCGCATTAAGGACCTGACTGTACTGACGCCAGAAGATGAAACGAGCTTAAAGGAGGCAAAGAGAGGCTTAGAAGCGTGCAAAGACGATATGCTTAGCTTTAGGCTTTTTTATTGACTGATACTCTTTGTCATTTAGTTTCTCTTTTGATTGCAAGAACTTTTGTTGTTTCGTTTCTAACTTTTGATAATTGAATGCTTCTCATTTATGTGCCGGTCCTTTAGCGATAATTCATACAACTTTTCTTTTACCCGTTGAAGGATTGTCTCCACTCTTGCAACATGAATTGGATTTGATTTTGTTATGACTGAACTTAGATAATTTGATTCTAAGCTGCCTACGTACTCCTATCAAGGAGATCAAGTCAAACGTAGTTCAAATGATTTTTTTTTACAAAGTAGAGCCGTTCACAGTTTAGACTCATGCGGGCCAGGAGCGTCTATGATTTGGGCCCACCCATAGACAAAGCGAGATGCATTAGCAGTTTAACCACGTGCTGCATTTTTGGTGGATCAGTCATTCATCAATCTTCATGACTTGTGTTGACACCCAAGTTTAAGGGTGGTAAAGCTTTAGGAACCTTCCATTAATTGGACCGATCTTCAAACCATCTTCACTAATTAGCTTATAAGCCCCCGCCTGTGTAAACTTCCAAAATCACGTAGGGACCATCCCACCTTGAAGTGAACTTGTGGCCAGTTTTTCTCGTGACAATGATGGGCCTGCGAACAGCTAGGACTTTGTCCCCAATTTGAAAGGAACGGGTCCTAACCCTTTTGTTAAAAGCTTTAGACATGCGAGCTTGATAGCACTCCAAGCTTTGTTGCGCTTGCAGCCGTTTCTCATCCAAGGCTTCTACTCGGCCAAGCGTAGTTTAGCATTTTCTTCATCAGTAAGACCCTCCTGTATGGCCAACCTAAGGAAGGTATTTGGCGCTCTAGAGGCAAGACCGCTTCTACACCATACACCAAAGAGTATGGAGTGCTTTGAGTAGGTGTGCGGTATGTGGTTCTATACGCCCACAAAGCTTCTTCCATTCTGTCATGCCAGTCTCTTTTCGATTTTGAGACCACTTTCTTCAACAAATTGCAGGGTCTTGTTAAAAGCTTCAGCAAGCCCATTTGCAGCTGCATAGTAAGCTGATGAGTTTCGCTGCTTAAAGTCAAAAAGCTTGCAGATCTTGTCCATCACTTGTTGTCAAAGGGCTTCCCGTTATCTGTTAAGATATATCGCGGGATACCAAATCGATAGACGATGTGGACACGGAGAAAGTCTGCAACATTTTCTTTCTTCACCTCCTTCAATGCCACGGCTTCCGCCCACTTTGAAAAGTAATCGGTGGCAGCTAATATGTAGGCATGCCCTGCAGATGACTTAGGCGTAATTGGGCCAACCACATCAAGTCCCCAAGCATCAAATGGCCAAGATGCAACTGTTGGGTGTAGAGTTCTGGTGGCTGATGAATAAAGTTTGCATGATATTGACAAGCTTGGCACCTTCGAGCATAGTCTATGCAATCCTTTACCATTGTAGGCCAATAATATCCCATTCGCTTAATGTGGAAATGCAACTTGGGACCGGATTGATGTGCACCGCAAACCCCAGAATGAGCTTCTTGCATAGCTTGTAAAGCTTCCTCTTCCCCTAGACATCGGAGAAATATTCCATCAAAGGAACGACGATACAATGTTCTTTATAGTAGATGAAGCGAGGAGTTCGACGCTTTATCCACCCTTTTACGGGGATTTTCAGGTAACTTTCCATCAGTGAGGTAGTCAATTAACGGTTGCCTCCAGTCGTCTTTGCCTATATCATACACTGAGGCAGTAGGGAGTTCAACGGTTTCATCAACTGAGCCGTCTTCATTAAAGATTGGTGGAACCACCCACCTTTGACATACTTGTATTCGGGCTGCAGGATGAGCAATAGTTGAAGCCAATGCGGCTAAGGCGTCAGCTTGCTTGTTTTCTTTCCTCGGTACATGTTCAATTGTGACGTCCCCTAACCATTGCATGAGTATCTTGCATAGTTGTTATATGGGACTAACTCCGCCTTTTTCACTTCATATAGACCCAACACTTGGTTTATGATCAACTTTGAATCTCCATAAATGTTAATTCTTAGTTGCTTCATGTCAGCCGCTATTTCGAGCCCAAGTATCAATGCTTGATACTCAGCAACGTTGTTTGAACATTGCTCGGTCAAGGTGAATGAATATGGCAACACCTCGCCTTCTGGAGTGACGAAGACAACTCCAGCGCCTGCCCCTTTCTCTATGCGAAGCTCCATCAAAGTACATCTTCCATGGGGGTAGGACTTCAATGATAAGCACATCTTCATCAGGCAAATCGTCAGACAACTCCCATTCAGCAGGTATTGGGTGATCTGCGAGGAAATCGGCCAAGGCTTGCCCCTTGACAGACTTTTGCGGCACATATGATTTCAAATTGTTGGAACAATAAGTACCACCTTGCAAGGCGGTCAGAGAGCACGACCTTCGCCATAACATACTTCACCGGGTTCGCTTTGGAAACAAGCCGGATTGTATGAGCCTCGAAGTAGTGCTTAAGTTTTTTTGATGGCGAACACAAGTGCCAAACATAGCTTTTCAATTGGGGAGTACTTTAACTCGTTCGGGGTCATCATTCTGCTGAGATAGTAGAGAGCATTCTCCTTCCCCTTGTCATTTTCCTGAGCCAGCAAGGCGCCACAGAACAATCCTGGGCGGAGATATAAAGGATCAGCGGGCGACCAACAGGAGCAGTTAACACAGGCGGCTTCATCAAGTATGACTTGATACTCTCAAATGCGTTCTTGCATGCCTCATCCCATATGAATGGATGCCCTTTTTCATCAATCGACTAAAAGGTTGACATCTTCCCGCTAGGTTTGATATGAACCTTCGGATGTAAGCCAACTTCCCTTGTAAGCTTTTAAGCTCATGAAGGCTCAGGCATCTTCATTATGGCGTTTTTGCTTGTTCAATCTCGATGCCCCTGTGTCGAACAGTAAACCCGAGGAACTTTCCAGCAGCAACCCCAAAAGCACATTTCAGGGGGTTCATTTTCAGTTGAAACTTTCGTAGGCGGTCGAAGACTTGCCTTAAATGCGCCAAGTGATTTGTGCGCAATTTCGACTTCACAACCAGGTCGTCTACGTAGCATTCGACCATTTTATGGAGCATATCATCAAATATTGTCTGCATAGCCCTTTGGTATGTAGCACCTGCATTTTTCAAACCAAAGGGCATTACTTTGTAGCAGTAGATGCCTTTTGGCGTTCGGAATGCAGTTAAGTCTTCATCTTCCGGCGCCATGCGGATTTGATTGTAACCGGAGGAGCCATCCATGAATGACAGGATCTCATGCCCAGTCACGGCATCTATCATTAACTCCGTGATAGGAAGCGGGAAGTCATCTTTCGGGCATGCCACATTGAGGTCCCGAAAATCTACGCAGACGCGGATCTGGCCGTTCTTCTTCCGCACGGGCACAATACTGGATATCCAGGTTGGATATTTAACTTCACGAATGAAGCCAGCCTCAATAAGCTTATTAACTTCTGTTTCAATCGAGGGAATGAGCTCGGGGCGGAAGCGTCGTTGGGCTTGCTTGACCGGGCGACACCCTTTCTTCACTGCTAAGCGGTGCACAGCTACCTTTGGGTCTAACCCTGGCATCTCCTTGTATGTCCATGCAAAGACATCAATATATTCTTTCAGCAATGTGACATAGATTCTTCGTCTTCATCAGATAGGAGTGCGCTAATGAAGATAGGACGAGGATTTTCAGGCGTTCCCAGATCAACTTCTTTTAATTCGTCCACCGCGGCTCGTACCCCTTCTTCTAACTCATGGGGTGCATCTTCCGCATCTTCCCCTCAATCGGGGTTTCATCACATAACGTGATATGGAACGACGATGCCACCTCTCCCTGAGTGGTTGGTGGTACGTCATCACTTGAGCCTACGCTTTCCTCATTTTCCTCTTTATGTACTCGAGTGTGTACAATGGTCTTCGGTTGGACTTTCAATACTTCACCGCATGTAACATGAATATATGTTTCTCGTCTCATACGAGAAGGAATCATGCTTCTAAGCCTTTTGGAGGTTCCACTTCAGCAGGAACATTGGCACTGTCGTTAACACTTGGACAGCTCCAAGTCGATCATGCATCGACTTTCTCTTTAGGGCTTTAGGACTTGACCCCAGTCTATCAAAGACTGAGCGTCGAGAGTCCGCCTTACCAATTCGGTCGAAGACTGACTTCTTTTGTCTTGCCCATTACCATTGGTAGGAGTGAGTTTTGGGTCATACTCGCTTCCCTCCGCGGAGATACAATTACTTGCAGCCCTGTTTATAAGAATTCGCACTGGTTTAGGGGGAACATAGCCCAACCCTTTGCGCGTTTGAGGTTCTTGGTGATTTGCTTTGCCCTTACCACCGGCTTCTGGGATAAGCTTTCCCAATTTCTGTGGCTCGTTGGGGTTATAGCCAGCCTTGGCTAGAAGCTTATAAGCGTTAGGGTCGAAACCCTCAGTACGCTTGGCGGGGAATGTTTGGCCCACTTTATCACCACCTTTATCTTCAGATAATTTTGCTGCATTTGCTTTGAGTGTATCAATCCTTGCAAGCGGGAAGATGAGTTTCGTGTTATGCTGATCTCCCCTACAACTTGTTTTCCCTTTGACCTTGATTGGGAAGGTGGATCGTCATGGCTTTCCTCAATATCTTCAACAATAACTTGCCTTTAATGTAGAACTTTGCGTCTGCAAAATAAGACTCAGCCTCTGTGAAAGGGCTTTCGTCGGCGGACCACCTTTTCAACTACGCCGTTCTTTTCAAACATGAGGCACTGATGCCAAGACGAGGGTTACCACCCCATTTTCATGTATCCATGGCCTTCCAAGTAACAAGTTATAAGATGTCCTTGCATCTATGACATGGCAAAGGACAACCTGAACTCAGACTTCCAATTCTTAAGTCAAGTCTGATGATGCCGATTGCTCTTTGCCCTCCCTGGTTGAAGCCTTGTATCATTAGACGACTTTGGGCAAGCTCATCTGTAGATATACCAAGGTCCTTCACAGCTCGAAGGGATAGGATGTTGACAGCTGAGCCTTGATCAACCATAATTCTTTTGAGTTTTTGCCCACGGGTGTAGCCTTCAACAAATAATGGGCGATTGTGTGGCGTGCCTCCAAGTAACAAGTCTTCATCCTTGAAGGTAATTTCTGTGGAGTAGGAAGTAGCCTTATGCATTAACACTTCCTCATCCTCGATGTGTTTAGGAGATGAACATTCACCTCCATCTTCTGCTTGTCATTTTGTATTTAGGCAGGAGCTAGAAGTGCCTGCCCCTTGAAGATCAAATCCCTTTGGCATATATTGAGCCAAAGGAACTGGTCGTGGCTGTTTGACATGCCCCTTCGTCTTTGATTTGCGGGCATGGGTACTTTTTGAGGTTTTCTCAACCCAACTTTTCACTATGTGCTTTTGATGCTTCACAGGCTCGAATTTCTTCTTTCTATGAGTGACAATCACCCATTTACCTTCGGATGCGTTATCATTCCGCTGTGGTTCTGAACTTTGACCGACAGCGTGCTTAACAATGAAGGGGAGTGGACGCTTCCGTTGTTTCCCATCTTCCTTTTCAGTACACAGCGGAGCGAACCGTCCGGTGTAATCGAGATTTGATTTGAGCTCGCTTTGGCATCGGCAAGCTCAATTTTTCCATCCTGGCCAGTGCCATGACTTTATCTTTGAAGATAAAACACTTCTCAATCGGATGACCAAGAAGACGATGGTACTTGCAGTAATATGGGTCATCCACCCTTGTAGCTTCCTCGGACGTTTCATTTCAGGCAACTCAATGAGCCTAAGTTTAAGTAGCTCATCAAACATGGGAGATACATCGGAATCCATGAAAGGATAAGTCTTCTCCTGCCTTTCTTCAATTGTCGGCCTTCTACCACCCCTTGACGGGCCAGAAAATGATCTTGACCTAGGCCTTTCAGTTGCCTTAGTGAAGACTGTCATAGGAGTAGCCTTCACATTCATCACTTCTTTCTTTTCCTGCTTTGGAAAAGGTTTGTTCCACTTTTTAACTTCTTGTTTTCCAGGTGCATTGGAGGAGCTAGGCAAGTTCAATATATTGAGCCCTCCGCTGGCTTCGATGCTCAATTCCATGTCGTGAGCACGACTGGATAACTCCTCAAAGGACTTTGGCTTAATCCCTTGTAGGATATAGGAGAGTTCAAAGTGCATTCCTTGGATGCACATCTCAATTGCAGAACTTTGGGATATTCTTTCTTTGCAATTCAGGCATAGTTCCCTCCACCTTTCGATGTAGGTACCGCGCGTTCACCCTTCCATTGGCGAGTAGTGGTGAGTTCCAAGAAGCTGACCGTTCTCCTTGTGCTATAGAAACGAGTTAAGAACTCACGTTCCATATCATGCCAGCTATCAATGCAACCGGGTGCAAGGTCAGTGTACCAATCAAACGCAGTTCCCTTTAATGAACGGACAAACTGCTTTACCAACAGATCGCCATAAGTCCCTGCATCATTGCATGTCTCCACAAAGTGGGCAATGTGCTGTCGGGGATTTCCTTTGCCATCGAATTGCTGGAACTTAGGAGGTTGATAGCCGTAGGGCATTTTCAACTCCTCAATTCTTTGTGTGTAGGGCTTAGCATAGGAATATGAAGGTTGGCCTTCATCCAACTTGCCTTTGATGGCCCCATTATGTAGTCTTTCAACTGATCCACCGGTATCATACCTTCGGTAACTGGAATAGTTTTCTCAGTTGCAGGTAAGTGGGAAGCAGCTTCTCCTACCACATGGCTAACATGAGGTGGTGGTGATTGCTGACCAACCTCTTCTTGCCCTTCAGGTTGCTTTCCTGGAACACCGGCTTCCTTGCTCCTCCATGATGCTTCCTACCCTATTATCGAGGGTGTTAAGCCGTTTTTCTTGATTTTGGAGAGCGACAGCCATTCCTTCCAGAGACTTAGCAATTCTAGCTAATTGCTCCTCCACAGACTCTGTGTTTGTCGCCATGGCCGGCATGACGTTGTAGACATGCGACCACTCAGGTGCAGCCTTCCATAATGGATGAGGCGGAGTTACGGGGGAAGTGCTCCCGCTACTAGCGTTCCCTTGCATAGAAGTTGGACTACCACCATCGGTAGCTCCCTTGGGAGAGGGTGGACTTCCAGCAAAAGCAATTGCCTTTGAGGCAGCAGGGGCCTTGTCGAGCCTTCGAACCCACGTCGTGCCATGGACTGAGGTTCAGGTACTCGGACCCCCAAATCCTTTGCGCGGTTCCTTGTCAGCGGACCTTGCGTTTTCTGGGTTGTGCCAGGGCTAGCTACAAGCGTAGACTTGGACTTGGTAGCTTGGGCATAGGTCCTCCTGAACATGGGATTGTTCGATGCCATTTGATGCGCAGGTAGAGGTATAGTAGTAGAGAGATGAGGCAGAGCTGTCCCACTGGGCGTGCCAAAATATGTAAACGCGAAAAACTTGAATTGTATATATTCAAAATTCAAAGTATCGGTTACAAGTAGTATCAAGTATATATCAAACGGGAAGGGGTACAATCTCTGTATATGAGAAGTCCTCTGATTCTCTACTACAAGTATGCCTATTGGAAGTGTCCAAATTTGGAATATGCCAAATTGGAAGTGTGCCGAGTTCAGAGTATGCTGAACTTGAAGTAGTTCTTTGTTGGAAGTATGCCGAATCCGGAATATGCCGAATTGGAAGTGTGCCGAGTTCAAAGTATGTTGAACTGGAAGTATGCCAAGTTCGGGAGTATGCCGAACTGGAAGTATGCGAATTCGGAGTGTGCCGAATTGGAAGTTCCTTGCTGAAGGGCCTCCGGAGTTAGTAGCTTGTTCCTCAATGAAGGGCTAATATGCAGCTTGATCTTCAAAGAAGGGCTTCGGTGTTCAAGTGGCGTGTTCCTCAGCGCAGTATACGCCAGCGTGTGTTCCAGACGATATCCTGGAGAGATTTCGGCAGAGCTTCGATATGCAGATTTCCAGAGCCCTATTCTTGAAAATGAAACCACTATTTATAGTGGTGAGTGTGAGGGAAAATCTCCAACCAACTCTTAATTCCTTATTTAATTTAATTTCTTTAATTAAATTAAGGAATGTATCGGGACACCATTGCGTCCAAGTTCATGATTTCATTAAATTTCCAAATAATATCAAATATTCAAATTTCCCAAAATTATATAATCCACATATAATTTTGATGGGCCAAGACCAAGTCAAACCCACTAATTAGGCAACCCAATTCATCCAAGCAGCCTGGTCCAACTTGATTAAATATTCACCATTTCGGGCCGAACAATCCAACATCCAATTACACTTAATTAAGTAATTAAACAATTAATTATTCAATGGTCATTTAATTAACCCAATTAAATAAATATTAGTCCAACTAGCTTAATTAAAGTAATTAATTTAATAATCAAATATTCACCACGGTCCAACACCATTATTTAAATTTTCAATGCTTACATTCATATTTTGATTAGAGCTTGGAGATCATTGTTTGGTTCAACCGACCATCGGAGCTTGCTATGGTGTTGGCCACGCTATCCTCTACGCCGAGACAAGCAACAGAAATTGCATAGATAAGTCATTTAGGTTTACATTCGATGCATGCTTGTATGAATTTACCTCCTATCTTGCTTAGACCTTAGTAAACCAAAATGGGTACTTAGCGAGGACCACTCGCAGCACACTTTCGAGACCAACTGGGCGACTACGCTGCGACCGGAACTGTGTTGGCTACTCGGAGAAATATTAAGGTTGAGCCATCAGTTCAGAAAAAAACTTAGTGTAGAGACGCATCATTAGCGCGATAAGGCAATGTGGAAAACCTAATGCCAAGAATCACAAGACTGGAGAGAGAAAACTCAGAATCCTATTTGGGATGAAATCCTTGCGAGTTTGCGATTTGTAGAAGATTGATAGATTTGTAGAAGATAGATGGATAAGGCGATGCGGAAAACCAGAATTGGGTGAATTAAGGTCAAGCGATGCGGAAATCAGAATTGGGTGAATAATATATAGAGTTAATACCCAAATCGTCCTCGACTATAGTGGTTTTTCTCAATTTCGTCCTAAACGACTTTGGTGACCTAATATCGTCCCAGACTTTTGTGTTTCGCTCAATTTAGTCCCAGACTTTTGTGTTTTTGCTCAATTTAGTCCTTCATTTGTTATTCTGTCCATTTGGTGTTAAATAAATAGAAATTCAGTAATTTTAATATTGGCATCTCTTTACTC
The DNA here is from genome assembly GCF_001879475.1 of Ipomoea nil. Taxonomy (NCBI): domain Eukaryota; kingdom Viridiplantae; phylum Streptophyta; class Magnoliopsida; order Solanales; family Convolvulaceae; genus Ipomoea; species Ipomoea nil. The sequence goes on from NW_017617358.1 coordinate 12,164, forward strand.
ATAGACATGTGAACTGCGAAGTCCTTTTTTTTTTTTTACGAATTACTCCCAGAATTACTCCTAAAACTGCGAATATAAAATTTGATTTGCAGGTCCGGGAGTAATTCTGGGTGTAATTCGTACAAGAAAGAGGAATTTCGCACTTCATAAGTTGAAAGTAAAGAGAGATCAATATTGACATACTGAATTGTCCCTTTATTTAACACCAATTTGACGGAATAACAAATGGAGGACTAAATTGAGTGAAACACAAAAGTCTGGGACGATATTAGGTCACCAAAGTCGTTTAGGACGAAATTGAGAAAAACCACTATAGTCGAGGACGATTTTGGGTATTAACTCATAATATATATACTTAACGGTGAACTAACGGCGACTCTTAAATTTTTAACGGAGGAAGTAACAGTGTGTGGGTATTTAAGGAAATCTCAATGTAAAATTTAAATCTGATCAATTTTCTAATCAATCTGAGTCATTCATTTGATTAAAAAATGTGACCGCCATTTTTTCTATCCAATATAAGCCTAACTCTCTTGGGCTCTTATTCGTATAGTAGATAAAAAAAAACTAGATAGCAGATACATGAAGTGTAATTAAAATGATACTTTAACGTTACTATAATAAAACTAATGTAAATGGAAAATGAAACTAAAATAAAACTCATACCTGGGTCATGCTACTACATGAACCATGATCCATAATAAAATTTGTCATACATAGTTCATTGACTGAAACCATGAATAATAATAAATATATTTAATTCTTATATAAATTGTATGTACATATGTTTATTTATGGTTGTATATAAAGTCTTTATATCGTGGACTATAGTCATGATCCAAAAACGGTGTTGTTTCTTTAAATAAAGAAACGGCTACCGTTATATCTTAAGAGAACCCGTATTTTTTGTGTGTTCATAACAAAATGAAACTACAGTGTATCTAAAATGAAGTCATCTTACATATTTCTTTTATATTATCAAATGGAACTGTAATTGAATTGAAATGATACTTTAGTTGTGTTGAAATGAAAACACAGTATGTATAAAATGTCTCACATATTAGATGTATATTATCAAATAGAACTGTAGTTGAATAGAAATGATACTGTAGTTGTGTTGTAATGAAACTACAGTGTACATAAAATGAAACTGAATAACAATTTCACATATTTGAGTGTATAATGTTGAATGGAACTGTAGTTATATCGAAATAAAATTGTTGTTGTGTTGAAATGAAACAACAGTGTATATGAAATGAAATTGAATATGTTATACAAACTGAGCTACTTTACGCAGAATAGTGTTATTTCTTTTCATTAAAAGAAACATCACCATTTTAGACCATGGTCCACGGTATAATTTGCCGTTGTATATTGGGTCGTTATATCGTGGACCGTGGTGCACGTGCACCGCGGTCAAAACGGCGCCGTTTCTTTAAGTAAAGAAACGGCACGCCGTTAGTTTTAACGAAGCGCGTATTCTTTTTGTATGTTAATTATCAACTGACACTACAGTATATTTAAACTGACACTGCCTCACGTATTATTTTTATATTATCAAATGAAACTGCAGTTATATCAAAATGATACTGTAGTTGTGGTGAAATGAAACTATAGTGTATATAAAATGAAACTGAATAATATTTCACATATTTTAGTGTATATTGTACAATGAAACTGTAATTATATCAAAATGATCATGTAATTGTATTCTAATAAAACTATAGTGTATATAAAATAAAATTAAATAACATTTGGTTTCGCCCTTGTGGGTTTCTTAAAATCGACCACGCCTCAGCGTTGGTGCAAGCAGTAAGAAATTGCATCCTAGCCCGGGCTGAACGGTGGCCGGGTAGGGGTTTATCAAATCCGTTGGCGGTAGTCCAGGCTTGCTGTTGGCCCATAGTAGCTAATCCCGTTAGGGTTTTGGTTACTGTTCGTTGCTGGTGCCGTTCGGGAGGATTGTTGCTATTGGCTGGCATGTGCTTTTTGTGGTGGCCTGTGTGCCTGTATATTTTTAGCCTGCGTTCTTAATATAGGCCTGCGTACCCGTATGTTTTGCCCAGCGTGCCATTTATCTTTTTTAGGCCTTTGTTTGCCGAGTGCTGATAGTTGGGCAGATAGTTGGAGCCAGCCAATAGCTCTAGACGAGACGTGGACGTGAAGCGTTGTGGCCGTGTTGGCTGTTGCATCGTTGCATTGTGGTGCAGAGTCACGGCATTGCAACTTTGTGGTGGTGCGGCATGGTGGCGCAATAGTACATGGTAGCACGTAGTACAGACTGCTATCATAGAAACAGTCGTTATGATGCTGGATTCTGCGAAAATTGGTGATGTCGATAGGGGGATTCTGTAATCGTTATGCCATGGAACCGTGTTCACCATGGATGGTGAACACGATACCATACGACGTCGTTTCTCCAATGTGAGAGTAACTGTGCCCGTAAGTGGCATCGTTATCTCCCACCAATCACTTTTAAAAAAAAATTAAACGCGTGACTATAGGTCTATAGCTCTCCATTTTCCCACTACCGGTTTCACTTCTTCTTCACGCAACCTTCTTCCACCATTCTCTCTACTCTCTGCTCTCTGCTCTCTCCATTTCGTAATCACCATTTCCACCCTTTTCGATCATTCTCGAACTCTCTGATCAACACTCATTCTCTCTACTCTCGTACTCCATTTCCCCATTCTTGCATTCCTCTTCACAGACACTAAACAACACTTCTCGTCCTCCGTCATTATTAAAAGAGACAGAATCATTCTCTCCATCGCTCATTCTCAAAGTACTTCACTTATCTTATAGGTATTATGTACTTGACGTGTTCATAATTTAGGGTTTTTGTATTCTGTATACATTTTGAAATTTATAAATGGGGTTTTGAATGTAGTGTTATGAACTTATGAATGTATATCTGTAACATTATGTATGTGTAGATTAACCATTATGAATATGGAACTCTGAGATTGATTTTTAGTTTGTGAATATATGGTTTTAAGATTACGTATGTATAGTTATAACATTATGGAATTGATTCTTAGATTGTTTTTACTGCTGTTTATTCACTATCTATGCAGCTTTGAATGTCCATAATGTCACAACTGTTATTTATACTCTGTTTCTCTTATGAGCTTTCTGATATGAGATTATGAATTTTCTGATGTGACATTATGAATTTTCTCATATGAGATTATGAATTTTTTGTTGTGAGGTTATCATTTACAATTTTGAGATTATAACTTTTCTGTTATGCAATTATGTATTTTCTGTATGAGATTATGAATTTTATGTTATGATATTATGAATTATGTGTGACTGTTATTGATGGACAATATATTCTTTTCTGTAGAGCATGACTGGATTTATTCGGCATTCCCCATCCCCCTCTACTAAAATAAAGAATATATTTCCATCAAACTCATTTCAGTTTTGTACTATATTATATGTTGTATATGAGTTAATTGCTTTCTAATGTTTTTGATATCAGCAATGGACTCTGCTCCGCGAAAAAGAACACGTGCACAAACAACAAGGGCAATCTTGAGCTCTCAAGTTGCAGAGGCATCACAACCCTCACAACCGCCGCGTGAGGAACAGAACACTGTGGTCAAAGCTAAATAAAAAAAAGAGACAAAAAACAACACACGCCATATTGGATTCACAATCTGCTGAACCATCCCAACAGCAGCTTGAGGAGCTTCTCCAAAATGAAGTAATAAGAGAGAAAAGATAAAAAAAAATAAATAAATGATAGGCAAAGGGGCAAAGCAGCCATTGTCCCGGATCAAATACAAGAGGTGGAGGAAGATGAATAGGAAGGTGGTGATGCGGACAAGAGTGCTACTCCCTACTTCAGCACACGAATGGGGCTAAAGACCATGTTCAAACTTGTACAGAAACTAACCCTAGAACAAAAACAAGCTGTGAATGATATTGGTTTTGGATCCCTGTTGAATCTTCAGCTGTGCACAAAAATGAGTCACAGTTAGTGCAGTATCTGCTTAAAAACTTTGAGCTTTACCAAACACATTTCATATTGGAGAACGATAAGCTCACTGTTGAAGAAGAGGACATAGAGTACACTCTTGGCATTCCACGGGGGAAAAAGGTGGTTGTTGAGGGGCCAAAGTGTGATGAACAAGGAAGACCTGAGTACAGAGCTCTATTACAAAGCTGGAGGACAAGGTGGAACATTAAAATTGGTTCCCCAATCACAACCAAAATGGGGATGTGATTGTTAACAGAGGAGATTATGGTGATGAATTTAAAAGGGACTTCATGGTCTAGCTTGACTGTTTCATGCATGATGCAAGGGTTTCAGACACGCAACTGCAACCATAGAATACTCAACTCCTTGGTCAATGTTCATGAAATAAAGGAATACAACTGGTGTAGCTACACCTACAAATCTCTTATCAAGTCCATTGAGAAGTATAAGAAAAAAAGTAATAGCTTTTTACTGACCGATGACATTCATACTGGTAAATTCTAGTTATACATCAAATGTCTTTATTGAATTAATTGTCTTTGTGTGATTATCTGACTTTCAACACAATGTTAAATATTACACATATATAATTATGAAATTGTAAATATAGGGTTATTGAGATTATGAGATTATGCATTTTCTGTTAACAGATTATGAATTTTCTGTTAACAGATTATGAATTTTCTGTCATGATATTATGAATTTACCTTTATGATATTATGAATTTTCAGTTGTGATATTATGAATTTTCAGTTGTGGTATTATGAATATAGGGTTCATATGGATTTATGAATTTTTTACTATGATATTATGAATTTTCTATTATGTAATTATGAATTTTGTGTATAAGATTATGAAATTGTAAATATAAGGTTATTGAGATTATGAATTTTCTATTAACAGATTATGAATTTCTGTCATGATAATATGAATTTGCCTTTATGATATTATGAATATATTGTTCATATGGATTTATGAATTTTTACTATGATAGTATGAATTTTCAGTTATGATATTATGAATTTTCAGTTATGGTATTATGAATATAGGGTTCATATGGATTTATGAATTTTTTACTATGATATTATGAATTTTTTTTCTTTTTTCTTGAAAATTGTAGCTATTCTACTTTGATCGGGTCCAATTCAAAGGGATGAGAGTTGAAAGAACATACCCAAGCATCACCGCATGGACAAGAAAGCTTGCAAGACAAAGAGTTTCTGTAGAAAGAAGGTCAGGTGGATATGGGAAAGGGAAAGTTATCCCACGTATTGCGAAGCCTACTGCTGATTGTACACTCACGCTATTGCTTCTACTTCAAACCAACCTACTGTTCCTGATGCTCATCAGACAGTCACAAAAGTCTCTGTGCCGCCATCCAGTGTTGACAGAGTTACACAAGTGCTATGGCGACTTACTGCTGATGTCTTGGA
>NW_017617359.1:2500-5000 GCF_001879475.1 Ipomoea nil
TGCCGGACTTGTGCGGAACGAGCGTGCCTAAGTGCCGGACTTGTGCGGAACGAGCGTGCTAAGTGCCGGACTTGTGCGGAACTAGCGTGCCTATGTTGCGGACTTGTGCGGAACAAGCGTGCCTAAGCGCCGGACTTGTGCGGAACGAGTGTGGCCTACGTTGCGGCATATGCGGAACGAGTGTGCCTACGTTGCGGGCATATGCGGAACGAGTGTGCTAAGTTGCGGACTCATGCGGAATGAGTGTGCCTAAGTTGCGGACTCATGCGGAACGAGCGTGCTAAGTAGCGGACTTGTGCGGAACGAGCGTGCCTAAGTGCCGGACTTGTGCGGAACTAGCGTGCCTATGTTGCGGACTTATGCAGAACGTTGGTGCCTACGTTGCGGACTTATGCGGACTGCCTAACGACAGTTGCGGAACGAGTGTGCCTACGTTGCGGGCATATGCGGAACGAGTGTGCCTACGTTGCGGGCATATGCGGAACGAGTGTGCCTAAGTTGCGCAACGAGGGTGCCTAAGTTGCGGACAGTTGCGGACTTATGCGGAGCAAGGGTGCCTAACTTGCGGACAGTTGCGGAACGAGTGTGCCGAAGTTGCGGACTTGTGCGGAACAAGGGTGCCTAAGTTGCGGACTTATGCGGAACGAGTGTGCCGAAGTTGCGGCCTTATGCGGAACGAGTGTGCCTACGTTGCGGGCATATGCGGAACGAGTGTGCCTAAGTTGCGGACTCATGCGGAACGAGTGTGCCCAAGTTGCGGACTGATGCGGTACGAGGGTGCCTAAGTTGCGGGCATATGCGGAACGAGTGTGCCTAAGTTGCGGACTCATGCGGAACGAGTGTGCCCAAGTTGCGGACTGATGCGGTACGAGGGTGCCGCGGACTTATGCGGTACGAGGGTGCCTAAGTTGCGGACTCATGCGGTACGAGGGTGCCTAAGTTGCGCAACGAGGGTGCCTAAGTTGCGGACTTATGCGGAACAAGGGTGCCGAGGTTGCGGAATTATGCGGTACGAGTGTACCCAAGGTGCGGACTTGTGCGGAACGAGGGTGCCCAAGTTGCGGACTTATGCGGAACGAGGGTGCCGAGGTTGCGGAATTATGCGGTACGAGGGTGCCCAAGTTGCGGACTGATGCGGTACGAGGGTGCCTAAGTTGCGGACTTATGCGGTACGAGGGTGCCCAAGTTGCGGACTGATGCGGTACGAGGGTGCCTAAGTTGCGGACTTATGCGGTACGACTAAGTTGCGGACTCATGCGGAACGAGTGTGCCCAAGTTGCGGACTGATGCGGTACGAGGGTGCCTAAGTTGCGGACTTATGCGTACGAGGGTGCCTAAGTTGCGGACTCATGCGGTACGAGGGTGCCTAAGTTGCGCAACGAGGGTGCCTAAGTTGCGGACTTATGCGGAACAAGGGTGCCGAGGTTGCGGAATTATGCGGTACGAGTGTACCAAGTTGCGGACTTATGCGGAACGACGGATTATGCGGTACGAGGGTGCGAGGTTGCGGACTTATGCGGTACGAGGGTGCCCAAGTGCGGAATTATGCGGTACGAGGTGCCGAGGTTGCGGACTTATGCGGTACGAGGGTGCCCAAGTTGCGGACTTATGCGGAACGAGGGTGTTGCGGACTTATGCGGTACGAGGGTGCCCAAGTTGCGGACTTATGCGGAACGAGGGTGCCGAGGTTGCGGACTTATGCGGTACGAGGGTGCCCAAGTTGCGGACTTATGCGGAACGAGGGTGCCGAGGTTGCGGAATTATGCGGTACGAGGGTGCCCAAGTTGCGGACTTATGCGGAACGAGGGTGCCGAGTTGCGGAATTATGCGGTACGACGCGGTACGAGGGTGCCCAAGTTGCGGAAAGTTGCGGCACGAGAGTGCCCAAGTTGCGGAAAGTTGCGGTACGAGGGTGCCCAAGTTGCGGACTTATGCGGAACGGGGGTGCCGAGGTTGCGGAAAGTTGCGGTACGAGGGTGCCTAAGTTGCGGATAGTTGCGGTACGAGAGTGCCCAAGTTGCGGAAAGTTGCGGTACGAGGGTGCCCAAGTTGCGGAAAGTTGCGGTACGGGGGTGCCCAAGTTGCGGAAAGTTGCGGTACGAGGGTGCCCAAGTTGCGGACTTATGCGGAACGGGGTGCCGAGGTTGCGGAAAGTTGCGGTACGAGGTGCCCAAGTTGCGGAATTATGCGGTACGAGGTGCCGAGGTTGCGGACTTATGCGTACGAGGGTGCCAAGTTGCGGAAAGTTGCGGTACGCCGAGGTTGCGGAAAGTTGCGGAACGGGGTGGCCGAGGTTGCGGAAAGTTGCGGTACCGAAAGTTGCGGTACGGGTGTGCCGAGGTTGCGGAAAGTTGCGGAACGGGGTGTTGCGGAAAGTTTTGTTGCGGAAAGTTGCGGAACGGGTGTGCCGAGGTTGCGGAAAGTTGCGGAACGGGTGGCCGAGGTTGCGGAAAGTTGCGGAACGGGGTGGCCGAGGTTGCGGAAAGTTGCGGTACGGGTG
>NW_017617360.1:0-11154 GCF_001879475.1 Ipomoea nil
CGACTCAAGAGGTCTTTGTATGGGCTGAAACAGGCTCCACGGCAGTGGTACAAGCGGTTCGATGCTTACATGATCAAATTGGCTATACACGTTGTGAGTATGATTGTTGTGTCTATGTTAAAAGCCTTGGTGATGGTTCTTTTATTTTTCTGTTACTGTATGTGGATGATATGTTGATCGCTGCTAAGAGTATGAATGATATTACTGCATTGAAAGTTTTGTTGGGTCAGGAATTTGATATGAAAGACTTAGGAGTTGCACAGAAAATTCTTGGCATGGAAATTCACAGGGATAGAGGTGCAAGAAAGTTGTGGCTAACTCAACAGAGTTATATAGAAAATTCTTGACAGGTTTGGGATGAGTAAGTCTAAACCGGTTAGTACCCCTTTGGCTAATCATTTTAAACTCTCATCCAGTCAGTGTCCCCAAACAGTTAGTGAGATTGAAAATATGGCAAAGGTTCCTTATGCTAGTGCAGTTGGCTGTTTAATGTATGCAATGGTTTGTACTCGACCTGATTTGGCTCATGTTGTTAGCCAAGTTAGTAAGTACATGTCTAAACCTGGGAAACAGCATTGGGAAGCAGTTAAATGGATTCTCCGGTACTTAAGGGGCACTATGGAGCATGGTATTGTATTTGGGAGTCAACAGAATGAGCATGTACTCATGGGATATGTGGATTCTGATTATGCTGGTGACATGGATAATAGACGTTCTACAACAGGGTATGTTTTTACTCTTGGGGGTGGTCCTATTTGCTGGAGATCATCAGTTCAGTCTATTGTAGCTTTGTCTACAACTGAAGCAGAATACATGGCTGTGACTGAGGCAGCTAAAGAGGCTTTGTGGCTTTCAGGTTTGATTAAGGAGCTGGGTATTGAGCAAGATGGAGTTCAATTACACTGTGACAATCAAAGTGCCATTTTCTTAGCTAAAAATCAAGTATACCATGCCAGAACCAAACATATTGATGTAAGGTTTCATAAGGTCAGAGAGTTTGTTGCTTCTGGTGAGATTTTGTTGCAGAAAATTCATACAAGTGAGAATGCAGCAGACATGTTGACAAAGGCAGTTACTAGTGACAAGTTCAAACATTGTTTGGACTTGTTGGGTGTTTCCAGATGTTAAATGAACATGGTGGTCCTAATCCAGGGAGACTATGAGATGAGTTTTTTTCTCCTAAAGGGCTTATTTGCGAAGGTGGAGATGGTTAGATAAGTATTTTCTCCTGAAGGGCTTATTCGCCAAGGTGGAGATTTGTTGAGTTATCTTTTCTCTTAGAGAGCATATTCGCCAAGGTGGAGATTTGTTGTGTTTGTCTCATATAAGGATTAGGAATATGAGTTTGTCTCATATAAGGAATAGGAGTGAAAGGGAGATTATATGCCTATAAATATAATCAATGTATCTCATCACCTGTATCACCATCACAAATAATAAGAGAATACATTCACTCTCGTGGATGTAGGCACATTGCCGAACCACGTAAATCTTGTCTTCTTTATCCTTTACTGCCATTATTATTTTTCTTGTTCTTATTAATCTCAACACCTTCATCCCGCTTCGCAATTCATGCTCGAGAAGATATTGTTAAGTTTGTCTCATATAAGGATTAGGAATATGAGTTTGTCTAATAGGAGTGAAACAGTTTGGGTAGACCCATTATACAATGATTAGATGCCTAGAAATACATTAATTATATCCCAAAGCTAAGGTATCACCACGATCACAATCGCTATGAACTAATTTTTTTTTTTTTAACTCTCGTGGGTGTAAGAACATTGCCGAACCATGTAAATCTTACATTCTTTACCTCTATTTTTACCAATATTATTGTTTTTGGTTCTTGTTGATTTCATCAGATTTTGTAGGCAAGACAATATAATTCATACACAAAATTGTTTCCAAGTTATCATTTGGATTTGTATTTTACAAAAAAATAATAATAATAAGTACTCGAATTTATAAAATCATATTTTGCAATTTGAAAAATAATTGTATTTGAACAAATTATTTGTTTTTTTTTTTTTAAAAAACGTCACAAGTTTTTTTTTTATTAAGTGAAATGCGCTATCGGAACGTTATGCTGTGTAGCCGTGTACACCATGCAAGGTGCGCACGGTTCCAATTCATAATTTCTATACTGTAGATTCATAATTTCTATACTGTAAATTCATAAAATCTATATTGTAGGTTCATAATTTTTAAACCGTAGATTCATAATTTAAACACAAGAAATTCATAACTTCTATATAGAAGATTCACAATTTCTATACTGCAGATTCATATTTTATGTACTGTAGATTCATAATATCTAAACTGTATAGTTAACAAATTATGAACATATAATTCTGTGAGTTGTGAATACAGAGTTCAACAATTGGGAATATGAGCATCGAAAATTATGAACATATAGCTCTGTAATCATGAACATATATTTATAAATTTATGAACATATAGCTCTATCACATGTTCACAAATCAAATACTGTAGATTCATAATTTCTACACTGTAGATTCATTATTTAAGTATGGTAGATTCATAATTTCTAAACTGTGTGATTGCAAAGGGAGAAAAGAATGTTTGAATGCGAATGGAAATCGCCTAACGCCGTTAACGGCAATGAAAAATGGATTTTTTTTTTTTTAAATTTGGAACGGCGTCGTTTTGCAACAGTATGCACCATGCACGGTGCACACGGTTGCACGGCATAATTTGCCTATAGTATCCAAAGAGATAACTAGATGAGTTATTGTTATTGTATGGAAAATAACTATTATATTCTTAGGATTATCTTGATAAATTATGCTATTCCTTTTGGACATGCTTGATTGAGGAAACAAAATTTAGATGAATATAAATTCTATTTCATAAGGAATGCAAACACTTTTGTGAGATCGTCTCAATCCCGTTAGAGAGAGAAAAACGAAGAAAAAGCAAGACACATGTGCGTTTCACGCATATACGGGACGAGTAAATCTAGTTCTATTTTTTCTAGAATTTTTTTAAATCTAACAAAACAATGAATGCATCCAAAACTATCACCACTAGCCGACATACCAAAATCACCAAATTAATTAACTAATTTCCCAATTATAAAAATTTTCTTGAGCATATACAAATCAAAGATCAAAGATGAATGAGTGAAAGTGAGGAAACAACATCGTAGATGGCCAATTTTTGCAAGGAGCGAAATGCAATCGTGAAGACATCAAACGAGATATCAACTCTTTGCGCCTCAAATGTTCTTAACGATCATGTGTTCAACCATTTGCAGTCATATGTCAGGACACATTTTGGGCCCCATTAGAGAGAGAAAAATGAAGGAAAGTAAGACACGTGCGCGTTTCGCGCATCTAAATCTATTTCTTTTTCTTGAATTTTTTAAAATCTAATAAAACAATGAATGCATTCGATACCATCATCACTAGCTGACATACCAAAATTTCCAAAATAATGGACCTAATTAATTAACTAATTTTCAAAATTAAAATTTTTTTTTGATCATACAATCCAATTATTTGGAATGTATGAAGACTTAAATCCATTAGTGGAGTATTTTAACAAATTTTTTCTAAACGATCACTGTCACTGATTAAAATATTTTTCAGCGAAATTAATGAAATAAACTTAATAATATACACAGTTCCAAAACTGTTCATAACTATGAATATATAGTTCAAAAATGATGAACATATAGGTCTGCTTCAATCGGATCAAGTTCTATTCAGCGGCGGAGCAACTGACAGTATTGTTTCAGAGTACGCCAGGAGCTCTCGGGCATTCCAAGAAGATTTTTTCTAAATGATCACTGCCACTGATTAAAATATTTTTCAGCGAAATTAATGAAATAAACTTAATAATATACACATTCATAAATGGCAAATTATGCTGTGGAACCGTGTCCACCTTGCAAGGTGGACACAGTTCCAAAACTGTTCATAACTACGAATATATAGTTCAAAAATGATGAACTTATAGGTGTATGATTATGAACATAGAGTTGTGAACACAATTATGAACATATAGTTCTGTAATATATGAATATAGAGATTCAATAATTGTGAATATGAAGTTCAAAATTTATGAATATATAGCTTTATAATTATGAACATATAGTTCATTAATTATGAATATAGAACTGTGTTCATCTTGAATATACACTACTACAGAAATGATATACTACGTCGGTTAATAGAAGGCGGTTTTTTAAATAACCGCCTTCTATTATATTTTGTTATACTACGACACATAATAGACGTCGGTTTTCTAAATAACCGTCTTCTATTATATACTACGGCACATAATAGACGGCGGTCTTTAAATAACCGCCTTCTATTATATACTACGACACTTAAAAGACGGCGGTCTTTAAATAACCGCCGTCTATTATATACGGCGTCACTTAATAGACGGCGGTTGTTAAATAATCGCCTTCTAATATATATATTTACGTCACTTAATAGACGGCGGTTTTAAATAACCGCCTTCTAATATATATTTACGCCACTTAATAGACTGCGGTTTTAAATAACCGCCGTCTAATATATATTTACGTCAATTAATAGACGGCGGTTCTTAAATAACCGCCGTCTAATATATATTTACGTTACTTAATAGACGACGGTTTAAATAACCGCCTTCTAATATATATTTACGTCACTTAATAGACGGCGGTTTTAATTAATCGCCTTCTAATATATATTTACGCCACTTAATAGACGGCGGTTTAAATAACCGCCGTCTAATATATATTTATGTCAATTAATAGACGGTGGTTCTTAAATAACCGCCGTCTAATTTATATTTACGTCACTTAATAGATGGCGGTTATAAATAACCGCCTTCTAATATATATTTACGTCACTTAATAGACGACGGTTTTAAATAACCGCCTTCTAATATATATTTACGCCACTTAATAGATGGTGGTTCTTAAATAACGCCTTTTAATATATATTTACGTCACTTAATAGACGGCGGTTCTTAAATAACCGCCGTCTAATTTATATTTACGTCACTTAATAGACGGCGGTTGTAAATAACCGCCTTCTAATATATATTTACGTCACTTAATAGACGGAGGTTTTAAATAACCGCCTTCTAATATATATTTACGTCATTTAATAAACGGCGGTTCTTAAATAACCGCCTTCTAATATATGTTTACGTCACTTAATAGACGGCGGTCGCCGTGTAAAGGTGTGATACTCCATATTTTTTTGGGCATTGTACGAGGACCGTATGTGCATACGACTAATTTTATTAAATTTTCGTAAATCAATATTATTCATTAAGCTTAATAGTTTCTTAATCCAAGAAAACCTAGTATTTTCTAATTATATACATGTGCACATATATTATGTTCCTACATAGCATAATTAACTATCTCCCTTGTGGTCTGATGGTATCCAGTATGGACTTTCAAAAAGGCAGGCTAGGGATCGATTCCCATCCCAAGCGTGGGTTGGAATATTGTTGATAAATAAAAATGATCCTTGGCCTTACATTGCACCTTGGGCTTGGGGCTCTGAGCCGCCCTGAACCCTGAGCAAAACTCGGATTGTGGTGCGCTTGGTACTTGGGAACCAACGGGAAGTTTGATTCCATGGCACCATCGGAACAGGGTCCCGAGAAGCGCTGCGAGACGTGCCTGAACCTTGGTGAGGTGACATGTTAGTGAGATGAACTAAGCGACCCCAGGAGCTTGGATTGTGGTGCGCTTGGTACTTGGGAACCAACGGGAAGTTTGATTCCATGGCACCATCGGAACAGGGTCCGAGAAGCGCTGCGAGACGTGTCGGAACCTTGGTGAGGTGACACGTTAGTGAGATGAACTAAGCGACCGAGACGTGTCGGAACCTTGGTGAGGTGACACGTTAGTGAGATGAACTAAGCGACCCCAGGAGCTCTGATTGTGGTGCGCTTGGTACTTGGGAACCAACGTGAAGTTTGATTCCATGGCACCATCGGAACAGGGTCCCGACCCCAGGAGCCATCGAATATATAATGTAATTTTATTTTATTTTCTTTTAAGGTGAAAAATATATGTATAGACGGCGATTCCTAGGTGAAAAATATATGTATAGACGGCGGTTCCTCAAGACAACCGCCGTCTATACATATGTATAGACGGCGGTTCCTCAAGACAACCACCGTCTATACATATGCATAGAGGGCGGTTCCTCAAGATAACCGCCGTCTATACTTATTCATAGACGGCGGTTCCTCAAGACAACCGCCGTCAATACATATGCATAGACGGCGGTTCTTACATTGAACCGCCGTCTATTCATATGTATTGACGGCGGTTTTTACATTGAACCACCGTCTATGACGGCGGTTCTTATATTGTACCCGCTGTCTATACATATGAATAGACGCGCGGTTCCTCAAGAAAAGCCGTCTATACATATAATTGTTGAGATTACACGACATACATCGTGATATTAGACGGCGTTTAGCAACCGCCGTAGAAAGTTTTTATTTACAAAGGCGGTCACTTACACGGCACTTCAAGAACGCGTATTTATAAAAATAACCGCCGTGGTAAGTGTGTTTTGTAGTAGTGGTATAGCTTTATAATTATCAAGCGACATAAAACTTGGACAAAGTATTCTGTGGACCATGGTCCACACAGTGCTGTACGGACCATAGAAGAAAGTACATTTTTTAATAATCGAAAGGTCAAAATATATATTATATAATAATCGAAAAAGATAAGATTGAATATATGGTCGATGAAAAAATGATATAAAGGCCGGGAAAAGACTAATTGACGGAAAAGAAGTGAACCCGCCTGATCACAGGGAAAGGACCCTAGAGTATATGACTTGATTGTTCCGTTCATGATTTTCATCAATTTTAATTTCTAAACATTAGTTATTATTAATCATATATATTCACACTAGAATTAATATTTATTCTCCCTAGCCCCTCTCTATATTATTGTGAATAATATAATATAATATAATATAATATTCCTTTTATCATTCCTTATCTGATTAGGAGTATATATATTTAACAACAGCACCGCCTCCCTGCAACAAGTATATACACTTCGTTCCACTTTCCCATTCTCAATAATTATACCAACCCAATCATTGATTTCAGATCAGACCTACAATCCCAGCGCCATTTCTCTATATACATATGGCTTCTCATATATACACTACAGCTTTATCGTGTTTGCTTCTACTGCTGCTCTCCTCCTTCTCGCAATGCCAAGCGCAGCAGCAGCAGCTATCCCTACGTTTTACGACAACACATGCCCTAACGCTCTAAACATCATTCGCGATGCCGTAAGGCAAGCCGTGTCCCGTGAGCGTCGTATGGCCGCTTCCTTGATTCGTCTCCATTTCCACGACTGCTTTGTTCAGGGTTGCGACGCTTCCATCTTACTGGACGAGTCACCAACCATTAAGAGCGAAAAGACGGCGTTGCCAAACCATGCCTCTGCCAGGGTTACGACGTGATAGAGGCTGCAAGCGCGAGCTAGAGAAAGCTTGTCCTGGTATTATATCTTGTGCTGATGTATTGTCGGTGGCTGCACGTGATGCCACTGTTGCTGCGGGAGGTCCGTCTTGGACAGTGAAGCTGGGAAGAAGAGATTCAACCACAGCTAGTCGTAACATAGATCTCCCTAGCCCTTTCGCAAATTTGGATACACTTATATCCAGCTTCGCTAGCAAAGGCCTTAACACAAGATACATGGTTGCCTTGTTTGGTGCACACACTCTCGGCCAAGCTCAATGCTTCCTATTTTGCGATAGAATTTACGGCAACCGTACTAACATTGATTCCGGTTTGCTAGCACTAGAAGACGCAAATGTCCAATGGACACCGGAAATGGGAATTTGGCACCCCTTGATTTAGTGACCCCAAATTCCTTTGATAACAACTACTATAAGAACTTATTGCAAAAGAAAGGTCTGCTTCAATCGGATCAAGTTCTATTCAGCGGTGGAGCAACTGACAGTATTGTTTCAGAGTACGCTAGGAGCTCTCGGGCATTTCAAGAAGATTTTGCATCAGCCATGATTAAAATGTCTGAAATTCAGCCGTTCACGGGTCAAAATGGATCATTAGGAAAAGTCTGCGGTGCTTTGAACTAGCTTCAATTCATTTCTCCAAATTTCATTTTTTTTTTTGAAAACCATTTCTTCAATTTAGTTTTTCCTCTCCGTCAATTTAATTAATTGAATTCCTTTTCTTCATTACTGTACTCACGATCTGTTTTACAAAATTGCACTGTTTTTTTATTGAACATTATATTCAAATTCCAACTAATTCAAGGTTACGTTACATATTGTCAACAAAGTTACAATAAAAGCATGCGCTGATCTACTCAAATTACATAAGATTTCTGTAATGGAATTATTTGTTTATCATTTCCTTCATCCCGCTTCGCAATTCATGCTCGAGAAGATATTGTTAAGTTTGTCTCATATAGGGATTAGGAATATAAGTTTGTCCAATAGGAGTGAAACAATTTGGGCAGACCCATTGTACAACGATTAGAGTCCTAGAAATACATTAATTATATCCCAAAGCTAAGGTATCACCACGATCACCATCGCTATGAACTAATTATTTTTTTTTTTTTACTCTCATGGGTGTAAGCACATTGCCGAACCATGTAAATCTTACATTCTTTAACTCTATTTTTACCAATATTATTGTTTCTTGTTCTTGTTGATTTCATCAGATATTGTAGGCAAGACAATATAATTCCTACTCAAAATTGTTTCCAAGTTATCATTTGGATTTGTATTTTTCAAAATAAAAAATAAGTACTCGGATTTATATAATCATATTTTGCAATTGGAAAAAATAATTGTATTTGAACAATTTTTTTTTTTTTTCAAAAAACGTCACAAGTTTTGTTTGTTTATTTTTTTTTTTTTTTAAGTGAAATGCCCTCGAGTATAGTATCGAAACGTTATGTTGTGCTACCGTGTGAACCATGCAAGGTGCGCACGGTTCGAATTCATAATTTCTATACTGTAAATTCATAAAATCTATATTGTAGATTCATAATTTCTAAACCGTGTTAGGAACATTGTATTAGGATTTTGATGATACCAATGTATTGTAGAAAAGTAAACCCCTAACCATTAGCTTTTTTAATCGCTGCTTTCGTCCTAGACGAAAGTTGCCATAACTCCTCTGTAATTCGTGTTAAGCTAGACAAACACACGAAAATGAGTTATGACTAGATGTTAGGGTCTCCAAGGTGAAAGAAGACACGAGACATGAAGAACAACAACAAGAATCAAGCAGGAGTTGTCAACAAGCACGAAAAGGACAGTGTTGGTGAAAGACGATCTTTATCAAGCATTACTTCTCTTCAACAACGAGAAGAATGATTCACCTGTCTGATTTGACAACATCCTAGGACAATAAGGACTTCATCTTATGGGACACACTTTTCAATAAGCACTAAATGAAGATGTACCATCTCTTGGAGCTAAAGGAAAAAAACCCCAATGCTTTCCATACCTTCAACGGCTACATGGTACAACCTCATTAATGGAGCATTTAATGCATGAAGCTCCCCGGTCCTTGTCCACTGGTTGAAAGGTTCGAAAATTTCATCTCCCTCCAACGGATGGATTTTCATCACCTATATAAACTCACCTTCATCAACTAAGAAGGTGCTGGTTCATTATCACTCAACTTACTCACTTACAAAAGCTCTTGAAAAGTCTACAATTTACTAAAAGCTTTTGTGAACCAGTTTTGAGGTGCTAAGCTACTTGAAGATTCTTTTGTATTACACCTCAAGGAAGTCTTGACATTTATTTGAAGCAATCATATCTCAGAGTCAAGACCTCATCGTTGGAGAGTTCAAGAAATCATTTTCTACCAACCTCAACTCAGGAGAAGAAGTTGATAGAGGCGAAGTAAACTCGAGGAGTTGAAAACCTACGAAGGCTGTCCGGCTTAGTGATCAAGGAAGTCTTTGTGTATTTGTACTAAGAGTGATAGTGCAATCCTTCCAACAGTTGTGGAAGAAGAGTGGAGTAGGCAACATTGGCTGAACCACTATAAAATCTCGTGTCCTCTCTATCTCTTTACTTACGCTTTTCTTTTTGCTCTCATATCATTCCTTTATTATAGTTACCGAAAGTTTGTCTAATTACGCAAACTCATGCAAAGTATCTAAAACAAATCTATCTTATCCGCTGCGCCAAGACACCGAAAGGTGACGTTTAGGGCTTCTAACGAAAAGAGTCTATTCACCCCCCCCCCCCCTCTAGACTCTCATCTCATTCTATCGGACCAACAAGTGGTATCAGAGCCAATACCTTGATCGGTAAAGGCTTTGCATTTACTGCCTGGTAGATCCCTATTCAAAAAATCTCTTGAAAATCTTGCATAATTTCTTTGCACGTTTTTTTTTTTAAAATGGAAAAGGAACATGCTCATCGCTCCAAACAACTTGCATTTAGTCTTGCTAAATTTGATGACTGGAAGTTAAGAATGTAGGCTCTCCTATGCTCCATTCATGACGAAATGTGGGACGTCATAACCACCGGACCAATCACAATCATGATGGCGAATGCTCAAGCAGCCGCACAGGGAGCAGGAGCCCCACAAATGATACCAAAACCAAAAGATCAGTACTCCTCAGAAGAAAGAACAAGAGCGAATCTGGACAATGTAGCAAGAAATATTCTCTACAACTCTCTGGATGATTCCCTGTTTCCGAGAGTCCGAAAATGCAAGAATGCTATGGAAGTGTGGAATGTCCTAATGAGGTTGGGAGAAGGAGACGAGCAAGAAAAGGACAACAAGCTGACAATAGCTATGAAAAAATTCGAAGATTTCAAAATGCTGCCAAAATGAATCAATCATGGATATGGAACTTAGATTCACCAGACTGATGGGCGATTTATCAGATCTTGGAAAAGAACTCACTGAGAAGGAAATGAATCTGAAGATCCTTCGTGTCTACCTAAATCATGGGAAATGAAGGTCATTGCAATGAGGGACAGTCGAGATATGAAAACAACAAGCACTGCCAAAATTTTCAGTGATCTCAAAGCTTATGAGTTCGAACATGAACCAAAAGATGCCGAAGATTCAGAAACAAGAAACATTGCTCTCGTGGCAATCAATCAGCATCAACATCCAACAGGTCGAAACCTA
>NW_017617361.1:0-1496 GCF_001879475.1 Ipomoea nil
ACAATCATCCTTTAACGGACAGCTTACTAGACGGGTGGACACTGGTGTCGGTAACTTACAAGCCTACTGACGGTATATTGCAGATTCACGGTTGTTTTTTGCCCAACTTGTTCCACGGCCGTTTTTTTGCATGTCCGTCTCGGTCAGATCCGGACGTGTCGTCGAACGAGTGCTGTGGAGGAAGCCCTCGAGGAATGAAAGGCCTCGAGCAATACAATATTTCTATCCTCTTGCGAGGTCGGTCAACCCCCACGCCCGACGACACGTACGCTGCACTGCGCTACGCTGGGCGGGTTCATTGCGAACGCCCGCCCTCCGCCCCTACGGCGCACCGTAATTCGTTAACGAACAGCTTACTAGACGATTGGACACGTGCCTCGGCAACTCACAACCTACTGACGGTATATTGCAGATTCACGTTTGCTCGATTGACCGAATTCACGTGCCAATGATGTTTTTTTGCATGTCCGTCTCCGTCCGGTGCGCCGCCCCGCCTTGCGACTCCGATGGGTCTATGCCGGTCCCCAATAATACGTACGAGCGGCGGGAACACTCGTACGAGGCCTACGGGACGAGGGGGGCCCGTCCCAACACGTTCCGAAAAAAGTCGACCGCACCTCAACTACCATACCCCCCCTATAGTAGTTAAAAAAAAAAAAACCCCAGTGACAGCAGTAGACACGGTTTGTCCCGTAAATCACACGGTCATTTCGGGTGGTTCCGTGCATTTTTTTTCAAATGTTATTGCATGGTCCTTTAGTTTAGAGCATTTTAACAATGCTTGGTAAATTTCAAAGCGTTTGGATGATTATTTCATTGAAAACGACGATGTCCAAATTTATGCCCAGCTGTCCGCAAAGTTCCTTGTCTGACTTAGCCAAGTACTTGGGATTGTTGGGAATGTGAGAGGAATATATGGCATATCGTTTGCCTCACTAATTAAATAGTACAATAAGCTCTAAAACAAATGTATATGCCATTTTGGCACGAGAACGACGTAAAACGACATAGGCCAAGGCATAACACAGAACCGTCGTAAAAGTACTGGGGTGGCAGGCGGGTAAACCTCTGTTGCGTGATATTTTCCGCATCCGTCCGCAACTGTGCGCAATTTGGGCGCCCTCGTTCCGCATAAGTCCGCAACCTCGGCACTCGTTCCGCATAAGTCCGCAACCCCGTTAAGTCGCACTTGGCACCCTCGTACCGCAACTTTCCGCAACCTCGGCACCCTCGTACGCAACTTTCCGCAACCTCGCACACCCGTACCGCAACTTTCCGCACCTCGGCACACCCGTACCGCAACTTTCGCGCAACCTCGGCACACCCGTTCCGCATAGTCCGCAACCTCGGCCCCGTACCGCAATTTTCGCGCAACTTGGCACTCTCGTACCGCATAAGTCCAACTTGGGCACCCTCGTACCGCAACTTTCCGCAACCTCGGCACCCCCGCCGCAATTTCCGCAACCTCGGCCACCCGTACCGCAACTTTCCGCAAC
>NW_017617362.1:0-24629 GCF_001879475.1 Ipomoea nil
ACGATTCTTAGTATGATGAATCGATCACACGTAAGTTCAAAATTATATGTATATGTCTCCCTTCCTAATGTGCTATTATATGCTATAACGTGTTATGTGATGCATGATTCCCAATTTGTTGAGATCAGATTGGTTATACGGGCAGTTGGATGGGTTGAGGACCATACCAGCTGTTAACCAGGCCGGTTGCGATCGGTCAGGTATATAAATATTATATAGGGCTGCGGTCCACTGATGATTACTTATGAGCTGCGGTTCATTCTCCTGGCTGCGGTCAGTGATTCTCTTCTTGGGCTGCGGTCCACATGGGCCTCGGTGCTATGACCCACCGGACCTAAACGCGCCAGCACGGTGTGTAGGGCCAATAAGCCGAGGAAGGCTGTAGTCAACCGATCCGAGTAATCGGGGCGGTGTGTAGGGCTACGACTGGCTGCGACCCACCGAGCGATGGGACGACGGTGTGTAGGGCCATAGTCTCCGAGGATCTCACCCACCGACTGAGTATAGCTCCGCGGTGTGTCGGGCTTGATCCGCTATGGTCCACCGGCGTACCCATCGGCGGTGTGTAGGGTCGTAAGTCCCCCTTGTAAAGTGGATCGCGGTCCACCGACTAGGTGCGTCAGTGGTGTGTAGGATCGTGGTCCGACGTTGAGTTCGTCAACGGTTCTAAAAGGGTTGGTTGCGATCAACTCCCCTCGTACCGCGGTACTGAGGTAGGGTGCTGCGGGGCCGTGTTAATGCTATAAGCATTGACCCTCATGTTCGGGGCATGCGATTGGTCCCGTGGCGCCATCGATGATGATGTGATATGAATGGTGATTCAATGATGATGTGATGTGAATGGTGATTGAATGATGATGTGTTTGGAATTGGGAAAGTGATCGGTGACCTGAGATGTATATTCCTCATGATGTAATCTCTACTTAACTGTTTATTGCTGTTTGATGTGCTTGTCCCTAATTGCTGAGTCTATTCCTGGCTTTAAAACTAGTGTCTCTTAAGTATATATCTTCCTGCTTCAAAATGGTTTTCGTATATCTATATCTACCTATAATGTATTTCAACGCGTTGGAGTGGGTTACCAGCATCTCTCGCTGAACAGATATATTTGGCTTTCAAGCACAGATGAGTAGACACTGGGAGCGCGCTAGAGGCTTGAAGCGTAGAGTAGAGAGTTTCCCTTTCGGCCTGCGTGTCATGCTTATGTATTGACATTATTAAGGATTTTAGTTAGTTAGCCTGTGCATCTGAGTTCTCCAGCTCAGGTGTGGTATAGCACCCCATACTCTCATGTTTAGTAATGCTCTGTTTCGGACTTAATAATAGAATACCTTTATTATATAAGTTTCTAAAAGTTTAAAAATTTCGGGGTGTTACACTCCAACTTGGCTTGGAAGAAAAGCTACTCACCTTTTTAGAGAGAAGGTGAAGCTAGATTTTTAGAAAGTGTAAGGATAGAATGAAGATGGTCTACTAGGATAGGTTTCAATACCAGTGAAAGGTCAAGAATGCCCTTACTAACATTAGGAAGTGTAAGGAACAAGGGAACTCCCTTCAAAGCTCAAGGTACAACTTTGACTTTGGGGTTGACTAGTCAATTACTAGTCCCCAAGTATTGAATTTTTAGGATTTTAGGAATTAATTCACCAATTGAAATAGGACTAATTACTCAATTAATCCATTAATTGAATTTGGATTTCGGGGTGTCACACGTGTAATCTAGGGGTATTTTGGTCTTTTGAGACTATGTTTCACTGTTTGACTAAGGAAATGAGAAAATTAGGGATTTAAGCTAGACGGAGGTCGGAGATAGAAAAAATCGGTTCGTCGTCGATTTGAGGAAGCTGTCGTTGTCGGCCTCTTCTCCTTCTCCACCTCCATCTCTGTCGCCCAAATATTCTCCATTGCCAATGGGAATTTGCAGCTTTTGGATGACGGCAGTTAACGAACAGGTTCACAACCAGCCATGACCACGCCAGACCAACACCACCCTCCCGCGCCATGGCAGAGTCCTTTGTTCGCCGGAGACTCACCGGCCGTCCAACAACACCAGGAAACGTCGCACAACAGTCAACTGATAATTTGAAGGAGAAATCAAAGGATTCTCACCCGATTGTGCGAATTCCAGAGGAGGAATGGGAGGATCTGACTGCGATGGAGAAAAAAATCACTTTGATTGGGCGCTTTATGAAGGAGAGGCCTGCGTGTGGAAGACGAAGTGATGGTTGGATTGCTGAATCCGGAGAGCAGGTCTGCTTCGCAAGGTGGTCGTTGTTGTTGGCCTCTACTCCTTCGCCATCTCCATCTCCGTCGCCCAAATATACACCTCTCCACCATCGCCGCCGCAGTCTCAAGCCCTAACCATTGCCTCTGCAGTCCTCATCCGCCAATGACACCATCGCCGGTCACACCATCTTCTTGCCATAGTCCTCATCCGCCAGTCGCTCCCTCCCTCTAGGCTCCGAAATCCCCAATCTCTCCCCCTCCACTTCCCTCTACATTTGCGCTTCATCCTCCTCCGATATTCGACGATGGCTCTTCAAACAATGACTCGATGAGAATGGAAAGTCAAAACTACATCGTTTTGTTTGGTCCAACATGGGCCGACGAGTTTCTTAGGTTCAATTTTCTCATTTGTTTTTTTTTTAAATAAATTTTCTCATTTCTTTAGTCAAACATAGTTTTGGATGAGAAGAAAGACCAAAATACCCCTAGATTAAGCAGCATCTTAACGAAAAATCTTAACGTGGACTAAAATTGGAACAGTTTTAATAACAGTGGGCGCAATGTGGAAAAAATAATTATGGTGGACTAAAATTGAAAAGACCACTATAACAGTAGGACCAAAAATGGAATTCACTCATCAATTAAATTAAGCACCAAATTAATTCATCAGGACACTTATAATTGCATATTCAGTCATTAAAAATAATATCAAATTGTTGTAATTTGGCCTTCTAATTAGCTCAGTCTACCGGCGATTGTATGTGTAAACAAAATTGCAATATGGAATGGAAGAGAGAAGTAGAGAGAAAAATGAGAACTCAAAATCTAGGAACTTTAAAAGTACACTTTTTTTATCCATCAACATGTATATATATACAATCCATACAACCCTTCACTTTCTATAACTAACATATAACATTAATAGAGAAGATGAAGGAAAGGAAGATGTTATGAACATATTACTCAAAAGTGGATGTAAGCATAAACTTTATTCATCCATCAGCATGTATATATATACAATCCATACAACCCTTCACTTCCAAATTTTATGAACATATTACTCAAAAGTGGATGTAAGCATAAACTTAGTGAACATATCTACAAGATTGATTAATAGGGCGAACTTTCTCAACAACAATTTTACCACTCTTCTAGAGTTTATGTGTGTAGAAGGACTTAGGTGCAATATGTTTTGTAAGGTTCCCCTTAACAACCCTATTACTTTCTTGGGCAACACAATCTTTATTTGTCCTCATATAGGACACTGGGGGTAAAAACATAGCATAACCAGTTTGAGACTTGGCATCATAGGGATCAAAATAAAAGAGCAAGTACTCAAGTAGCCCATCAAAACAACATATTAGTTTCTCACATAAATGTCAAAATCTTTGTACCTCAAAGATGCTGGAGGATATGTTAAATACCATTCCAATTTTTTTTGTAGGGGGAAGCACTAAATGTTGCTAGCAATTTCATCGCAAATTCAATTATGCATGATGTGACTATGAAACTTCTAGTTTTATAGTAGTGCTCCAACGAAGTAATGGACTTCCAGTCCAAAAATACCCTCATTATCATCTTCTAAATGGTTCCTTATCTACTTCAAGAGTTTATTGGACAACCATTAGTGTGATACGTAAATGATACCTATCCATATAAAACATCTTCAAGACATTTTTCAAGTAGGCTAACTGGTGTATAAAACTTCTTCAAGGAGAAGCTCGATCTTCAAGTCGAGACTGTAAGTGTACATATTTTGTACACATTAAAAACCTATGTTGGCTAATTTATTTTTATAATAAATAGACTTAGGTTAGCTAAAGTTCTTGGACCATTTTTATCCATCATATGGTGAGTGATTGAGTGACTCTTGTTTATTAGTGATATGAAGAGGAAAACAGCTATCAGATTATGGTTCAAGCAAATGTGTGGTTGTTAAACAAGTGGCTGAGAATGATTTGCTATGTTAGGAAAGCTACTTTTTGTGTCTTGAGAAATTGGAAGCTTCATCACTACAAAAGGAAAGGAAGATCATTGTGGAAGTTGCTAATTTGGAGATTTAATATTATTTTGAGAAGTGAACATTCTATTAATGCTAACGAATTGAATTAAATATATTATTATTCTGTTGAGCTACAGTCTGCGCCTGAGTCAGTCAAAGTCTGCTGAGCTACGGTCTGCGCCTGAGTCAGTTGAAGTACTAGATTTAGCTTTCTGCGGATTCTTGTCTTTTATACCAATGTGTCTCCACGCTTCTGGCGTCAAGGAGCATTGGAAGATACATACGGTCCAAATTGGGGAAGATATATAGGACCTAGTCACTCTTTTTATGATCAATATATATATTGACGATCTTTATCATCAATCCATATAATTTCTCGGCATTCTATTAAATTTGAGCTCTTATCTCCCCCTAATGTCGTGAAATGATCTTCATAAAGTGTGCAGTCAGTGTACCTAATTATATATTGATCCTTATCATGGGCTCTAAGGATTTAAATAACAAACGGAGGTTTATAATCAACATATACATGCCCACAAAGGTATGTTATGGTGGTGATATAAGAAAAAGACCACACACTATGAATTAAACACAGATTGGAAATGTTTGATTTTACACCACGTACTAGGTTCTAGGGGGAATAATTATGATGTGCAGTATGTTAGATTCTGATAATAACAATAGCATATAAAACTGATATCCCCAATAAGAAAATATATAAATTAAGAATTTTCTGCTACAAAATATGCTTTATATAATATGCATTTGAAGAAATATGACTCACTAAAAATATATATTTCCCCAAGGCGACCCACTAGCTTATCCGATACTATAATTTCATTTGGGCCTTTAAAGTCTTTAAAAATGTATCACAACATATGAAGTACCCGAAACATATATGCAATCATCTAAGAGTAACATATACAACCAGATATGAAAGCATATATATCTAACGACATTATAAGTGTACACAACAATCATAAGGAAGATATGAAGGTTGACAAATAATTATAGATCTTCAAGATCTCCCAAAAATGATTATCATCATCTTTCCAAAGAGTAGCATCATTAGTTTCGTGCACATTGACATGATATAATTCACTCCCTCATTTGCTTCAGGCAAACTAATATGATATAATTCACTCCTTCGTTTGCTTCAGGCAAACTGATATGATATCATTTGCTTCTATATTTCAAATGGCATTTAACCCAATTATATCATGTATGACATAAATCAAAGATTATTCTTAAAGGGGTATACCACTCCTTAAATAATACAGAATTGCACTAAGCTATATTTAAAAAGGGATTCATCATTTTGACATCTTAAATTTAGTCAAAAGAGAATTATCATGATTAGTTGATAATAGCAATCCTTCTGGAATTGATATAGGCTTTATGGAACAAATAATAATTCAACTTTGAATTAGCACCCAGTCAATTGCATACGAGAGTCATGATTGCATGTATGAGATCAAATTTTAGTGAATAAGCTTACAAATTAAGATAAGTAACTCTGAGAAGTAAACTTCCCGAATAGTAAATTCTGAATAGTTAATCCGAGTAGTAAAATCAACAAATTAAAATCTCTTTGCACTCGTAATAATTTGCATCCAAAACTGACTTTGCATTGAAAACTTTTCAGAGTTACTTATCTTAATTTGCATGCTTATTTACCCAAATTTCTTTGCACTCATAATAATTTGCATCCAAAAATAACTTTGCGCTGAAAACACTTTTGGAATATATATATTCTTCTTGGCCATGCAATCACTTTTCGAAAATCGTGGCCATGAATTAACTTTTCGAGTGCTTCAGACATAAACTAACTTCTAAGATGCTTCAAGCATGAGCTAACTTCTCGGATGCTTCATGCTTCAGGCATGAGCTAACTTTTTTCGCCATGAATATATTTTCATGCATTGTTCAAAACATTATCATGATACCAATCATTTCTTCATCAATACCTCATCATACATTATCATCATTTATCGCAGTATTTGCTTCAGGCAAATTAGCTAGAATCATCAAGATGAGACGCATTTTTCAACGACCAAATGCTTTAGTGTGCGGCATGTAGGGATCAATGCCCTTCACACTCACATTGATAGCAAACTTGCTTATGGTTAGAATTTTGCCTCGATGAGTTTGGTCATCTTTGAATATCTTGATCACTTTGTTTATTATTTTAAGCTCAAAATTTATACCACCCCGGTTATAATCTCGACCGCAACCTCTTATAAAGTTGCTTGACTGGGCAACATTATGTGCTTCAGGCACCTACACAAAACCAACCAGACATGCATTTTGATTCTTCATCAACAACTAGTTATGTTTCTTAGCCACAATGAGTGCTAAAATCAGCTTGGGATGCTTCTAATAATTTGTTGTCTTGTACTACTGCAGGAGTACAAAATTACTCACATGAAAAAGTTGGCAAAGTCTTTTCAATTAAATATTTCTCTGAAACTTCTTGTTAAAAGTTTCACTTGCGAGACTATTTTGTGCATAGCTAAATTATAGTTAATCACTGACTTATCATCTTGAAACATGAGATTAGGCTAGTGAAAATGTGTCTGAGGAAGAACATTTAATTTGATGACTTCTGGTTAAAATAGTCCTTCAGGAACTTCCATTAATTTAAGGGGTTCTTTTTCAATCAGATACTCATTTTTAAGATCGTGGTTCAAGTGGTGACGTATGAAAATGAGAGCTTGTGCCTTCTAGAATCGGTGCTCTGTGACTTAACAATAAAAAGCTTGGCTCAATTCTTTAGATGCCAAATATATTTTAATATCCAGAGCCCAAGCTAAATAATTGATTCATTCATAAGCAAGCTCAATAAATTCACATTTGGCAATGGAAGCCATGATCTACAAGATCATTATTTTCATGGAACTTTATGAAACAATGTGTGACAACATTGGGAAAACCCACTATTTTGAATACATGTTCAAACAATGGAATAAGAAATGCCTTTTTGCATAAATATGCATATATGTATCTTAGTATTCTGATGCAAACATAGAAATCCAATGCAAACATAATAAGAATCAATTATGCATTCAATATCCAAAGTCATAGAACATACATGGATACATATATATACATATGATTTAGCATGTAATACTATTTATTTACCATTTCAAAGCATCATGGCACATATAGCATAAATAAATAGAATTTGTATTTACAAACTCATGTATTTACCCAAATTCTTAACCATGGCTTGATGAGGGATTCATATACTCACAATTAGGTAACGAACATGAAGTATTATCACCCTATTTATCATAAACACACATATACATATAATAAAATCAAATCAAAATGGAGAATACTCGTTTTGCATAAACAAGCATTGAAGGTTCAAATTCATACTCGAAGGCATCTATATAAATGATCATTATCAACAAACAAAGTCATAGATTCTAGAATAAAATGCAAAAGACAAGATACCAAGCATACCGTTCACCAGAAATTACGATAAAGACTCATGCTGATAACGTGTTGTAATTTGGCCTTCTAATTAGCTCAGTCTATCGAGATTGTAGTACGGTAACGCGTGGATTGTATGTATAAACAATATTGCAATATGGAATGGAAGAGAGAAGTAGAGAGAAAAATGAGAACTCAAAATCTAGGAATTTTAAATGTACACTTTATTCATCCTTCAACATATATATATATATATATATATATATATATATATATATATATATATATATATATATATATATATATATATATAATGCATACAACCCTTCACTTTCTATAACTAACATATAACATTAATAGAGAAGATGAAGGGATTGAAGAAATAATGACCATTATTATTAATATTTAAAACACAAATAAGTGCCTAAGTGCCTAACATATGATTAATTTAGAAATTAATTATAATCAATTTCAATATTGTAATTTTGTGTGTTTTGGTATTCTACAACGAGTGATCTACTTTCTATACTACAAACAGTGTACAAACAGTGTGCAGATGAATCTAGAAAATCTAATTGGTAAATCAAGCAGATAGATCGACAGATATGATAATAGTGCGGAAACTAAAGGCAGAAAGTAAATCAACACAATGAATTGTTTACCCACTTCTATACGATGTGTATCTATGTCTGGGGACGATCATTGATTCATCCAATCCCCTATCTCTAAATTCCAATAGTCAAAGGTAGAGAAACGATCTCACCCAAAGTGTCCACACCCGGTCAATACCCAATCTACAATGGAATAGTGGATTGTTGAAGTCGGAGAGCCATGCAACCAGATGTCCAAGAATCCCTTCGTTGGAGAGCTATTCTGTTGCAGTCCGCTTCACTGACGTATCCCACACTGTTCCCACAGTTAGATGATCTTTGCGTCAACTGATTAAGCATATAGGATTCTTCTCAAGTTCATTGTCGTAAGCTTCAGAACTATAAGTCTTGAGAAGAGATAAAACCAGAGTTGTATTCTTTTGAATGACGGGAGAGAATGTTAGTGATTCAAGCGTGTTGTATGTAGTATGTGTAACCTTTCTTGAATCAGCTCCCATGGCATATATAACTCTAATTGATGATGGGAAGACACGTAATCATGAACTTGAATTCCACATAAGACGGATTACGGTCTTACCCTTGAGGTGATCAACTGATGGTCGAATTTCTTTTAATCACACCTCTTGAAGTAACTACATCTGTCAGCTCATCAAGGTTCTCATAAATGATCTCCAACGGATTAATTTCTGAGACGCTCTGCCTTAGTTGTCTCTCTGTGTTATATAATATATATATATATATATATATATATATATATATATATATATATATATATATATATATATATATATATATATATATATATATATATATATATATGCGGTCATCATCTGCCATGCGGTCGAGTGGCCTAATCTGCATCGTTCGATCATTTGCATCCAAAGGCACATGACAATCTCAATGCACCATATATCACTTGAAAATGTACCACACAACACTCAAAAATGCACCATATAACCCTAAAAAATGCACCACACACTAGTACATAATACACCTCGTTAACGGTTCTATTGAACCCGTCAACGAGTTTGACACCCCGTTGAGTGGTGTAATACAAATCAATGAACCATTAATCATTCAAAAATTTACCACAGAGCACTCAAATATGCACCACACACTAGCACCCGATAACGGGTCTATTGAACCTACGATTCTAATATATCCGCATGACTACATGGGAGACTAAGGCCGCACCTGAACTCTACTACACACACACACACACATATATATATATATCTCTGTGTGTGTGTGTGTGTGTGTGTGTGTGTGTGTGTGTGTTTGTTTGTTTATATGGCTGCAGTTCAGCAAGAATGTTCGGCGCCGTATGTTGCAAATTTATGAGCTTGTCGATGATCATATTTGTGAGTTGGCAGTGAAACTATTTGGACGTCGTCTACAATGGGTGATTTTACGTTGGCATCAGCATAGAATATGCTTAGACCAAGGATGGGTTCAACTCTCTCTTCTAAATGTATTTGGGCGCCAGGTATCTTTACTAAGTGCTCAATATTTATGTGGAAGCTTCTCCAGATCAGAGGTAGTTGCCATTCCTAGACTGCCTAGAGAGGTTTGAGATTTGGCCGAAGAAAGAAGACGGCCATGACAGTTTTCTAGATCTGGACGAGGGCTACGGCCTTCGCCACCGCCCTCGTTCCAGACGGAGGGGACTGGAATGAAGGCAGCGGCGAAGGTCGTAGCCCTCGTCCAGATCTAGAAGAAGGCCATAGCCAGACGGCCACGACTGTCCTTGAAGAAGGAAGATAGCACTGTTTTTTGTTTTTTATTATTAATTTTTTAAAATTTTTTTTAATTATTATTATTTTAATTAATTTATAATTTATAATAAATATTATTTTTAATTAAAAATAAAATAAGGACACGTGTCAACACCGTATGCATTTAACCTGATAAACAAGTCAATTTGGGCTTAATTGAACAATTTTACAGGTTTAGGGGACCTGAATGTAGATTTTTTCACTTACGGGACCCAATTACACTATCCACTCGACTTAGGGGGCAAATTTGACACTTTTTCCTATTGTATAATGCTGCTATGTATGATAGTACTCCATTCTCTTCTATTGCTGCTATTTCCAAGATTAAAAAAAGAAACTTTTTTGGTTTCAATTCTTTGGTTCATCGTGTTTGTATAAATGGTGTGTTGGATCAATTCTTGGTTTCTGAGGGAATTATTGCTACATTTGCCTCTCCTCCAAGGCGCATGGTGACTTGGATTAAGTGGCATGCATAAATCACTTTCAGGACGTCTCAAGTTAAACATTGATGCGTTATTTTTCATAAATGGAGTGGCAGGTGGGGCATGTTTGAGGAACTTGGCAGGCTTTTTCATTGCGGGATTATCTTTTCCGTTGCTTGCCTTCTCGGTACTCAAGCTGGAGGTATTGGCATTTGATTTTGCCTTGTGTTGGTGTGATATGGCATCTACTAGGACAGGTTGAAGTTGATTCTCTTGCACTAGTTCGGTATGTTACCTCGTCCACAATATTGGTCCCGTGGAGAGTTCATGGTGTGCATAGTCAGATCCATTCGTAGTTGGTTTTTTGGTTGTCATCAATTGTTCATATTTATTGTGAAGCAAACCGTGTCACGGATCAAATACTTTAACTTCATAGGGTTTGCCTTGCTCATCAGTAGCGCTTCTATGTTTTCTTCGTTTAACTTGTTACCAGAAACTATTAAATTGATCCTTTTCTATGATTTCTGAGACTTTACCCTCAGAGATTTATTCATTCATAATAAATCTTATACTTTACTTAAAAAAACAAAAAATCATTTTTTGAACTTTGTCATTTAAGTACTTGCTCTATGCATCGAAGAACATACACCATATCCTGAGGTATCACAATTATCAAGATCTTCTCTTTCATCTCCATTACTTCAAGTAGTTTCCTCTTGTGGTCCAATTTTTTTATCAAAGGATAAATTAATAAATTTAGGTAGTTTTTCTCCAAACCATAGGCTAGCTTATTGATAAATTAAATTCACTAATTATATTAATTTTAATCTTGGACTGTAAAATATATTAAATAATAATATATCTATATAAGATATATATATTATATATAATATATCTATACGTTTATATATATATATAATTGAGAAGAGAGAGGGAGGAATTGAATAGCTAATGTTTATTGCATTTGATGATTAAAAAGGTTAATGACAAGCCTATTTATAGTGAATACAAAACTAGTGAAGCATAAATATAGGAAATGCTCCATGTATTGTAAAGTTGTTGAGATATTTGATGATATTAATCATCTAATTTAATTTTCATGTGTCTCTTGGGTTTTCCATATGTCTCTTGGGTTTCCCATGTGTCTCTTGGGTTTTCCATGTGTCTCTTTATTTTCTTTGTATTCATTCTTCATCATCTTGTTGGCACTATAAATAGAGTGCTTGTATTGAGGTTTAGACAAGAGACAATATATAATCAATTCTCCATTTTCTTCTTATTTGTATTCTACATGGTATCAGTCGCTAAGGTTTATACCTGCGTATAAACTCATCCATGGCCGACGACAACCAGCTGCTGGCGCAGCCTCCCCAACCTCAACCCAAAATTGAACCAAACTCTTCCTTTTACCTTGGTCCTCAAGATCGACCGGGTGATTTCATAACCCCGACACGTTTGACCGGAAACAACTATGATGATTGGGCTGCTGACATACAAACGGCGTTGGAGGCACGACGAAAATTTGATTTCCTTAATAGAACGATCACTGGACCGACTCCACCTTGTTCTCAGTCGGATTGGACCACAATCAACGCTATGCTTATTTCTTGGCTAATGAACACCATTAGTCCTGAGGTAAAACGCTCTCTTGCTAAATACAGGGATGCCAAAAAGTTATGGGATACTCTCGAGAAAAGATTTGCAGTGACTAATGGGCCACGCATTCAACAATTAAAATCATCTATTGTTAAATGTGAGCAGTCTAAGAATATGTCTGTGTCCACATATTTTGGCCAGTTGTCAGCACTATGGGAAGAATTACATACCCATGAGCCTATTATTAAATGTTCCTGTTGTGTCTCTTGTACCGCCGGCAGTGAACATGAGGCACGACGAGAAAATAGCAAGCTGCATAAATTTTTAATGGGTCTTTGTTCAGAGTATTATGCACAAGTTCGCACTAATATTCTGTTACACAAATAATTACACAGGACATACGATCACAGTCAGAGAAAGAATCAGAAGAATATCAACCAGTAGATCAGGAAGATGATGGAGCAGAATCAATAAGGAAAGGAAATAATTTGAGGAGGTCAGTGCGGAATAAGAAATCAATTCAGCACCAAGATTATACCTATTATTAGTCATTTATTTATTTGTTGCCTTTTATTAATTTATTACCGTTGCTAACTATGGTCTTAGGAAGCTATTTAAGGTTGGTCTTTGTACTGCAAAAGCATAGCAGAATAATAGAGTTCTCTTTTTCCTTCCTTCTCATTTTTCATATCGGAGTTACTGTAACTCGAATACGTGTGGAGCTTGAAACTTGCTCGAAAAGTTTCTTTCGTTGTGTACTAGAACTTCCGTACATAACACTGGTGCTTTCATTGACCCTTCTTTGTTTTTTTTCACTGCATTTTGCTTCATGGATCCCTCTAAAGAATCAGCCTCGATCGAACCATCCATTGCCGACATTCAGACCCAAATGGAACAACAATCTGTTGCTAGTAATCAACTTGCTATCACCGTTCACAACCTTGCACAACAAGTCCAAACCTTAACCATGTCCATGGAGGACATCCGACGCAACATCCACTCTCCACCACCATCGTCACGTCCACCTCATCCCTCTGGTAACCGGAATCTTCCCCATTCCTCCACACATCCAACCCATACATCCGTGGAACCGCAGGCTTTCCATGCTCCAATTGGTGGGATACGCTTGGAATTACCCAGATTTTCTGGTACTGATCCTTACGGGTGGATATTCCAGATCCAGGAATATTTTGATTTCTATGGTGTGGTCGACGCCAACCGACTACGCATGGCAGCTTTTGCAATGGAAGGTGACGCATCAGAATGGTATCGCTGGATTAAAAACAATAACCTGTTGAGTACATGGCCAGATTTCATGGAGAAGGTAAAACTCCGCTTTGGTCCATCTCAGTTTATTGATCATCGTGGTCAGCTCTCAAAATTGACTCAGATAGGCACAGTGGTAGAGTATCAAGGTCAGTTTGAGAAATTGTTGAACAAGGTAACCGGCATCTCAGAAGAAATGTTGATCTCTATGTTTATTGCTGGTTTAAAACCATATTTGGAGCAAGAATTATTACTTGCCAAGCCTGCTACGTTGGAAGAAGCTTTTGCATTGGCCAAAATGTTTGCAGGAAAGCACGAATTATTGCAACAACCTAACCGACCAAGACAACAATGGATTTCTACTCCAACTCCTTTAGCCTCGCGACAACAGCAAGTTCTTACGAATCCTGTATCCTCCTCCGGCCACATGTTGACGCAACCGCGTCCTCTATCGACCACTAGCCAGAATCCTCCACTGCCCAACTTACCTATCCGTCATTTATCCGCTGCTGAGATGCGTGATAAACGGAACAGAGGCTTGTGTTACAAGTGTGATCAGAAATGGTCTGTCAACCATCGCTGCAACGGCAAATTTCTTATGTTGTTAGGCGTCGATGATGATGAGTCAGAGGGAGTTTTGGAGCCTATACGTCCTGAAGATGAAATCGCCATCTCGGCTGATATTTCTACACTGAATACTCTTGCCGCTGTTCCTAATCCCCGCTCACTGCGCATTGAAGGGGTGATTAATAGTCAACCCGTGCATATTCTGATTGATGGGGGAAACACTCATAATTTCGTCCAACCTGCCATTGCCAAGAAGTTGAATTTATTCACCACTTCGATAGACCCATTTCGTGTTTATATTGGTAATGGTGATTCTCTCAGATGCCAGTTTCGTTGCCCGGAGGTACCGCTAGTCCTGCAAGAGGCGAACTTTACTGTCGACTTATTTGTGCTGCCGATTCAGGGTCCTGATATTGTTCTTGGGGTGCAATGGTTGCAGCAATTGGGAAAAATCACGCATGACTATGCTCAACTCTCTATGGAATTTAATTGGCAAGGTCGTCTAATTTCCCTTCAGGGAGACCAACATATGCATCTTCAACATGTTTCTTTCAACCAGTTACAGGCTTTATTTCACAGAGGACGTATAGAAGACATTTATGAATTGTTTTATTTCTCAACTGAGGAGGAGAACCAAAATATCCAAGTACATTCACATTCAGAATTACTGGATATTCTGCCCGGCATCCCTACTGAAGCTACGGATCTAATACATGCTTTTGAGCACATTTTTCGTACTCCCCACACACTGCCTCCACATCGAATGTTAAACCATAAAATTCATTTGCTACCGGGGTCTAAGCCGGTGAATGTGCGGCCCTACCGCTATCCATATTTTCAGAAATCAGAGATGGAAAAATTGGTTAAAGAAATGCTCGAGCAAGGTACAATTCATCCAAGCCAAAGCCCTTTTTCGTCTCCGGTGTTACTGGTTAAAAAGAAAGACGGCACTTATCGTTTTTGTGTGGATTACCGTGCTCTTAATGCGGTTACAATCCGTGACAATTTTCCGATTCCCACTATTGATGAGCTATTTGATGAATTGGGTGGCTCAGCGATCTTTTCAAAGTTGGACCTTCGTGCTGGGTATCATCAGATACGAGTGCATGACAAGGATATCTATAAGACAGCGTTTCGAACTCATGAGGGTCACTATGAGTTCATTGTCATGCCGTTCGGGTTAACAAATGCCCCATCAACATTCCAAGCTACGATGAATTCCATCCTTGCTCCTTTTCTACGTAAGTTCGTAATTGTTTTCTTTGACGACATACTCATTTATAGTTCGTCATTGCAATACCATTTGGATCATCTCAGAATGGTGTTTGAGTGTTTGGCAAGTCACACTTTTTATGTTAAACTCTCTAAGTGTAAATTTTGCCAATTGTCTGTGGATTACTTGGGCCATATCGTGGATGCCAGTGGAATACATGCCGATCCGTCGAAAATTGAAGCTATGATTTCCTGGCCACAACCTAGAAATCAGAAACAATTACGGGGTTTTTTAGGCCTAACAGGGTATTATCGACGGTTCGTTCAGGGATATGCTAAAATCGCTGCTCCTTTGACTGATCTTTTGAAAACTGATTCATTTAATTGGTCAGATGCAGCAACCACTGCTTTTCTACAATTAAAAAGTGCAATGTCCAAGGCGCCAGTTTTACGATTGCCAGATTTTAAGAAAATATTTATTGTGGAAACTGATGCCTCGGATGTTGGCATTGGCGCAGTGTTGCTTCAGGATGAGCAGCCCCTTGCTTATTTTAGCAAAAAGTTGGGCCCACGCATGCGTTCCCAGTCTACATATAATCGAGAGTTGTATGCCATTGTAGAAGCGGTACATAAGTGGCGTCAATATCTCCTTGGGCGGTTTTTTATTATACGAACAGATCACAAGAGTCTGAGAGAATTGGTTCAACAATTGGTGCACACCCCAGATCAACAAATTTATGTCCGGAAATTATTGGGGTTTTCTTTTCGGATCGAATACAAAACAGGTAGCTCCAATCAAGTCGCGGATGCATTATCACGCACTCCTGAATCGGATGTTCAAGCTTTGCATGGTACATTCTTCTCTCTCGTTTCTACTATTCGTGCACACTTCCTTGATACTATTCGTGAGGATAACAGGACACAGCCTGATCTCATCAAATTACACCAACAGTTGCATGATGGAGTTGCCGCACACCACCACTCAATCACAGACGGTATATTATTCTTCAAAAACCGCTACTACATTGCCGCCAATTCTACCATAAAAACGGTACTCTTACATGAATTCCATTCCACCCCATTAGCTGGTCATGAAGGATCTACAAAAACATTTGCGCGGTTGACAAACTCTTTTTATTGGCCGGGGATGCGCAAAGATGTTGAACGATTTGTTGCATCATGTCTTGTGTGCCAGCAGACCAAATACTCCACGCAAGCTCCAGCAGGCTTATTACAGCCCTTACCAGTACCAACTCAAATTTGGGACACAGTCACGATGGATTTTATTACAGCTCTTCCATCCTCGCAAGGATTTACTACAATCATGGTGGTTGTCGATGTACTTAGTAAATATGCTCACTTTGGAGCATTACCCCCCAATTTCACGGCAGAGAAAACAGCAACCTTGTTTATTGAGGTGGTAGTAAAGCTGCATGGTTTTCCAACAACAATCATTTCAGACCGTGATCCAATTTTTATTAGCAACTTCTGGACTGAATTGTTCAAACAAAGTGGCACTACTTTGAAGCGTAGCACAGCCTACCATCCCCAAACGGACGGCCAATCTGAAGTGGTTAATCGAGGTCTTGAGCAATATCTCCGAGCTTTCACACACGAAAAACCCAAGGCATGGCGCTCATATTTAAGTTGGGCGGAGTATAGCTACAATAGTAGTTATCATAGTTCTATCAAAATGACCCCGTATGAAGCGGTCTATGGTAGGAAACCTTCTCAAATTCCACCGTACAAAAAAGATGCTACACCAGTTCAGGCTGTGGATGAGTGGTTACAGGACAGACATGCACTCTAACAATTGCTCAAAACAAACCTACGGGAGGCTAAAGAGCGTATGAAGCAGAAAACTGATGCAGGTCGACGCGAGGTGAATTTTGAAGTCGGGGATAATGTGTTAGTGAAGCTACAACCTTACCGTCAAACATCAGTAGCAAAGCGTGTTTCACATAAACTAGTCAGACGCTACTATGGACCGTTTAAGATCACACAACGAATAGGTAACGTCGCTTATCGACTTGACTTGCCAACGTCAGCACGAATACACCCTGTCTTCCATGTCTCTATGTTAAAAAAGTTTATAGGAGATCAGATGCTTTCTGTCCACCCACTCCCGGAGGAATTTATGGGCCACCACCCCATACTCAAACCAATCGCTATTTGCAGCCAAAGGGAGGTGCTCAGAAATGGAAGGATTGAGCCTCAACTTCTAGTCCAGTGGAGTGACGAACCCCCTGAAAATTCAACATGGGTTCCAACAAATGATTTTAGAAAAATGTACCCAGAGTTTCACCTTGAGGACAAGGTGACATTCGAAGGGGGATCGAGTGTTACACAAATAATTACACAGGACATACGATCACAGTCAGAGAAAGAATCAGAAGAATATCAACTAGTAGATCAGGAAGATGATGGAGCAGAATCAATAAGGAAAGGAAATAATTTGAGGAGGTCAGTGCGGAATAAGAAATCAATTTAGCACCAAGATTATACCTATTATTAGTCATTTATTTATTTGTTGCCTTTTATTAATTTATTACCGTTGCTAACTATGGTCTTAGGAAGCTATTTAAGGTTGGTCTTTGTACTGCAAAAGCATAGCAGAATAATAGAGTTCTCTTTTTCCTTCCTTCTCGTTTTTCATATCGGAGTTACCGTAACTCGAATACGTGTGGAGCTTGAAACTTGCTCGAAAAGTTTCTTTCGTTGTGTACTAGAACTTCCGTACATAACATATTCTATCCATAGATCCATTACCATCACTTGACCGTGCTTATCAAATGGTCCTTCAAGAAGAGACAATTCGCTTAACTACAGTCCCCGAAGACAAGTCACCAGAAGTTATGAGTTTTGCTGTCAATACCAGTTCTGGCAAGGGTCGTGGTCGCTTTGATAAACCAGACAAATCTCATCTCTCTTGTACTCACTGCAAGAAATCTGGCCATGACGTATCTCAATGCTTCGAAATACATGGCTATCCAGATTGGTATGAGAATCGTGGCAACAACGCGCGTGGAGGACGCAGTGGACGGGGTAGAGGTGTTCCCCGTGCCAATGCCACTTTAACCAAAAATCCCACTGACAGCTGTGGAGTTTCCTCATCTCATTTATTCTCACCGGACCAATGGAAGGCATTAACAGGGCTAATTAGTGGTACAAAGGTTTCTGATGATCAATTGACTGGTAAGTTTGATGCACGATTGTGGATAATTGACACAGGGGCCTCTCGTCATGTTACTGGTGATTCCACTCGGATGACTGATGCAAAAGATATATTTCATTGCCCTGTTGGTTTACCTAACGGAAAAACAGTGGTTGCAACTCAAGAAGGCTCGGTTCGATTAACAGACAAAATTATTCTTCATCATGTTCTTTATGTTCCGTCTTTAAGTTGCAATCTTATTTCTGTATCTCAGTTAAATGATGATATGCAGAGCAGTGGTCTCTTTAACTCTCATATGTGTGCTATACAGGACCAATCGAGGGAGCTGATTGGAACGGGTGTTAGACGGGATGGACTTTACTACTTCAAGGGAACCGAATCAGTGCAACATCTTACAGTAAATGGTGTGACCACTTCAATCAATCTTTGGCATCAACGAATGGGTCATCCATCTGAAAAAGTGGTAAAGCTACTTCCCTCTGTTGGAACTGTGGGAAGTTTTAATAAAGCTTGTGAGGTTTGCTTTCGTGCTAAGCAACCTAGAGAAAAGTTTCCTTTGAGTAATAGCAGAGCTTCTCGAATATTTGAGAAAATACATTTTGATTTGTGGGGTCCTTACAAACATCAATCCTCTTGTGGTGCGCGTTATTTCTTGACTATAATAGATGATTATTCGCGAGCAGTTTGGATTTATTTGATGGTTGATAAACCTGAGGTTCTCAAAATGTTTTTGTCTTTTATCGCTATGATTGATAGACAATTCTCCCAATCAATCAAAGTCATTCAGAGTGACAACGGTACTGAATTCCATTGCTTGCGTGATTTTTTTTCTGCCACTGGAATTATATTTCAAACTTCTTGTGTGGGAACTCCTCAACAAAATGGTAGGGTTGAGCGGAAACATAAACATATTCTCAATGTAGCGAGAGCTTTGCGATTTCAAGCTAGTTTGCCAATTTATTTTTGGGGAGAATGTGTTCTTGCGGCCGCACATCTGATCAATCGGACACCAACACCATTGCTTGATAACAAAAGTTCCTATGAACTTCTCTTTGGTAGTCCTCCATCTTACAACACAATTCGTGTTTTTGGATGTCTATGCTTTGCTCACAATCAAAAAGCAAAAGGCGATAAATTTGCTAGTAAGAGTCGAAAGTGCATCTTTATGGGATATCCGTTTGGGAAAAAGGGTTGGAAGCTGTATGATCTTGAAACCAAAGAATTTTTTGTTTCCCGTGATGTGAAATTTTTTGAGGATGTTTTTCCCTTTCCCCTCGCGGATACGGCTACCATTCCTCATGAAGAATTTGTTCATGAAGATTTTTCTGCAATCATCGATGAGGAGGAACCCAACTCCACAAACGAGCCAAACCCTCAACCTGA
This sequence comes from Ipomoea nil, assembly GCF_001879475.1. Lineage (NCBI taxonomy): Eukaryota > Viridiplantae > Streptophyta > Magnoliopsida > Solanales > Convolvulaceae > Ipomoea > Ipomoea nil. Next base: position 19,674 of record NW_017617362.1, read on the forward strand.
GCCAAGATTTGCACCCGAGCCAACCTCTCAACCTGAGCAGACTCCATACCCGAGTTCAGCTCACAGCCTGAACAACACACTAGTAATCTTGTTCCGAATAACCAAGATCAGAATGTTGAGATAGGTCGGGGTATGAGAAATAAAGTTCCTTCAGTGTGGATGCGCGACTATGTTATTAATTCTACTGTTGTTAAAAGTCCATCCTCCGTCACACCGTCTCCACGGTCTCCCTCAGGTACTCCTTATCCTTTAGCACATTACATTAATTGTGACAATTTTTCTCTGCCATACAGAACTTTTATGGCAGCAATTCTTTCTGAAAAAGAACCAAAATCTTTTAAAGAGGCGATGACACATAGCGGCTGGAAAGAATCTATGACAAATAAAATTCGGGCCCTCGAAGACAATCAAACTTGGACTCTTGAACATCTCCCACCTGGGACAAAGGCTCTTGGGAGTCATTGGGTGTATCGAATCAAATATAATTCAAATGGGTCGATTGAAAGACTCAAATCAAGATTAGTGGCTCTTGGTAATCATCAGGAAGAAGGCATCGATTACACTGAAACTTTTGCTCCTGTTGCCAAAATGACTACTGTTCGTGCACTTCTTGTCATTGCAGCCTCTAAAAACTGGGAACTACATCAGATGGATGTGCATAATGCTTTTCTGCACGGTAATCTCGATGAAGAGGTGTATAAGAAGCTTCCCCCAGGCTTTGAGGCATCTGATCCTAAAATAGTGTGTCGATTGCGCAAGTCCTTGTATGGATTAAAGCAGGCACCGAGGTGCTGGTTTGCGAAACTTGTTACGACCTTGAAAGGGTATGGTTTCTTACAATCCTATTCCGACTACTCCTTATTCACCTTTACTCGGGGTGGAATTCAGATAAATGTACTTGTTTATGTCGATGATCTCATCATTTCTGGGAATGATTCTGCTGCTCTAAAGACATTTAAGGCTTATCTCAGCGATTGTTTTCATATGAAAGATCTCGGCACTCTAAAGTACTTTCTTGATATTGAGGTTGCTCGTAGCGCTTCTGGACTGTTTTTGTGTCAAAGGAAATATACCCTTGATATTATTTCTGAAGCAGGATTGTTGGGGGCCAAGCCGGTTAATGTTCCTATTGAGCAAAACTACAAACTCGGCCTAGCTAGTGGCCCAATTTTCTCTAATCCGGCAGCTTATCGGCGTCTAGTTGGAAGACTTATCTATTTGGCCGTAACTCGACCGGATCTCGCATACTCTGTTCATGTGTTGTCTCAATTCATGCAAGAACCACATGATGAGCACTGGGAGGCAGCTTTGAGAGTTGTCCGTTATTTGAAAGGTACACCGGGTCAAGGGATTCTCCTACGAGCAGACAGTGATCTAACGCTACAGGGATGGTGTGATTCGGATTGGGCCGCATGTCCTACTACTCGGCGATCGCTTACGGGTTGGTTGGTTTTTCTTGGCCATTCTCCAATCTCGTGGAAAACAAAGAAACAAACTACTGTTTCTCGTTCTTCCGCAGAAGCAGAATACAGATCCATGGTAGCCGTTACTTGTGAACTCAAATGGTTAAAGGGCTTGTTGTTAAGTCTTGGGGTTCATCATCCCAAAACCATAAAGTTATTTTGTGACAGTCAATCGGCTCTTCATATTGCAAAGAATCCAGTCTTTCATGAACGCACAAAACACATTGAAGTGGATTGTCATTTTGTTCGCGATGCAATTAAAGATGGTTTGATCTTCCCTTCCTACATTCCTACCAATTCGCAATTAGCTGATATCTTCACAAAGGCTCTGGGGCAAAGGCAATTTGAATTTCTTCTTCGCAAGTTGGGCATTTCAGATCCGCATGCTCCAACTTGAGGGGGGGTGTTGAGATATTTGATGATATTAATCATCTAATTTAATTTTCATGTGTCTCTTGGGTTTTCCATATGTCTCTTGGGTTTCCCATGTGTCTTTTGGGTTTCCCATGTGTCTCTTGGGTTTTCCATGTGTCTCTTTGTTTTCTTGTATTCATTCTTCATCATCTTGTTGGCACTATAAATAGAGTGCTTGTATTGAGGTTTAGACAAGAGACAATATATAATCAATTCTCCATTTTCTTCTTATTTGTATTCTACAAAAGTCGTGACCCACGTACTGCATCCTCAATCCGCATGCATTGCCACATTTCCCACATACTTTGTTTAATTAAATTATAATAATATTATTATTATAACATTGTCTCCTTTAAACCAAGTTGGATATATTGGTCATCCCAATTTCCTTCTTCAATTTGAGAAATGTCTCTGTCTTCAGCGTCTTCGTAAAGATATTTGCAACTTGACATTCACTTGAATATTACTCAATGTTGATTTGTTTTTCAACAACCAACTCTCTGATTTTGTGATACTTGATATCAATGTGTTTGCTGCGACCATGAAAGACTGGATTTTTGGACAACGAAATCGCTGACTTGTTGTCACAAAAAATAGTTGTAGGTGCCGCCTTGCTCGTATTGTAGGAACTCCAAAATTCTCCTCAGCCAAACTGCTTGAGTAGCACAGTATGCTGCTCCAATATATTCTGCTTCTGTGGTTGAAAGTGCTACAATCTGCTGCTTCTTTGAAGACCAAGAAAATATAGCTGAACCAAGATAGAAGGCATATCCTGATGGACCTTAATCCATGTGGAGTGTTTATGCATGTTGCTTTTGTTGGTCTCCTGCATTAAATCATTTACCATATTCCCTTATATTGTGATATATATAATTAATATGTAAAGTAAAGAATGTTATTTTATATATGATAGATATTGCTTATTTTGTCCATTATATTCACCCTATAGCATACGTGAATAATAAACAGAATTTAAAGTGCATAATTTAAATTAATTGACTAAATAACTGGTGTTTTACCAGATAAAAAATCTCAGGAATCGATTGGCCTCTGAAAGAAGACAGGGATCCGCAGGCTGTCAGGAATTCTTGGAGGCTGGGGTTGGGCTCGAGATTCTTTTGAGACAGGAAGAGGTGTTCTGGCTTCAACGATCTAAACAACTTTGGCTTAAGCTCAGGGATTCCAACACGAAGTACTTTCACAAGTCTGCTTCGGCACGTAAAAAACGAAATTTCCCTGCAACGAGTGAAGGATCAAGATGGGGCTTGGAAGGAGGGGGGCGGCTATGCATACTGAAGTGTTAAGGTATTACAATCTCATTTTCTGCTCGGGGTCTAGCGCTACCACGTTATTCCCCCGCATGCGGCATTGTGTCACGAACGAGATGAATATCTCTCTATTACGGCCCTTCACGACTGCGGACGTGAAGGAGGCCTTGTTTTCTATGGCTATGGAAAAGGCCCCTGGTCCACATGGTATGTCTCCGGCCTTTTATCAACACTTTTGGCCCATACTAGGCCATGATTTGTCTATGTTCGTCCTTAGGTGCGTTGCCATTGTAATTTCCCCCGAGACCTGAATCTGTCTAATATAGTGTTGTTGCCAAAAAAAGAAAGTGCCAGAAAAGGAATCTGACTTACACCTCGATCGCTTTATGTAATGTTGTGTACAAAGTCTTGGCCAAGATGTTGGCCAATAGACTCAACGATCTGTTGGGACATGTTATATCGCAATCTCAAAGTGCTTTGTTCCCAAGAGATTATTAACGGATAACATTATAGTGCCGGGGAAGTGGGGCACTATCTGCGTAGGAAGGTCAGTGGAATTTGGGTGGGTAGTGCTGAAGCTAGATATGGCCAAGTATATGATCGAATGGAGTGGGGTTTTTTGGAGGGGATCATGTTGGCGATGGGTTTTTCTGATCAGTGGGTGAGGTTGATGATGCTATGTGTCTCTATTGTCACTTATGCAATTCTGGTCAACGGGAGGTCAGTGGGGTCTGTTTGCCCCACTTGGGGCATCCGTCAAGGGGAATCCGTTATCCCCTTATTTGTTTATTCTGTGTGCTGAAGCACTATCTGTGCTCTTCAACCGCGGAGGCTAGTGGTGATATTCACGGGTGAGGGTGGCACGTGGTGCCCCTGCTGTTACCCATCTATTTTTTTGCTGACGACAATTTGTTGTTTTTTAGGGCAAATCAACACGAAGCTTTCAAAATCAAGGAGTGTTTGGATGGTTATTGTGAGGCTTCGGGCCAGTTAGTCAACTTTGAAAAATCCAATGTCGTGTTCAGCACTAATACTGCCGATGTGTATGAGAAGAATGGTGTGTGAAACTTTTGGGGTTCAGGAATCAAATGACTTGGGGCGTTACTTGGGGCTACCTTCGGTGTTGGGACTAACAAAATTGCCACCTTTCGGTACATTGAGGACAAGATTCGTGAGAGGATCGGCTCGTGGCAACACAAACTCCTTTCAAGGGCAGGTAAAGAAATACTGCTTAAAAGTATAGCTCAGGCTCCCTATTTTCACTATGTCGACTTTCTTACTGCTGGTTCGTGTCTGTGACACAATCGAAAAGTTATTTAATCGTTATTGGTGGGGAGGTGGTGGTACTAACAGCCGGGGGGATACAGTGGCTCAGTTGGAGTCGATTATGTGAACCAAAAGGCAATGGTGGGGCTGGGTTTTAAACGTTTACGCGATTTTAATTTGGCGTTGCTGGCAAAAGGGTTGGCGTATTTTAATCCAACCAGAATCTTTGGTAAGCAGGTTACTTAAAGCCAAATACTTCCCAGCGTGTGATTTTATGGAAGCATCTGTGGGACGAACCCGAGTTATTTTGGCGGGGTGTTGTGAGGGGACAGGAAGTCTTGAGACGAGGATTGGCACGGAGAATTCGGAATGGTATGGACACGAAGATTTGGGGTTGGAATTGGCTCTCTAGTTCGTCCGATGCAGGTTTACATACGCCTTGCGTTGATGAGCTCAAGGAGGCTAGAGTAAAAGGCCTAATGAATGAGCAAGGCGAATGGGACGTAGGTGTAGTGCAGGATCTTTTTCAAACGGAGGACGTGCAT
>NW_017617363.1:0-27754 GCF_001879475.1 Ipomoea nil
GTAAAGCAAGATATTGCCTATGGATGGTCTCGGCTGAATGAACAGTTCCTCTCATGATGTTCATGATAGTTCGTGGGGACTTCGCAGGGGATTCTTCCTCAATATTTGTTGGTGATGTGTCCATGTGATCATCTTGAGGTGGTGCTTCCCGGTTTCCACCACTATCTGAGCTAAGAGGGATTGGTGAAGCTTCCAGTTTGCCTTCACGCATTCTTTCGTTGCCGTGCTTGATTGGAGTCTCGTCTATGGGTTGGATATGCGGAACAATAGCGCGAGATAGATCTTCGGGATGAGTAGTTGAAGCTTCTTTCGAGTCTTCACTGTCAGATGGTAGTCTTCTTAAGGGAGATCTCTGAGGGTAGGTGTCATAGTCAGGACCGATCAAAATTGTGTGACTGTCTTCGGGTTCGGTTTCTTGAGCACCTTCATTGCCCATCTGATCATCATTATCATCATCGTCATCATTATCATCATTCTCATTATCATCATCATTATCATCATTCTCATCATCAGTATCGTCAACATCATCATTATCTTCATCTTCACCTTCATCACTCTCGCCTTCTTCAATCTGTCGTCCAAACTCATCTTTCGTGCCACTGATATTACAATTTGGATCATTTTGTGTTCCTTCTCTAAAGTGGTCTTGATCTTTGAAAGCAACATGGCATATCGAAGTTGCTTCAGTTCTTCTTCATAAACTGGATCCAAGGGTGGCTTGTTGAGCTCGATGCAGATTGGAGCTTTATCTCTCCCGAGAGTGCGATTTGTCATCTTGTAAGAGAAAACGCGATTGATCTCTTCAATTCGAAGAGCTTTTGAAAGATCATCAGTGCCAATCCATGCAAGTGCAAATTCCTCTTCATCCTACATTGCTTCAAAAGTTTCAAGAAAGATCCGCAGGGGGAGCAGTGCGCCACTTTTGCCACTGTTGAACTCGTTTGTAATCTCGTTCAATGGATTCTCTAAGTAACTGATCTGGTGAAGGTTGATGAACCTTTACTTCTGGAACTGGGGCTGATGGTTTCGGGATGTCTGGAGGTTGTACCTGCACTACTGCTGTCTCGTCTACCAACACAGGTTCTTGTGTCAAAGTTACCTGCTCTGTATTGATAGGTTCTTGTGGCAGACAAGGTAAAGCGATCAAAGCATCAGTCGCCTCTTTCGTCTTTTCTGGTGACCCAGGTTCTTGTGGAAGACTTAAGCGACTGGCCTCCATGTCTACATTAGCAGGTTCTTGTGTCAGCTCTCGAAGGAGTTGATCTGCCAGAGTAGGTTCTTGTGGATGGTGGTCTTGAGGAAAACCGAGATCAGACTTGGTTTCTTGATCATCAGGAATTTTCTCAGGAAGAACATCTTTCGGTTGACCTTCCCCCTCAGAAAGTGCTTCTTTCGTGTCTCCTTCTTTCGATGTAGCTTCTTTCGGTGTAGAAGATTTCTTCGGGAAAGATTTAGCCTTGACTGGAGACCGAAAGTGACTGTCTTTGATAATTCTGGAGAGAATTAAATTATCTTCATCTTCGGATGAGTCTTTGACTACGATTGATTCTGGTAGAGGGGAGGGTGGAATAGGATCGTTCTTCTTTTGTGGAGATTTTGGTGAGATTGGAGCACCTGAAGATTCTTCTGCCTTTTTTGCCTTACTCCGAGAGGAGTGCTTTTCTCGTCTTTGTCGTTTCGTCTTTGGCTGCTCATCTTCTGAAACCCTAGGTGTTCTTGATTTTCGCTTGGCTTTGACTTGCTCGATAGGGATTCCCAACTCCAGCGCCTTCTGCTTGTCATATCCTGATGGTTTTTGTTTCATATGACATGCTTTCTGACCAGGCCGAATTCCTGGGCGCAGAACGACTCCTTTCGTTGCCAGAAGATGGCTTATCACAAAACCATATCCCAACTTCTTCGCAATGTCTCCTGGACTTTTTCGATGAAAAGTGATGGTGTGAACAATATTGTTGAAAATGATCTTTGACCAGTCGACTTTAAATCTATTCAAGAAGGCATGCAGCATTTTCAATTTCTCCTTCGTCACATCATCCGTGCCCGAGGTCTTGTGATCGACGAGTTTATTGAAGATATCAACAGTGAACTCATAGTCTAGCCGGAACCATTTCTTCTTCAACGGCCATGAGATTTCTGCCTTGGATGGTGCGTGATTGTTCTTGATGGATTCGTAGAAGTCCTCTGGGTCGAGATGATAATAGATAATATCTGTCTTGTAAGACTCATCTCTTTGTGGAAACCCGTATGTTGATCGAACGTCCTCTGCGGTAAGAACCACATGATGATTATTGACTCTGGAAGTGATAGTCAAATAATCAGAAGATATTGAGGTATTCATATAGAACTGGGTTACATCAACCGGGTGCCAAACAGTATAAAGGTGTGTGATGAAGCTGTATAATCCTGTTTCTGTAAGGAGACTTATGATGTGTTCACCAAAAGTTCTATCCAAGATATATTCAAGGAATCCATGCGCGTCCCACATACTTCCCCCTACGATGAAGGGTACTCTGGATTCAATGAAAGTTAGGTCCTCTGTTGGAAAGCTTGGGATTTCCATGGTGGAAGGAGTTTCTGGTTCAGGATTAGATGGTGATGCTTGTGGATGTTCTGCCATGGTTGTGGATTTGAGATAAACAAAGGGTTGAGAAAAATAATGAGATTAAGGAAGGTAGGGTAAAAGGATCAAGAGAGGTTTAAGAGGGGTTTTATAGAACTCCGGGTCTCCGGGTATGGATGATCCATTTAGGGATGAATGGTTTAAAATTCAAATCACTTCCGGTTCTTTTTCTCCAAAAGGTAACTGATCATCATGGGGGAGTGATAAGATTGTTTGCAGATCAAAAACGATCATTCCCTCATTTAATGAAGAGAGAGAAAATCACTCGAGTGCCTATTTGTGCATTAAATGCACGTCACATCCTGCATCAGACAAAGTGGGGGAGTGGACCACTTTTCTCGGCCATATGATCCCATTGGGATTCATCTTAACGGTTGGAGATAAAGGCTCAAACATTAAGCATGTTTGGTCATGATTCCAAACCTGAAAGAGGATGTAATTTTCAAAACATTGGACTTGTGAGACAAATGAAGTCAAACATGTCTCTCTTTTATGGCAACAAAAGTGTCACCCGAGAGAATTGTTACATAGAACAATATACAGTGAAAGCAGTTGCAATCTCTCGTGCATTGGAAGGCAGACTTCCCATAATGCAATCCTTCTTCTTTCGTTCGTACTCAAGATGTTCCCTTTTATGAGCAAAGAGTCTTAGCAATAAGAGTCTCATGATCTGTTCTCAAGATTTGTCTAGAAAGACTTCGTCTTTCCATGTCATTTATGTCAGCCATTTCCTTGGCCTTAGCAAAAGAGTACAGTACACGATGCTTTTCTTCGTGCTTTAGAAGAAAGTAGAACTTTTGAATTTTTTTTTTCTCAAAAAGATAGACCGAACCTCTCAAAAGGTGTATTCAACTGTCTTATCCAAAACACTATTTAGAGAACATATTCTCTTTCAAGAATTTTTGTTCCTGAATCGAGATTATTAGGCAGACGATAGATTAGACAAATAACGTCTCGATTAAAGGAAACTAGAGCCAGTTTATTCATCAAAGACTCGAGAGAGGAAAGTACATAGGATAAAAAGTAACACACAATAAGATCAAATTTTCTTCCTCTCGTTCTTCTTGACTTCGGATGGTTCTCCTTTGGCCTTTTTCACATTTCCCAGCATTTGCTTGAACCATTTCCCGGTTCGTGGAAAGTTTGAGCCAGATGAGGATTCGGGTTCTTCCTCCTGATCATATTTCTCCATGAAGTCCTCTTGTGCAAGAAAAGCCATATAATCTGGATCTGGAGTCTTGGTGGGATCTTTCAAAGTCTTTTCTTCACTTTCAACGATGAAACCCGCCATATCATCATACTTAAGAGACGAGTCGGAGTCAGAGGGAATTTCCACCGGTGCTTGTGGACTATTGCCAGGGTAGAGATCACCCTGTTCCTCCCTGAGACGTCTGGCATTTTCTTTCAGCTTATGAGAATCACCTCTGGTGAAAGGTTTCTTTGGAGCCATGGTAAAGAGAGGAGGGATGAGTGTAATGTGAAGAATTCTCCTCCTTTTATAGCAAGAAATCCACAAAGCTCATGTGTCTGCTACACATTAATTTCAACGCAACAATAAATGCTTATAACTGTAGTCAAGAAGTCATTAATTTCAAGTACGACTTTGACTGTTATCTTGTTTCTATATGAAACTCTAACTTCAATGCTCTTTTAAGGAAAAGTAACGCATAAAATTATGGCCCCTTTTTGACCAGAAAACGTATGAATGATGAGCTTTCCTGTGATTTGGACAAGTAACATATACAGTTACGCATAGACAAGAAAAGCAGTCATTATAAGCAAGAGAAGATAAGCACGAAAAGACAGCAAATTTTATTAGATCACGAGGATTCCAGGTCACGAGAGTACATCATACAAAAGCTTAGAGAAAACGATAAGGCACGTGAAGTTCCAGGCGAGTCATCTCTTCGGTCACATTAGTCAGATTTGTCATCTTTGCAAATTCATCCAACTCCTCAAGTGAGAGAGTGGGTTCGGGCGACTGAGTTACGGGCCGAGAGTGAACCATAGTGATATCTTCAGAGGATTGTTCACTAGGTTGAGGAACTTCATAAGATGTTTGCTCATTAGCCCTTTTCATCATCAGAATTTTCTCTTGAGCAAGCCGAGTGGCTTGTTCCATGCAGTAAGCCTTTGTAGCCCTAGACTCGTTGATCAATTTTTCATGAGTTTCCTTGTCCATTGGTGCTGTGTTGGGCATGGAGTAGGTGACAATGACCCTTTCCCCATCTTCTTCAAGCCTTATGACGGTGGCATTCGGAAGCTTGTCGGCTTCTCGCATATGATGTTTTAGGCGTTTGGCCCTTTTTTCAGCTTCGTTGCTCTTTTCTTTTCCCTTATCCATTCCTGCAAACTTTATCCTTCTCTAAAATTGTGAATGAGTAAAGCTCATGAAATAGAAGAATAATATATATAGGCAAAAGATAACGTGCGAATCTTAACAAAATATTTTGGATACTGACAAAATATTTGCATGACGGAGTTAAAAAAAAAAAAAGATCATGAACAAGATAACATCACAATTTGTCACCGTGGCCTAACAAGTTATTCAAGTTTTCTTTTTCTTGCTGCTTGCGGTGGACTTGAGAGGAGATGCTATCTTGGTGGGGGTGCCTGAGGGTGAGTAGTCAAAACTGTCGCTTAGTTGCAGCACACTGTTTTCTTTGATATATCCAATGGGATTGCCAACAGAGTGGAAAGATTCTCGTGACTCATTATCGGACGTGTTACGGAGAAGGTTTCGTATGTGTTGAGCGTGTTCAAGGAACTGATTGAGCTGTTGCTCAGTCACTAGTGGCTCACTGAGAACTTCACTTTTTCCTTCTCGTGCCTCCGTAATGGTTCTTTCGCTTCCCGTACTCATTCCTGCACATGTAAAGACAGACACTAGAATTTTTGTTAGATGAGAAAATTATTCTCATAGAGTATTTCATTTATAAAGATCCTTGCGTGTGGGAATGAATCAAATCTTTTGATTTTCGAGAGCAAGAATCTTTGCAGATTTGGTTCTCTAAGCTTTACGTCATTTCAATCATTCCGAGTTCATGCCTTAGAAGAGAGAATCTTGTTTCACTTAAGGGTTTCGTGAGTATGTCTGCAAGTTGATCATCAGTATTGACATACTCAAGAGATATGTTCTTTTTCTCGATATGATCACGAATGAAGTGATACTTGATGTCAATATGCTTGGTCCGAGAGTGCAGCACAGGATTGTTCGTGATAGCGATAGCACTCGTGTTATCGCATTTTATGCTCACTTCTCGTGCATTTATGCCATAATCTCTCAATTGGTGTCTCATCCATAAGATTTGAGCACAGCAACTTCCGGCTGCTATGTATTCGGCTTCAGCCGTGCTTGTGGCAATAGAGTTTTGCTTTTTACTAAACCAAGACACAATTCGTCCTCCTAGGAACTGACAGGTTCCTGAAGTACTTTTTCGATCAATCCGACATCCAGCGAAATCAGAGTCTGAGTATCCAACTAGATCAAATGATCCATCTTTTGGATACCAGAGACCGACACTTTGCGTTCCCTTAAGATATCTTAATATCTTTTTGGTTGCACTTAGGTGGCTTTCTTTCGGCTTAGCTTGAAAACGTGCACATACACCAACAGCAAACGAAATGTCAGGTCTGCTTGCTGTCAGGTATAGGAGAGAACCAATAATACCTCGAAAGTTTGTTTGATCAACATCCTTTCCTTCATTATCAATGTCCATTCTGAGGGATGTGCTCATTGTAATTTTAACCGAACTTTTTCCATCAATGCCAAACTTTCGGATTAAATCCTTGGTGTATTTGGCTTGATTTATGAATATCCCATCTGGGCATTGTTTGACTTGCAAACCCAGAAAATAGTTTAGTTCACCCATCATACTCATCTCAAATTTGCCTTTCATAAGATTAGAGAACTTTTCACACAAGATTGGATTCGTGCTTCCGAAGATAATGTCATTAACGTAGATTTGTACCAAAAGAATATGGTCATTATCTTTTATACGAAAGAGTGTTTTATCAACCACTCCTTTCGTGAAGCCGCAATTGATAAGAAAGTGTGAGAGAGTATCATACCAGGCTCGTGGAGCTTGCTTTAAGCCATAAAGAGCCTTTTTAAGATGATACACCTTTTCAAGCTCATTATTGATTGCAAAGCCAGGTGGTTGTTCAACATATACTTCTTCTTCAAGAAGTCCATTTAGGAAAGCGCTCTTGACATCCATTTGATAAACTTTGAAGTTCTTATAGGCTGCAAAAGCTAGGAATATGCGAATAGCTTCCAATCTAGCTACAGGTGCGAAGGTTTCATCAAAATCAATACCTTCTTCTTGGCAATACCCCTTAGCAACAAGTCGAGCTTTGTTCCTAACAATGAGCCCATCTTCACTCATTTTGTTTCTAAACACCCATTTAGTTCCAATGACATTCTGATGAGATGGTCTCGGGACAAGTTCCCATACCTTATTTCGTTCAAATTGGTGGAGTTCTTCTTGCATGGCTATTACCCAGTCTGGGTCTTTTAGAGCTTCTTCTATGGTTTTTGGTTCCATTTGCGACAGGAAACACGCCATCATACTTTCGTGCAAGGAGGCTCTTGTTCTTACACCTTCCTGAATATTTCCAATAACCTGATTTGATGGATGATCTTTTAACCATCGAAGGTCTGGTTCAAAAGCATCTTGTTGATTTTGAGCGTCCATTTCAGGAATGTAAGGTAGATCAATGTAAATCATTGGTTCAGATGTTGTGATAGATGAAGGATCATTTTGTTGAATTCCAACCTTTTCTTGAGGCACCGGTTCGGGTTCATGAACCTTTAGATGATGTTTCATGTAGGACGAGAGTATGTCTTCATCGTCTGAGGTATTTTCGTCAACAGGTTGCTGAGGATTTTGATTTGACTCGTTTGATGTTTTACATCCTGATGGGTTCATCTCAGATTGTTCATCAAACTTGACATGAATGGATTCCTCAATTACCATTGTTCGTTTGTTTAGAACTCTGAATGCTTTGCTTACAGAGGAGTAACCCATGAATAACCCTTCATCAGCTCTTTCGTCAAACGCTCTTAGATGATTCTTTCCATTGTTATGTATGAAGCACCTGCAACCAAAGACATGAAAATAACCGATACTGGGTGTTTTACCTTTCCATAACTCATATGGTGTCTTGTTGTGAGATTTGTTGATCAAGGATCTATTTTGTGTATAGCATGCCGTGTTTATGGCTTCAGCCCAAAATCTCTTAGGTAGTCCTGAGTGAGAGATCATCGTTCGTGCAGCTCCTTTCAAGGTTCTGTTTCTTCTTTCGGCTACTCCGTTTTGTTGAGGAGTTCGTGCTGCCGAAAGCTGGTGGAAAATTCCATTTTGCGCACAAAATTCCTTTATGACTTTGTTGACAAATTCCGTTCCCTGATCTGATCTTATTCGAATTATTTTGAGCTCCTTTTCTGTTTGAAGTTGTTTCAAAAGATTTGGAAGAGTGGTTTCTGTTTCATTCTTCTTTTTCAAGAAGAGCACCCATGTATATCTCGTGTAGTCATCTACTATAACAAGAGTATATTTTCTTCCACTCAAACTTGCTGGATCAACTGGTCCAAAGAGGTCCATATGTAGAAGGCTTAGAGGTCGAGACTTTGTATCTATATCTTTTGACTTAAAGGATGACTTGAATTGTTTTCCTTTTTGACAAGCCTCACATATTTTATCTTTTATGTAAGATGCTTCGGGTAGTCCTCTTACGAGATTTCTCTTGGCAAGCTTGTTTATCGTCTTCAAGTTCAGATGACTTAGTTTGTTGTGCCATTCTTGATTGAGATCTGCATTACTTTTGGCTACAAGACAAACGCTAGCATTAGACGACTTTAAAGATAATACATACATATTCTTCTTTCGTTGTCCTGTTAAAGCTGTCTTGTTATCTTTCGTGTTCACGATTTTGCATTTGTCTTTGAGAAATTCTACTTTGTATCCTCTGTCACAAAATTGACTTGTGCTTAGAAGATTGAACTTCAGTCCTTCAACATAAGAGACATCTTGAATTGTTATTCCCTTGTTGATGATGTCCCCTTTTCCACGAGTTTTGCCACTATTTTCACCTCCAAAGATAACTTTGGGTCCATCAAATTCTTTAAACTTGCTCAACATTGTTTTGTCACCAGTCATATGTCTTGAGCATCCACTATCAATATACCATATGACCTGTTTTTCCTGCATCAAAGATTATGTGTTTTTAGGTACCCATTTAGTTTCGGGTCCTTGGGGTTAGCAGTCAACTTTGGAACCCATATTAACCTAGAGTATCCACGATTCATCCTTGGTCCTCTATATCCATTGGATGTGCGATAATCATAATGGATGCTGACAAAGACTTTAGCATTATATTTCTTACGTTGATCTTCCTGAGAAAGATTTTCATAATGCTTGAGATGATTGGTCTGTTTACGCAGATGAACCATTTCAAATACTGCTCTTGGAAGAGGTTCTGGATAATCAAACCAATCTTCTTCTGATGGCCCAGTCCATCCATTGCCATACCCAGATCTTTTGAAGGATCTTTCGGGTTGTCTGATTTGTCCGCTTCTTGAGATTCATTGTGCAGGATTCTTTCGTGTGAATTTTGGACGATATTGCCTCTGGTTACCATTTGTCTTTTTGTTGGATTGAGTGTTCCAGTTAGGCTGACCCTTTTTATGGCGTGGACTCTATTTATTGCCATTTGGTCCATTCCTTTTGACATAGATTTGTCTAGGGTTGCCATTACTAGATTTCTTCTTTCCAGATTCCACAATTCGTTGTACAGCCGTACCTTTCGGTTGGCTTGTTGATTGTGGTGTTTTGACAATGTTAACTACCATCATAGGCTCAGACACCTGGGTGGGTCCTTGAACAAATGCGGCCTCGAAGCTTTCGTGTGAATATGCATTCGAGGATTTGTTCAATTCGACTTGTGAAGAGGAGCTGGGGTTAAAACCAATTCCAGTTCTTTCCCCGGGCAGTCTGGATTCATTCAACATTCTATCCATTAGGTTGGATGAATTATTGAATTTATCCAAAACTTCAAGCAGTTCTTGCTCTCTCTTCTCTTTTGTTGTGCACAGCTCCTTTAGAGCGAGAACATCTTTCTCAAGCTGCTCCTTAGCAATGATTAGCATATTGTTCTCAATAAGAACTTGCTTTAGTTCATTATGGCTAAGCCTAAGTCGAGAGTTCTCCTCCTTTAGTTTGGAGTAAGTGCTATTTATCACATTGAACCTCATCATCATTTCGGTGACAGATTCATTTGAGGTAAAACTTCTCACAGAACTTGACTCAGCTGAATAACAAGAGGATGAATGACAATTTACCTCATCTTCATCTGTCATGAGACATAGTTCGTCTGACTCTTGACTGAATAGGCACAGCAGTCCTTTCTCCTCATCAGTGTTTTCGTCTTCTGAGCTAGAGCTTGAGGAGCTACTTTCGGTTGCGACTGTGTCAGAAGTTTCGTTTACTAACATTGCCTTCCTTCTTCCTTCCTTTCTGGAGTTTGATGATTCAGGTTTATCGCTTCTTTTATATCTTTTTCCAGTCTCTTTTGAGGGGCTTGTGGTAGTATTGTTATCTTGATGTTTGCTTACTATGGGATGTGGACAGTTTGCCTTGAAGTGCCCTGGCTTTCGGCAATTATAGCATAATAGCTGAGAGTCCATGGTTTCAGATTTTGAGGTTTGAGGAAAGTTCTCTTGCTTCTTTCGGTGGCCCGAACGTTGTGGATCTTGAAAGTTGTTCTTTCTCATGAATCTTTTCATTTTCCTGACAAATAGTGCATATTGTTCATCAGATAAAAATTCACAAGAGTTAGATTTCGACCTGTTGGATGTTGATGCTGATTGATTTGCCATGAGAGCAATATTTCTTGTTTCTGAATCTTCGGCATCTTTTGGTTCATGTTCGAACTCATAAGCCTTGAGATCACTGAAAATTTTGGCAGTGCTTGTCGTTTTCATGTCTCGACTATCCCTCATTGCAATAACCTTCATTTCCCATGATTTAGGTAGACCACGAAGGATCTTCAGATTCATTTCCTTCTCAGTAAGTTCTTTTCCAAGATCTGATAAATCGCCCATCAGTCTGGTGAATCTGATTTCCATATCCAAGATTGATTCATTTGGCAGCATTTTGAAATCTTCGAATTTTTTCATAGCCATTGTCAGCTTGTTTTCCTTTTCTTGCTCGTCTCCTTCTCCTAATCTCATTAGGACATTCCACACTTCCATAGCATTCTTGCATTTTCGGACTCTTGGAAACAGGGAATCATCCAGAGAGTTGTATAGAATGTTTCTTGCTACATTGTCCAGATTCGCTCTTGCTCTATCTTCTGAGGAGTACTGGTCTTTTGGTTTTGTTATCATCTGTGGAGCTCCTGCACCCTGTGCCGCTGCTTGAGTATTCACCATCATGATTGTGATTGGTCCGGTTGTTATGACGTCCCACATCTCATCATGAATGGAGCATAGGAGAGCCTGCATTCTTAACTTCCAGTCATCAAATTTAGCAAGACTAAATGCAAGTTGTTTGGAGCGATGAGCATGTTCCTTTTCCATTTTTTTTTAAAAAAAAACGTGCAAAGAAAATATGCAAGATTTTCAAGAGATTTTCGAATAGGGATCTACCAGGTAGTAAATGCAAAGCCTTTACCGAACAAGGTATTGGCTCTGATACCACTTGTTGGTCCCGATAGAATGAGATGAGAGTCTAGAGGGGGGGGGGGTGAATAGACTCTTTTCGTTAGAAGCCCTAAACGTCACCTTTCGGTGTCTTGGCGCAGCGGATAAGATAGATTCGTTTTAAAATACTTTGCACGAGTTTACGTAATTAGACAAACTTTCGGTAATGATAATGAAGAAATGATATGAGAGCAAAATAAAAAGCGTAAGTAAGGAGATAAGGAGGACACGAGATTTTATAGTGGTTCGGCCAATGTTGCCTACTCCACTCTTCTTCCACAACTGTTGGAAGGATTGCACTATCACTCTTAGTACAATTACACAAAGACTTCCTTGATCACTAAGCCGGACAGCCTTCGTAGGTTTTTCAACTCCTCGAGTTTACTCCGCCTCTATCAACTTCTTCTCCTGAGTTGAGGTTGGTAGAAAATGATTTCTTGAATTCTCCAACAAAGAGATCTTGACTCTGAGATATGATAGCTTCAAACTGATGTCAAGATTTCCTTGAGGTGTAAGACAAGTGATTCTCCAAGTAACTTAACACCTCAAAAACTGGTTCACAAAAGCTTTTTGTAAATCGTAGACGTTTCAAGAGCTTTTGTAAGTGAGTAAGTCGAGTGATAATGAACCAGCACCTTCTTAGTTGATGAAGGTGAGTTTATATAGGTGATGAAAATCCATCCGTTGGAGGGAGATGAAATTTTCGAACCTTTTAACCATTGGACAAGGACCGGGGAGCTTCATGCATTAAATGCTTCATTAATGAGGTTGTACCATGTAGCCGTTGAAGGTATGGAAAGCATTAGGGTTTTGTCCTTTAGCTCCAAGAGATAGTACATCTTCATTTAATGCTTCTTGAAAAGTGAGTCCCATAAAATGAAGTCCTTATTGTCCTAGGATGTTGTCAAATCAGACAGGTGAAACATTCTTCTCGTTGTTGAAGAGAAGTAATGTTTAATGAAGATCGTCTTTTACAAACACTGTCCTTTCGTGTTTGTTGACAACTCCTGCTTGACTCTCGTTGTTGTTCTTCATGTCTCGTGTCTTCTTTCGCCTTGGAGATCCTAACATCTAGTCATAACTCATTTTCGTGTGTTTGTCTAGCTTAACACGAATTACAAAGGAGTTATGGCAACTCTCGTCTAGGACGAAAGTAGCGAAACAAAAACAGCTAATGGTTAGGGGTCTACTTTTCTACATTACATTGGTATCATCAAAATCCTAATACAATGTTCCTAACAATATCTATATCTATATATAATAATAGAAATGCCTAGCCTAAGTTTTCCCCCAAAAACTTAGAAACATTTTTGTAAAACCAAACTCATAATTATTTTAGTAAAAATATTTGATTTTATTAACTAATCATATATATTTTCATAATATGATAAAATAGTAAATAAAAATAAAAATAACTTCTAATAAAAATAAATCATATAATTAATATACATAAAATAATGAACATGCTTTTGGTGCCAACATGTTAAGCTTTAATGAATCTTTGCAACTCTTGAGTTGGCATGTTTTTGGTGTAATTGTACCATTAGAGGAGTATAATGAATTATCCAAAACGATAGCAAGTTATACTAACTAATGGGCTTGCATTAGCCCTTGAAGTCATAGGTTCTCATTTACAAGGAAAAGCAGTGCAAGAATATTGGAGGGACGATGCTGAGAAATTTAAAAAGATACATCATGGCGAAGTTCAAAAGATTCTTAATTAAAATAAGCTAGGATGCACTTGATGATGGTACTAAGTACATCTTTCTTGATATTGCTTGTTTTTTCATTGGGGATGACAAAAACAACACTGTTGAGATATTGAAAGCTAATAATTCTTTCCTGGGAGTGGAATCAAAACTTTGACAAATAGATGCTTGTTAACAATAAATTACTATGGAAAATTTGAAATGCATGATTTATAAGTTCGTGATATACTGATATGGGTAGAGAAATTGTTCGAATGGAATCCTCACGAGAGCCTGGCAAACGCAATAGATTGGTGGATCCAAAGGATATCATTGATGTTCTTCAGGGAAAGAAGGTAAAACATTTCCTTTCTACTTAATAGAGTGATATATTCTAGTTTATCCATTTTATTGTAGTATTTAATTAGTTTCATTAAAATATGAAGATTTTATAATGTCTAACATATTTCTATATAAAATGTATTTTTTCTTAATTAGGGCGTGGATGCAATTCAAGGGATGATTGTAAATTTTAAGATGTTAAAGGATGAGCCTTTCAATACCGAAGCATTCGAAGGGATGAAAAATTTACGGATACTCATATTGGATGGTGTGTGTCTTAGTGGATCTTTTAAATATTTGTCCAATGAACTCAGACTGCTTAGGTTACATGATTGCCATTTAAGTTGCATACCATCTGAATTTTTCTTTGCCCCTCTCTCATACGGTTATCTAACAGAAATATAGACGGAGGACCAAAAATGTCCTCGAAATATAGACGGAGGACCAAAAATGTCCTCGCCACAATAACTTTGTCCATAAAATGACAATTTTTTTTATAAAGGACTAAAATTGTCCAAGCCACTATAAGTCTAGGACCAAAAATGTCTTTTGCAGGTTAGTATGTCTACATGTCTAATGCTTAATTATTTAATTTTTAACATGATATATTTTTCCTTTCAAAAAACATGACATATTTTCTTAGAGCTTTCATTTTATTTTTTTTTAAAGAAATTAAGAAATTGATTAAAACTTTCTCCTTTATTTTAACAGCATTTGACATGCTTGAAGATTTAAAAGCTTTATGGTTCTTAAGAAAACACCACACTTCACCGGAGCACATACTCTTCAGAAAGTATCCTTTAAGTGGTGTTCAAATTTGGTCAAGGTACACCCATCAATTGGAAGTTTGGAGAACCTTGTTAAGTTAAATTTTCTATTTTGCAAGAAACTTAAGGTGCTTCCAAGTAGCATTTAATTTGCAACTTAAAATCACTTGTAGTTTTAAATTTAGATTCTTGCAAAAAAACTGAGGGAGCTTCCAATTGATTTGGAAAAATTAGAGCAACTAAGAGATTTATCTGCTGGTGGAACTGCCATCTCACATATACCATTTTCTTTGGGATGTTTGAGAAATCTAAAGCGACTGGATCTGGGGAAGTACACGAGTTGTGATGGTGTTGGTTTTTTTCCACCTTTAGCTGCAAATTTGACCTCATTGGTATTTTTAGATTTAGTAAGAGGAAGATGTTATCATCAAAGCTTACCCTTCCGCCTTTGTCATCTTTCAAACTTGAAACGTCTCTACTTGGATAATTTGCAAAATCTTAGAGTACTTGTAGAACTTCCTCCTAGTTTGATTGAACTCTCTGCAAATAATTGTGTCTTATTGGAAAAAATAACAGTTGTATCAAACTTAAAGAGACTTAAATGGTTGGATCTTCGCAACTGCAAAAGTTTGGTGGAGCTTCCAAACATGGAGAGTCTTCCATCCTTATTAGAGCTTTACATAATGAATTGCAATGCTTTGACTATTCCTGATATTTTATTTGCATGAAGAAGATCTTCCAATTGCTCTTAGGAGTTTGTCCTCCTCGTTGAAAGAAATAGATTTAATGGGAAGATATTATACTAGAATAGATGGTAATAGTTATGGTATTATTAATTGTTATATTGTATGTATGTATTCCATAATGTATGCATGTTCTAAAGGTGATAGTGTCGAGATTGCGGTTCAACTGAGTAGTGGGGGATATTATGCTATTTTCTTAAGACGTGTCAATTCCGTCTAATATTCAGGCACAATGTGATTGATCCCAGTGGAATTGATCGATGATGGTCTTAATAGAATTGGTTTGAGTGTGACAAGTAAAAGCAATGGTGCTTGGATTCTAAAGGAACGGAAATATATTAACATTATTGGAGCCAATGGGTATGTTTCTATTCCTTTTGAGCAGGGGCGGACCTTCAATGGGGGCAGTGGGGGCAGCTGCCCCCACTCACTCCACCCCCACCCCATATAATCCTTGTATGTATATATGTATATATAGTACAAAATTTATAATAAGTAAAAGAAAATTGATAATGGTAAGCAATAGAGGCATTAGTTCAGTTGGCAATGGGCGTGGTCTATCTTAAGAAAGGGAACCCCACAACACACGCCCTGCTTTCCCATTCATTATTTTTTAGGCAAAATATTAATGTGGTTTCAACTTTCAACATAACTTTGTTTTTTCTCACTATTATTATTGCTTCAATACAAACACAGTTTCTTTATGATTTTTTTTTTATAAGAGTTTCTTTATGATGTTTAAATATTAATTAACTAGTATTTGTCTCGTGCGATGCACGGAAAATATGTTATAAAAATATACCCTATATGAGGTTTATTCATATATAAAATTTTTGTTATTTAATAATTATTATGTGTGAATTCCTATGATAAAATTATGAACATAAATATATTTACAATTAAGGTGGGTGATTACTACAAATCTTAAACTATATTAAAAATTAAGTACATAGTATTTAATATTACAAATTTTTAAGAACTTAGTAAACTAAAATAGTAATTGAATTACAATTTTAGAGTCACCACGGATCAAAATTTTTAGACCTTTGAGATTTCTAACTCTAGATGTAGCAACATACAATTGACCTTTAAAGACCAAAATCACAATCTTAGTTCAAACATTGATTTTTTCTTCCAAATACTATCGAATTAAGTGTGTAATCAATAAAAGATGAGAACAAATAATTTGAGAATATAATCTTAATGTTACTAAGCCTACTTCACGTCAATTAAGTTGGAGAGTGTTGTTGGATAGTATCCGATGAATCCACGAATAACACATCTTTGTCTCCGTAGTCCTCAATATGCACATCAACAATCTTAAATATTAGGCCGCCTAGCTATGCCATATATTAATTTCAAACTTATGAACTTTGGTGTTGCATGCAATAAAAAGTATATTTTAAATATACTAAGGGTACATTATAATGTATGTAAGGTACTTTCAATATAAAAATAATGTATTTTTAATATATTAAAAATGTATTTAATATTCATGATCCATACAATTATGTGGACCATCGTTCACACAATAATATATATATATATATATATATATATATATATATATATATATATATATATATATATATATTAGAAACTGTCAGTGGAAATTATTATCATTATTATTATTGCAATTATTATTATTATTGTTATTGTTATTATAATTAACAATATTATTATGGTCTTGTGAAAATTAAATATTGATTATCACCATTTAATTTTCACAAGACCATATGACTTTATTATATATAGGATGGTGAGATTTTTTAGACACACACATATAATCTTTTTTTTATTATTAATAATGAGATGTGCGATTTATAATGTATTTTTTATTCGAATTATTTTATCAAATTAATTATGTTTCATATTTGTTATGAATAGTTTTATAAAGTTTTGATGTGTTTTATTTTTCGTTCATATCTAACAATATTTATAGCTATACTTCTTACGTGTTTTATTTTTTTTTCTTCAAACTATCTATTTTATTTTAATGTGTCGCCCCCACTGGGGAAAATTCCTGGATCCGCCACTGCTTTTGAGGTTCCAACAATGATGGGAGAAGTATTTGAGGTGTATGTAGAAGTCCATCGTTTGCAGAAGATAATTTGTGTAGCTGAAATACATAGACACAGAAAAGGGGAAGTGCGTTTCTTTCCATCCACAAGGTGCGTTTGTTTTGTTTTGTTTTTTTTTTTTGTTTTTTTTGTTTTTTTGTTTTTTGTTTTTTTTTTTGTTTTGTTTTGTTTTTTTTTTTGTTTTTTTTTTTTTTTTTTTTTTTGTCGACAGGTATAATTTAATTTCATCAAAGCAATTAAGAGTGATTTTTATATGTATATAATATGTTTTGGACCAGAGTTAAAATGTAAGTGGACTCTAGTCTATGGTATATATAATTTGTTGTGTTCTTGGTGCTATATTATTTCTCAGTGGTGTTGAATTTATCATGTGTTTTTATTTTCACATTACCATGATTGTTTCAGTGTGTGATATTAATGCTCGAAAGAAAGTTCAATAGCCGAGATTTTGTTTGTAGGTTATTGAGGATTGTTGGGGAAAATCAAAGTTAAGAATTTCAGGCATGTATACCATACACTTTCTTATGCATTCCTATATATTATGAAAGCACTTAAAAATTGTTTATCCAATAATGTAATTTTTTGTTAATGGACTGAATACGTCATCAAATTTGATAAAATTGCTCATAATTACAAGGGTTTAACTTTGAGTTTTTTTTTTTTAATTACTTTTTAAATAATTCGTATAATCCGCTTCTTGTCCCTTCGATTGGATTGTTGTCTGAAGGTCAGCCCATCAAGATTTTCTTTTCTTCTCTCTTGTTCTAGAGACTAGTGGATGAGATCACGACTGCAAATTATGAAATTTCCGACCACTTGAAAGTGATCTTAAATCAAGTTGAAAGCTTTGTTCCGACCACTTTTGGTATCCGGAAAAACCTTTGTTGCTATTTTCGACCACTTTTTACTTTCGACTTGATTTAAGATCACTTTTAGGTGGTCGGAAATTTCATAATTTCCAGCAGTGGATAAATTACGAAATGTGTCTTAATTGGTCTATGTACCATGTTAAGTAAAATAAAGCTTCTCAACTTATTTTTGAGTTAATTGACCAATTGAGCTATGTATTAGGACAATCTCTTATTACTTAAATTGTTGTGCCTGAAGGCTAAAGGTTGGCTAGAATTTTTCTCATTTTGACGCTGAAATTTGTTGTCTGGAAAGTGGTTAGTGGAGGAGATAATGTTAATTATTGTATTGTTTATCATAGAGGATTTTTCATATATAGTTTTGTTGATATTAAATATAAATAATATTATTATCTCGTAATAAAAAAATATAATTTATATCAGAGTGACAAACTTTTTTACTTTAAAAGTAAGAATGTGTGTGTAAATTTGAAATGTTTAAGATATTACATTTGTTTAATTAATTTGATGTTGACATTTTTGTCTAGAGATTGGATTAGTTGGAGATTAGGAGAAGATAATATTAATTATTGTATTGTTTATCATGGAGCTATTAAATATAAATTATATCATTATCTTGAAATAAAAATATAATATTTTTTTGTGGACGGTGAATAAATGTTCTTTTTTAATATACTAAAGATAGATTATTTGTATACTAAAAGTTCATTATTTAAAGTGTACCAAATAATGTTCAATATTCGAATAATGTACTTTCAAAAATAAACGTTTAATATATTAAAAATATATTTTTAGTACATTAAAAAAGAATTTTATGTTAGTGGTTTACCTTACAAGTTGGACCTTGGTCTATAGTATTGCGTGGCTTTAATTTACTAGCTTAATTAGGTGCCCATCAAAAGCCTGATTGGCTGCAAGCAATTTTTACAACATTGTTAAATAAAGAACCATCTCACATAAAATAAAAATAATGCATATTAGTAGGGGTTCAAATTGTACAGGAACGTTATGCTGTGTAACCGTGTGCATCATGGAAGGTGCGCACGGTTTCAATTCATAATTTCTATACTGTAGGTTCATAATTTTTATACTGTAGATTCATAATTTTTAAACCGTAGATTCATAATTTAAATACAGTAGATTCTTAATTTCTATACATTAGATTCATAATTTCTATACTGCAGATTCATAATATCTATACTATAGATTCATAATTTATGTACTGTAGATTCATAATTTCTAAACTGTATAGTTATCAAATTATGAACATATAGTTATGTGATTTGTGAATACAAAGTTCAACAATTGGGAATATGAATATCAAAAATTATGAACATATAGCTCTATAATTATAAACATATATTTATAAAATTATGAACATATAGCTCTATCACATGTTCACAAATCTAATACTGTAGATTCATAATTTATAAACTGTGCGATTGCGAAGAGAGAATGAAATGTTTGAATGCGGAAGGAAACCGTCTAACGCCGTTAACAGCAATGAAAAAGATTTATTTTAAAAAAAAAAATTTGGAACGACACTGTTTTGCAATAGTGTGCACAATGTATGGTGCACACGATTGCAGAACATAATTTGTCAATTGTACATATGACATTCGTGTCTGTTCGATTGGATTGTTGTGCGGAAAGGTCAAACAACCTTCTTCATCATTGCAGTTTATTAATTGATTTGTGGTTGAAATTCTTTTTAGTACGAGCCCTACCCACTACTTCACAGTGAGTTTTATTGGGGGTGATAATGCCAATTATATTGCATATTATTGTATTTTTCCAGTGTAATTTAATTTTAATTTATTAATACAGATAAATTATATGCTATATTAAAATGACCAAGCCTATGAACGAAGATCTGGTTGCAACATTATAAGGACGTTTTTGTTTTTGGAAACTTTTAATTCTTTAGAAAAATAAAAAATAATAACATAAAAATGAAATTTATATTTAAAGTATAGGTGGGGTCAAGGAAAAGGATACAATATCATAACATATTATGTGGATGGTTTAATTTCATTACATGAGAATTATTTAGAAGACCAAGTCAATCAAATATATGGAAGTGTACATATAGCAATCTTACGTTGGATTGTCTAAGAAATTTCCATTACAGTATCGTCTTTCTACACGCGCATTTATCAAGCTCTTTAAATCTTCCGAAACTAGCAAATCAAGATAGAAGATAGTGTTCTCAATTTCAAATATGGCTTCTTCTTCTTCTTCATCTTCATTGACTACTACTGGGGTGTATGATGTTTTCTTGAGTTTTAGAGGAGAGACACGAAAATCTTTTACTGATCATCTCTATGAAGATTTGTGTCAGGCTGGAATTAACACCTTTCGGGACGATGAAGAAATCCGAAAAGGTGAGAACATCTCTGATGAGATATTGAAGGCCATCGAGGCGTCCAAGATATCCATCATCGTATTTTCCAAAACTTATGCCCAATCCAGATGGTGCCTTGATGAACTCGTGAAGATTCTAAACTGTAAGAAAAATTTTCAACAGATGGTTCTGCCTATATTCTACAACGTTGATCCTTCAGAGGTTCGTAAACAAACAGGCGAATTTAGTAAGGCATTAGCCTCAACATCGACAACGATTTGATGATAAAAAAGTTGATGAATGGAAAGTTGCACTCACAACTGTTGCTGATTTGTCTGGATGGGATTTGCAAACCATGACAAACGGGTAATCTTCTTTTCAATTTTTATTTATTTATTTATTATTATTATTATTATTATTATTATTATTATTATTATTATTATTATTATTTGTGATATATTTGTCACAATTTGGCTCACTAACTCATATTGTCAATAATATTAATAATTGCTAATTAATAATTGCGTTCTAGCTTCTTTACGGATGGATTAATATTTTTGGTAAAATAAGAAGAATCTGCACTGTGCATTTCAATTTATTTGTCGACATAAATATTAATTCCTTTTAGAAATTATAATTATGGATTGATTTTATCCGTTGATAAAATAGAGTTAATACCCAAAATAGTCCTCCAACTATTAGCTAATACTGAATTTTGTCTCAAAGTATTAAGTGTACTCAATTTAGTTCTCTTACTTTTTAAACTGCATCTAACGACCGTTATAGTGAGGGACAAAAACGTCATTTGATTTTGTGTTTGTTGACTGTGGGGTTGCGGCTTCGGTTCTCCACTGTGTTTCATCAATTATACGCAAAATTACGAAATCATCTTCTCCACGACTAGACTACACCTATTATTAATCTCTGAGAAGCCAAAAGAAAATACAAAATCTCCTCCACCTCAGCAGTAAATGCTGAAATTCGAGTAGCCACGGCGTCAATATCAGATTCTGCCGCGAGCCTACGGATCTACCGCTAAAACGCCGGATCCAATCTCGCCGCTTCCACCGTCTCCTCACTCAGGTTCTTTTCAAACCTCCGTCCGATCATCGAGAAAGAGAGAGGCGGCCGGTTTTGGACTCTAGGTAGAAGAAATGACGTTTTTGTCCTCACTTTAACGGTGGTGGGAAGGGATTGGTAACGGAAGACCACATTGGGTACAGTTTAGAAAGTAAGAGTACTAAATTGAGTACGCTTAAATACTTAATACTTTGGGACAAAATCGAGTATTAGCTAATAGTCGGAGGACCATTTTGGGTATTAACTTATAAAAATATTATAAGAAAGTTATTAACTCAAACAATGGAATCATGAGAGACTAAAGTAACAAGTGCTCAATTTTATTTTATGTTTCCACCTATATTTTCTTTAATGATTTAGATTGACATTCATTGGAAAAATGTGATAGGTATGAATCAAAGTTCATCAAAAAAATTACTGAAGAGGTATTACGGGAAGTGAACCGTACATATATGAATGTTGCAAAGTATCCTGTTGGAATTCAATCTCGTGTTAGAGATATACTTCATTTATTGCAATCTCGAAGACATGATGATATCAAGATGTTTGGAATTTTTTGCATGGGTGGTGTGGGAAAAAACAACCCTTGCTAATGCCATTTACAACTTGAGTTTTCAAAGATTTGAAGGTTGTTGTTTTATTGCAAACATTAGATCACAAGTTTCCGGGGGGCACAATGGTTTAGTTGGTTTGCAAGGAAAAACTTCTTTGTAAAACACTCCACCGAAAGAAACTTAAAATAGATAATGTTGATGAAGGAATAAATTTGATCAAAGAAAGGCTGCGATCAAAAAGGGTTCTAATTATCCTTGATGACATAGACCATACTAGTCAACTAGAATCATTAGCAGGACAACGGAATTGGTTTGGTTCAGGGAGCACAATTATAATAACAACTAGAGATGTTCAATTGTTGAGTGGCATGGAAGCACACGAGAAATACATGGTAGAAACGTTAAGCCGTGTTGAATCTTTGCAACTCTTGAGTTGGCATGCTTTTGGTGTTCCTATACCATTAGAGGAGTATATTGAACTATCCAAAATGATAGCAAGTTATACTGGTGGACTTCCACTAGCACTTACAATTATAGGTTCTCATTTGCGTGGCAAATCAGTGCAAGAATGGAGTGATGATGCAGAGAAATTAAGAGACATACCTCATGATGATGTTCAAAAAATTCTTAAAATAAGTTATGATTCACTTGATGATGATACTCGGAATATCTTTCTTGATATTGCTTGTTTTTTTATTGGGCATAACAAAAATGACACTTGTATGATATTGGAAGCTTGTGGTTTTTATGCAAAAAGTGGAATAAGAATTTTGATTGAAAGATGCTTGTTGACAACAAATGGGGATGGAAAGTTTGAAAGGCTTCTGATGCATGATTTAGTACGAGATATGGGAAGAGAAATTGTTCGAAAGTAATCTCCACTAGAGCCGGGCAAACAAAGTAGATTGATTGACCCAAAGGATGTCTTTGATGTTCTTCACGGGAACAAGGTAAAACATTTCCTTTGTATTTGAGTTATTCTAGTTAATTCATTTCCGTTCTATACTTAACTTTATTAAAATCAAAGATTTCAAAATATCTAAAATATAAAATATTGCTATATAACTGTTTTTTTTTTTAATAGGGCACAGAAGCAATTGAAGGGATTATTGTAAATTCTAACATGTTAAAAAATGTGCCTTTGAGTACTCAAGTATTCAAAAGGATGGTAAAGTTACGACTACTCATATTGGATGGTATGCGTCTCAACGGATCCTTTAAATATTTATCCAATGAGCATAGGTTTTTTAGATTACACAATTGCTATTTGAGTTGCATACCATCTAATTTTCGTTGTGAGAAACTTGTTGAGTTAGACATGAAAGGTAGCAATATCAAAGAATTCCAATGCAATATGCAGGTTAGTATGTCTAATGTTTCTTTCAACATTGCATATATATTCTTGATTAAGAACTTTGACTAGAAAATAGAAATTTATTAAACCTTTTTCTAATTTTTTTCAACAGCATTTTAGATGTTTGAAGATCTTAAAGCTTGATTACTGTAAACAACTTAAGAATACACCAAACTTCACTGGAGCACATACTCTTGAAAAAGTATCCTTTGAAGGTTGTTCAAATTTGGTCAAGGTACATCAATCAATTGGAAGTTTGGAGAGACTAGTTCAGTTAAATTTCTTTAGTTGCAAGAAACTCAAGGTTCTTCCAAGTAGCATTTGCCAAGTTAAAATCACTTGAAGCTTTATGTTTAACTTATTGTGAAAAACTGATGGAGCTTCCAACTGACTTGGGAAAATTAGAGCAACTAAGATATTTACTTGTTGATCGAACTGCCATCTCACATATACCATTTTCTTTGGGATGTTTGAGAAATTTAAAGAAACTGGATCTGGGGTTGGACAAGAGTTGTGTACTATCAAAATCAAAATCCCAACTTATTGACATTTTGTCACCTCTATTTTTGTCAAGAAGCAGTCATGATGTGGTGTTGGTTTTTGCCACCTTCAGTTGCAAATTTGTGCTCCTTGGAAGTTATTGAGAATTTGGCCTCATTGGAAGCTTTAAATTTATCAGGAAGGTGTTGTTATCTTCAGAGGTTACCCTTCCGCCTTTTTCATCTTTCAAACTTGAAATGTCTCTACTTGAACAATTTGCAAAAATCTGAGAATACTTCCAGAACTTCCTCCTAGTTTGGAGAGTCTCTCTTCAGAAAATTGTGTTTCATTGGAAAAAATAGCAGTTGTATCAAACTTGAAGAGACTTAATGTGTTGAGTATTGGTAATTGCAAAAGTTTGGTTGAGCTTCCGACATGGAGAGTCTTTCATCCTTAGTAGAGCTTGACATAAGAAATTGCAATGCTCTAACTATTCCAGCTCGTGACTATTTGCATCAAGTAGATGACGATGTTCCAATTGCTCTTAGGAGTTTGTCCACCTCGTTGAAAGAAATAGATTTAATGGAAAGATATTATCTTCAAAGTTTACCATTAAGCCTTTGCCATCAATATTCTAATTTGATAAATCTCTCCTTGGACGATTGGCAGAATCTTAGATCACTTCCACAACTTCCTCCTAAATTGGTGAGACTCTCTGCAAAGAAATTGTGTCTCATTAGAAAAGATACCAGATCTATCCAACTTGAAAAGTCTCAGAACCCTAAATATCCAGAACTGCAAAAGAATGGTTGAGCTTTCAGGCTTGGAGAGTCTTTCATCATTAAGTAGTCTTCAGATAGCAAATTGCAGTGGTTTGAGGATTCCTTGGATTGAAAAGTGGTTCAAGGTTAGTTATATATATATATATTATATATATATAATATATATATATATATTCCCTTCATCTGAGATATTATATTAGAATAGATGGATGGTAATGGTTATGGTATTATTAATTGTTATATTGAATGTATGTATTCCATAATGTAGGGACGCTCTAAAGGTGATAGTTTCGAGATTGTGGTTGATGTGAACGTTGTG
This sequence comes from Ipomoea nil, assembly GCF_001879475.1. Lineage (NCBI taxonomy): Eukaryota > Viridiplantae > Streptophyta > Magnoliopsida > Solanales > Convolvulaceae > Ipomoea > Ipomoea nil. Next base: position 24,728 of record NW_017617363.1, read on the forward strand.
GGTATATTTTGCTATTTTCCTTCAACGTATGAAAAACGTCGAAATCATGCCCAATGTGATTGATCCCAGTGAATTGATTTATGCTGATCATGGTCGTAATAGAATTGTTTTGAGTGTGAGAAGTAAAAGCAGTGGTGCTTGGATTCTAAAGGAACCCAAATATTTTAACATTGAAGCCACTGGGTTATATGATTCTATTCCTTTTGAGGTTCCAACAATGATGGGGAGAAGTATTGGAGGTGTATGTAGAAGTCCATCCTTTGCAGAAGATAATTTGTGTAGCTGAAATACATAGAAACAGAGAAGGGGAAGTGCGTTTCTTTCCATCCACAAGGGGATGCATTCCTTCCTATTTATAATTTCATCAACCATAATAAGGAAGATGATGGACAAAGAAAGCTGCAGATTGGTAGAGGCCGGCGGCAGAACTATCCGGCAGCTGATGTTATAACCCGAACGAACGTCCCAGTTTCACTCCTTTGGTCTGTTAGTTTGTTTATTGATATTTCGGCCTGCCTGCCTTCATGTATAAATATAGAATAGATTATTGTAATGAAGATTGTGATTTGTTGTGTTTTGATAATCGACAACGACTGATAAACTATCATACCTAAAAACAGTTCGTTGTTGCTATTATGAAAAACATAGCCGGGGTGACTCTACCAGATAATACAACAGATACGAACACAATGCGGAATTTAAAGAACAGAAAGTAAACAACACAAAATTTTAGTTATCCAGTTCGATACAATTAAGGATCATTTTGGTAATTAACCAAAATTTAGTTATCCAGTTCGATACAAGGACCATTTTGGTAATTAACCCTATTTAGTTACTTAGTTATTATTTATATTTTATTCTTTCCAAAAGGGTGGAACCCCGGACCATTTTGGTAATTAACCTATTTAGTTACTTAGTTATTATTTATATTTTATTCTTTCCACCCTTAGGGTAAGGGTCCCCCACACTGTCACTGGTGAGACTCAATCTCTGGTCATTTTTTCCAACTTTCACCTCTATGACCAGTTAAGCTGCCCATGCAGACTATTATATTTTATGAATGAAGAGACGGTAGTATTATTTGAATTATACATTTTTTATATTTTTATTTATTTTGATTAAAGCGTAATTAACTAATTAAAAATATGACTTAACTTACTTTCATTCTTCCAAAAGGTTGAACCCCAACCCTAAGGGCCCCCACACCCACTTAACTTACTTTCATATTTCACTTAGGGGTGGGCATTTCGAGTTTCAGTTCGGTTTTTTCGGTTTTGGTTTAAAAAAGTTAAACCATTCAGTTTAACATTAGAGTTTGGTTCGGATTCGGTTTGAAACGGTTCGGATTTAATTCGGTTCGATTTACGACCCCCAAATTTCAGCATTTCTTAATTTCTTGAACATACTACCAAACAATACATATTCACATAATCCAAATCCAAACTCTAAACATTATATAACAAAATAGCAATCCAAAGTTCAAACACAATACTAAGTACTAATTACCAAGCATCAGTTAATTTTTTTGCACTACCGACTCTTCAGTTGGTTCACTTTGAATATTTTTATTGACAAGATAAATAATCATCTATCTGTATAGTTGATATTAGAAAAAAAGTGTCAAGTACTATATTGTCATTGCTAGTGCACTCGAAATATATTCCAGTACTCGAAAATAATTCTAGTGCACTGGAAATCAAAATTAGAATGACTGTAAAGCACATTAAATTTATAGAGCTACTAGCCGAGGGCATATCCCTATCAAGTAGCCCCCTAGCCGTAGGTCTGACGAGCGCTCGGAGGATGGGTACAGGCTACGCTTAGTCCCAGGTGTAACACCCCTAAATTTCAAAACATTTAAAACTTATGGAATAAAGACAAATCTATTATAAATTCCCAAACAGAGCACAAACTAAACATAATAGTTGGGGTGCTATGCCACATTTGAGATAGAGAACTCAGATGCACAGGCTAAACTATCTTACAAAGCATAAAGTCATAAACCACCATAAATATTCAAATGTAAACCAAGGCACGCAGGCCATCTCATCATGGCTGGAACTATCTAAACTAAGTCCACGAATCCGACTAGCGCGCTCTGAAGCTACCCAATTTGGTCCTGAAAAACATTACGTGTAACAACCGTCAGTGAATAATGCTGGTAACCCACTCCAACGCGTTAAGTATAATATAGGTAGATATAAGAAATCATTTTGAAACTGGAATACATATATACTTACGAGACGCTAATTTAAATCCAAGATCAAGAATCAGGACACAACAACAGACTCAACAGTATAGAATAATCATAAAGACTAACATGCATCCTAAGAACGCAATACAAGGCATAATAGACAGATATGCATATAAATAGCAAACAGAGACAACAAAGGAATCCCAGGCAATCAATTAGCAAGTAATTATCAAGTCACACAATCCATCATCCAACCTTATACCAAGTTACAACCTTGTAGCTCCTCTCCGTCCTTATATCAGTTCCAACCTATACCTCCATGCCACCCTTATATCGCCTCCCTTATTCCTCCAGGCAACTACATGCCCCCACTGACAAGATAGCGCCGCAGTGTCATTAGCATAATCTGCATCTCTAGTGCCAATACCAAGGGGTCAGCGCATATAGCCCTGACATGACACCGTAGCACTTATAACTTGGCCCATGCTCAACGACAAGCAAGTCAAAGGTGGGTTTGTGCCTTTAGCACAGTAACCGCTAGGCCTGTACCTTTAGTACAATGACCGGCACAAGTGGTGCTAACGCCAACAATTCATTTCCACCAATCACAATCTCATCCTTATCAGTCACACCGATCATTGCGCGATGACCACGATACTCATCATCATTCAATCAATCAACACATAATCAATCAATAACAATCAAGACATAACAAAAATGACACGTACTACACATAAATCCCTAGAACGGTATTCAAAAACACCAAACGAGACTCATACACGACAAACGGGGTACAACGGGACACGAGGCAACATCAAACGGGGAAAACATCA
>NW_017617365.1:0-47500 GCF_001879475.1 Ipomoea nil
AAATCCCAAAGATACAAGGACCACTTCAGAGCTAATCAGAGAAGCCGTTCTACACCCAGATATTTCCACTCAACGTAAAACCAGAGGAAATATCAGATGAAGTTCAAGAACCCATTTACATGGAGATGAAGCTCTAACAACGGCTAGCTTATCCTTTCTGACATCTTTGCAGAAGATAAGATAAGATCTCTGACAAAAAGATACAAGATTTCAAAAATGAGAGCGTCTCTTTCCAACAGACAGATTCTCATTACCAGCTATAAAATGATGAAGATATGAAGACTTGAAGTGCAGAAGAGCATAACACGAACTTGAAAAGAGATAGAGCAGTTGAGAAAATTCGAACCCATCAAAGGGAAACGAATAGAGCAATTAAGCTTGAAAAGAGCATAGAGCAAAAATCTCATTTGGTACAGAGCATACCAAAAATCTTCAAGTGAGAAGTGAGAAAAGAAAAAGAACTCAGAGAGCCTCAAAGAGAAATATTCTAAGAGTTCTTAAACAGAGCAAAAGCAGAGCAAAAATATCAAGTGCTTTACTTGATATATTCACAGAGAGAAAACACTCAGAGCTATCAACAGAAATCATTCCAGAGTGTTTATCTTCATCAAAGAGACCTACGCATCATTGAAGATCATCTACAGAGTCTCAGAAGTTGGAAGCAAGACAACACTTGTTTTGGAGCAAAACAAGAGAAGGGAGGAAAGTAGCACGGAGCTGTGAAATCCTGAATTGTCACACGGAGCTGTGAGATCCGAAGCAGCAGTGTCGGAGGCACTGGGCGTGATTGGTTTGGGCTTGGTGATCAAAGCACCAGATCACGGATACGTTTCTACCGGAGTGTGGAAGACGGGGGGAAAGTAACGCGGAGTCGTGAAATCCTGGGATAGTAGCGCGGCGACGTGAAACCCGAAGCAGCAGTGTGGTGTCACTGGGCGTGATTAGTGCGGGCTTTGTGATCAAAGCACTAGATCACGGAAATTCATTGTATCTTGGAACAAGAAGTGGTAGATATAGTGAATTTCTCTTGGAGATAAGAGCAAGTGGAGTAGGAGGATTACACCACTCGCGAACCACTATAATTGTCTTGTGTTCTTTACTGCTTTCTTTACTTACCGCTCTTTACATATTCGCTCTACACGAGATATACTGCTCACACAATCTCACACACACTTTATGTTTATTTATTTCCGCTGTGCACCATACTCTAACAATCTAGTTAAGAGTTTTGGTTTATCTCTGGCTTAGCAATTGTTGTGCTGTGCGAAAAAGTTTGAAAGTCTATTCACCCCCCGCCCTCTAGACTTTCACCTTACCTCTTTTGGGACCAACACAGTGCTACAACACTATTACCTAGGATTTTCCACATAGCTAAAAATCTCAAGCCCATGTGCCTTCACTTGCCATTATAAACACTTGTTTATATGATATGGCCAGTGTAGTAGCATTGTCATAATGTACTAAACTGGTGACATCGGTTTTGGCCAAACCGAAATCTAAATAATTAAATTCCTTAGCTAATCATCTTCTTTCATGTCAAAGCCAACATAAGAAATTCAGATGCCGTAGTTGAAAAAAACAACTTTGCTTTTAGAAACCCATAAAACAACACCTCCTCCAAGCAGAAATATCCATCTACTAAATGAGGAACAAGTTTCATGATTACATATTCAACTGGCATTAGAATATCTTTTCAGGATGGAAATTTCTATTAAATATACTAAACCATAATTAGTGGTTTTACTCAAGTATATCAAAATTCCTTTTAATCTCATCCACTTAGCCAACTGAACATGATGATAGATAGAATTTGAATATCTTATTAATGAACTGGTGAAATAAAATATTTAATTGATTATACCGGAACCCACTTAATAGGTTCCTAGTCAAAAAATATTTATATCCTGCAAATTCTACAACCAAGAATTTCAATCATCATGTTGAACTTATTAGCAGTGTGGACTTCTTAAAATAAAAATTCAACCTCCTCCATTTGAGACATCAATCAACTTTGGAGAATAAACCTCCTCTATTCAGATAACATCAACTTTGGAGAATACACGATTTTTAATTTTAAGCTTTTAACTTTTCATGTTTCTTCTAAAACTGAAGAATCATATCAACTTAAATCATAATCCATGATTTAAATTTAAACTTTCTTTTCACTGCTAATTGTCAGCCATACTAGATAAACTAGTAAACTTTTTGGCTTTCAGAATTTTTAACGCCATTCTCAAAAATGAGAAACTTTGTGTTAAAGGCATTCATAAATTTTATGAATTTCATTATGCATGCCTCATGCATAAAACTTTCTGTATCATATCCCTTCATCAGAAATATACCAATATATTTTCAAGGCTTTCTGCCTGTAACAGAAAGTTCACAGAATATTTTCAAAGGCTTTCTCCCTTAACCAGAAATATATATAACATAATATTTCAGGCTTTCACAAGGATAAAACATCTGTGTGCTAAAATAATCAATAATGTCATGCAGGACATTAAAACAATTCCACAACTTTTGTAACCATGCAGAACGCAATAGATAAATTAATATCACCAAATTAATATGAATTTGGCATATTTATAGCACCTCAAGATCCAACATATTATATATGTATCTTGTATACTATGCATGCAACTGAGACAGAGTCTCAATATAGAATTAATTTATACACATGCATAAACATATCCTTGTATCTATCAGACTATGCAAAAGTCAAAAGAATCTAATGCATATCTTCGAGACATGATCCAGAATTTAACCAGTAAGTAAAATAAAACTTACGTACCTGCGAGGCCGATACAAAAATATAAAAGGTATTGTACTGAACTCATCCTGTAACTTGTATCTGCTTTAATGGTCATCAATTATGGCCTTTGACACGCTGAAACCACACACCCACTCTAGGGAAGTACACATCTTCTCATGCCAATTAATCATGGCTAACAAAGTGATTTATTTATATAAAATCATTTTCACATCTCACTAATCATCTTGGCATAATTTGATATGCCCATGATTTTGAGTGCAAACAGAAATGAAACTTCATAGCATGTATTCAAACCATATGTACAACATGTACATAGCATGCCATGAACACCATGCAAAACCGCAATGAAAATCTTCTTGTACAATAAACAATGACAAACCCAAAAGTGATTTCTGTCATCCTCTCATCAACAAATTCAGAATCTCATTCCGAAAAAGTGCTTGTAATCTGTAATACATTTGAGATACAACAATAATACAGAATACAACAGGGAACAAAAACTGGATCATTTGATATCTTCAGGCGTGTAATCACTTTCCTATAAGCTTTAAATCTCCCTCTATAAAAGCAACAAGGTTCAAGATTTAATCTTATGGGATACAAGAAGATGAATGAAATTCTCAAGTTGCTCTGTTTGAGAATTCCCTGTAGAGATGTAAGCCTGTGAAGTATCTTGGTTTCCTGCAAAATAATTGCTTATAAAATATGCATGTAAATTGCATTTCCCTATCAGATGTTTCTCCAATATATTTATAGATGAAAAATATATCTGTTTGGAGAAGTTACATGGAAGTTGCTGTGATTTAAAACTCAACTTCCATAAAATAAGATATATCCTGATTGATATATCTATCACTGGAGAAATAATAAAATTATTTTGAGTCAGTAACTGTATAAATTTCCAACATTGCATAGGGGGAATTACCTATCATAGCATCACATATTCACATGGTTGAGTGATCATGCATTGCAAGTTCAAATTCAGACGTATTTAGTCTTTATTATTTAACAAATTAAGTTTGGTTATTTTTGAATTTTTCTAAAATTTTAGGGCTGAAATTGATGCATACAGTGCACTTGATCCTGCTGTTCGTGTGGTTATTCTGAAAGCATTATGTGACATTCGTGTTGAGGTAGAGTTTAACATATATCTGGCTTTCAATTTCTTACTGCTCTAAGTTATTTGCTATTTATATAAGGTTTTGTTATTGATTTATAAAGAATTGATGATCTAAGATTCTTGTAGTATAGTGATTATTGGTTGTGTTAGATATTCATTGAAAAATGCAGATTTAGAGGGAAGATAAAAGGATACTGCTGGGAATCTAATTACTAAATACTAAATACTAAATAAAATGGAATAGATAAAGCCCTTTGTGAAATAGAAATGGAATTGTGTTGATATTTGAAAATTTAGGATTTATTTTGTATATATATATATATATATATATATATATATATATATATATATATATATATATATATATGTTGAATTTTAAGAATTAGTGTAGTTGTTGTAGTAGTTATTATTATAGAAATTTGTTAAAATAGTGTAAACAAATGTTTAACTAGGGTTATTATTATTTTAGATTGGCTTGTGATGGATAAAAGTTGGATGAAAGCTAATCGACTTAGTCAGGAATATGAAGATGGAGTTAGAAATTTTTTACAGTTTGCAAAGAATAACCTTTTCCGAATAGTAATAAGAGGTTATTCTGTCCTTGTACGAAATGTTGTAGTCACAAAAGTTTAGGTGAAGAGGACATATATGATGATCTAATCGTTAATGAGATTAATCCATATTATACACAATGGATTTGGCACGGTGAAAGCGATGTGGCTACAACATCTAACATGTATGTTGACAATGAAGATGATGAGTTTGAAGATCGGTTGGATGAAATGTTTCGCGATGTTGGAGAAGAGTTTACCAATCGGTCAAAATGAGTTGGATGAATTATTGAATGATTCAAGACAACCTTTATGGCCAGGGTGTAGTAAATATACCTGATTATCTGTTGTATTAAAATTATTCAACTTGAAAGCTGGGAATGGGTGGAGTGACAAGAGCTTTACTGCGTTACTTAAAATAGTAAATGATATGCTTTCAAATGGTAATGAACTTCCCAAGAGTACGTATGATGCCAAAAAGATGTTGTGTCCGATGGGTATGGGATACAAAAAGATACACGCTTGCCCTAACGATTGCATATTGTTTAGGAATGATTACAAAGACTTGCATGCATGTCCAATATGTGGGGCATCTCGTTATAAAACAAGAGAGAGTGGTAAAGTACGTTTGAAAAGTCCACCAGCTAAAGTTTTGTGGTATCTCCAAATTCTTCCAAGATTTAAGTGCATGTTTGCAAATCCAAGCGATGCGAAGAACTTAACATGGCATGCAGATTATTGACTTTTCAATCGGGTGTGCAATCCGTACATCAACAATTCACTATAGCTGATCCAGATTCTTTGACTGATGGATGCAAAAAGGCTTTTTCAATTGCTCGCCGTTTTGAACACCATCTTGTGGTCCATGTGGCTCGTGGTATTATGGGCAACATTGACTATGACTTGCACCTTGCAAGTGATGAGATAATGCGTTTCTTAAAAATGGAGACCATCGATGTTTCTCCAGTTCAGTTCTTTATGAGGTAATAAGTTCTTTAGTATTATTTATTCATAATAGTTTTATATTTATATAGATGGTAATATATATGTAATTGGTTGTGTTTGTGAATAGGGGTATTTACATTAGTTTTGAGTTGGCATCAAAAAACACGTATGGCTTCCTAGATTCATATTGGATTCAACCACAAATGAATAATATGGAGGACAGAAAATCGTATATAAATGCCACCATGCAGTCTGGGAAGAAATTTGTATACTTAGCCCCATATGTTCTCAAGTAAGTATTTGTTGAGATTAACAAGAACAAGAAAAATAATAATGGCAGAAAGGTAAAGAAGACAAGATTTACGTGGTTCGGCAATGTGCCTACATCCACGGGAGTGAAAGTATTCTCTTATTATTTGTGATGGTGTACAAGGTGATGAGATACATTGATTATATTTATAGGCATATAATCTCCCTTTCACTCCTATTCCTTATATGAGACAAACTCATATTTCTAATCCTTATATGAGACAAACACAACAAATCTCCACCTTGGCGAATATGCTCTCTAGGAGAAAAAGATAACTCAACAAATCTCCACCTTGGCGTATAAGCCCTTTAGGAGAAAATACTTATCTAACCATCTCCACCTTCGCAAATAAGCCCTTTAGGGGAAAAAACTCATCTCATAGTCTCCCTGGATTAGGACCACCATGTTCATTTAACATTTGGAAACACCCAACAAGTCCAAACAATGTTTGAACTTGTCACTAGTAACTGCTTTTGTCAACATGTCTGCTGCATTCTCACTTGTATGAATTTTCTGCAACAAAATCCCACCAGAAACAACCAACTCTCTGACCTTATGAAACCTTACATCAATATGTTTGGTTTTGGCATGGTATACTTGATTTTTAGCTAAGAAAATGGCACTTTGATTGTCACAGTGTAATTGAACTCCATCTTGCTCAATACCCAACTCCTTAATCAAACCTGAAAGCCACAAAGCCTCTTTAGCTGCCTCAGTCACAGCCATGTATTCTGCTTCAGTTGTAGACAAAGCTACAATAGACTGAACTGATGATCTCCAACAAACAGGACCACCCCCAAGAGTAAAAACATACCCTGTTGTAGAACGTCTATTATCCATGTCACCAGCATAATCAGAATCCACATATCCCATGAGTACATGCTCATTCTGTTAACTCCCAAATACAATACCATGCTCCATAGTGCCCCTTAAGTACCGGAGAATCCATTTAACTGCTTCCCAATGCTGCTTCCCAGGTTTAGACATGTACTTACTAACTTGGCTAACAGCATGAGCCAAATCAGGTCGAGTACAAACCATTGCATACATTAAACAGCCAACTGCACTAGCATAAGGAACCTTTGCCATATTTTCAATCTCACTAACTGTTTGGGGGCACTGACTGGATGAGAGTTTAAAATGATTAGCCAAAGGGGTACTAACCGGTTTAGACTTACTCATCCCAAACCTGTCAAGAATTTTCTCTACATAACTCTGTTGAGTTAGCCACAACTTTCTTGCACCTCTATCCCTGTGAAATTCCATGCCAAGAATTTTCTGTGCAACTCCTAAGTCTTTCATATCAAATTCCAGACCCAACAACACTTTCAATGCAGTAATATCATTCATACTCTTAGGAGCAATCAACATATCATCCACATACAGTAACAGAAAAATAAAAGAACCATCACCAAGGCTTTTAACATAGACACAACATTCATACTCACAACGTGTATAGCCAATTTGAATCATGTAAGCATCGAACCGCTTGTACCACTACCGTGGAGCCTGTTTCAGCCCATACAAAGACCTCTTGAGTCGACAAACCAGATGCTCACCTCCGGGTTTAACAAACCCTTCAGGTTGCTTCATGTAAATTTGCTCATCTAGATCACCATGTAGAAAAGCAGTTTTCACATCTATTTGTTCCAAATGCAAATCCCAAATGGCTACCAAAGCAAGTACTAATCTGATAGAAGTATGCCTAACAACTGGAGAGAAACCCTCATCATAATCTATCCCCTTCTGTTGAGAAAACCCCTTCGCAACTAACCTAGCGTTAAACCTTTCCCCTTCTTTTTCTGATACTGGTGGTTTCTTCCTATAGACCCACTTGCACCCTATAGCCTTCTTTCCTTGAGGAAGTTGAGCTAACTCCCAAGTATGATTATGATGTAAAGACTCCATCTCCTCAATCATACCTACCATCCATTTATCTTTCTCCTGGCTAGAAATAGCCTCTTGAAAGGTAACTGGATCATTATTAGAAACAAGAAGTGCAAAAGAAACCATATCCTCAAACCCATACCTACTAGGTGGTTTGAATTGGTGCGTCTCAGTCTATCTCTAGCCAAACTGTAATCTTGTAAATTTTCTGAACTCATACCTGCTGCAGATGTAGAATCTGCAACTTCTTGAGTCTCAATCGTAGGTGGATTAACTACTTTCTCACTCAAAGGTACACGACCTACATCCACCTCTACTGTGCTAGAACCATCGACTAGTGTATCTTCTTTCTTTGGCTGGAACATGAAATTCTCATCAAACACTGCATCTCTGCTAATCACCACCTTTTTGGTTGCAGGATCCCAAAACTTATATCCTTTTACACCTTTCTTGTAACCCAAAAAGATGCACTTCTTCGACTTGGGATCTAACTTTGATCTCTCATCACCTGGAATAAGAACATAGCTAGGACAACCAAAAACTCGTAAGTGATCAAAACTTACAGGATTACCTAACCAAACCTCCTCAGGAACCTTGCTACCAAGTGATGTCCGTGGTGATCTATTGATCAAGTAACATGCCATGTTCACTGCTTCTGCCTAAAAACACTTAGAGAGCCCAGCATTCAATCTGAGACACCTTGCTCTCTCAGTAATGGTTCTATTCAGCCGCTCAGCAACACCATTCTGTTGTGGTGTCTTACACACTGTATAGTGCCTTTGAATTCCATGTTCTGCACAGAATTTCTGAAATTCTTTCTCAGTATATTCCGTCCTGTTGTCAGACCTCAGGTGCTTGATTTTTCTTCCAGTCTGGTTCTCAACCTCAGCTTTCCACAACTTAAATTTCTCAAACACTTCAGATTTATGTTTCAAGAAATACACCCAGACTTTCCTAGAAAAATCATCAGTAAATGTAACATAATATCGAGAGCCACCCATTGAAGGTTCCCTGGTAGGTCCCCAAACATCTGAATGCACATAATCCAGAATCCCTTTAGTTTTATGCTGCCCAGTAGAAAAACTGACTCTAGTCTGTTTCCCAAGGACACAGAACTCACAGAAATCTAGCTTACAACATTTAACTCCTTTTAACAGATTCCTTTTGTGCAAATCAGACAAACCACGTTCACCAAGGTGACCCAAACGTAAATGCCACAACCTAGTAGTATCATCACTAGACTCAACAGAATGTGCTCCACCTACAACAGTACTACCCAACAACCTATAAATGTTCCCTGTGGTCCTTTTCCCTTTCATCACAGTTAAAGCACCCTTACTAATTTTAATGGTTTCCTTCTCACTCTCAGACTTATGAATAAAACCATTAGCATGCAAACTGCCAAGAGAAATCAGGTTCTTAGTTAATCCCGGTATATGTCTGACATCATGCAAAGTTCTGACAATACCATCATACATCTGGATGTTAACATCACCAATACCTATGATATTATGACATCTATCATCACCCAGAAAAACAGAACCGAAAGTACCTGACTTATAGGTTGTGAACCACTCCCTGTTAGGTGTAATATGATAAGAGCATCCTGAGTCTAGAATCCATGCATCTGACAACTTACTCGATGAAACTGCTAAAACATCACCTTCACTATAATCTGAGTCATCAGCATGCACCACGTTCACCGCCTCTTGTTGTTTTTTCAACTTTGGACAATCTCTCTTTATGTGCCCAATCTCATAACACTTGTAGCACCGGATTTTCCTGCTATTTCTGGACTTAGACCTAGAGTTTCTTCTCCCAGAATTACCCTTTTCTTGCTTCCTTCCACGATCCTGACCCTCTTTAGCATACAAACTTTCACCAACAGACGATCCATCTCCTACACTCTGCATGCGCTTATTATGAGCCTGCAGGGCCGCAGAGATCTCACTGTCTTTAATCGTGCTTTTCCCGTATGTTAGAGTAGTCACCAGATGTTCAAGGAAAAAGGTAATGAACATAGCAAGATCATCGCCTTGTCTTCATCTTCAATCTTGACATCAAGCTTGGCCAGATCTGAGATTATCTGGTTGAAGACATTAATATGATGCACCAAGTCTGAACCCTCCTGCGTCTTAAGCCCATAAAGCCTTTGCTTTAGATACAGTTTGTTCGTTAGAGATTTTTCCATGAACTGAGTTTCCAATTTATCCCAAATTTCTTTTGGGGCTTCCAGGGCCATAACGTGATACACAATTCCATCGTCCAGGCATAACCGAATGGTTCCTGCCGCACGCTCCTTCAAATCATCCCAATCATTCTCTTCCAGATTAGCTGGCTTTTCCGCCTTCAAAGTTTTCAGAAGACCCTGTTGAGCCAACAAATCCTTTACCCTAGACTGCCATAACCCAAAATTCCCTGTACCATCAAATTTTGATACCTCGAATTTTGTACTTGAACTGGTCATCTCAATAGTGCTCTGATACCAATTTGTTGAGATTAACAAAAACAAGAAAAATAATAATGGCAGAAAGGTAAAGAAGACAAGACTTACGTGGTTCGGCAATGTGCCTACATCCACGGGAGTGAAAGTATTCTCTTATTATTTGTGATGGTGTACAAGGTGATGAGATATATTGATTATATTTATAGGCATATAATCTCCCTTTCACTCCTATTCCTTATATGAGACAAACTCATATTCCTAATCCTTATATGAGACAAACACAACAGTATTAATTACGTTTTAAATAAAAATACTTATATATAATATATTTTTATTATATATTATGTTCACTTAAAATTAATAAATATTTATTTGTAGTGAGCATTGGGTGTTGATGGCGATTTTTCCTGGACTAAATGAAACTTTTTGGTTTGATTCACTTGGTCATGGGCCGCGTGAAGACATTAAACATATAATGGAAACGTATGTAAATTTATATAATTAATTAATAGTTATTATTAAACTAGTGATGCCAAGTATTTATATATATTTTATGTCTAATATTAATAGGTGTATGACTGCAACAAACATGATGAGTGGAAAGAAACAAAATCGTTCACCAAAATGGACTATATGTTCGGTAAGTACTTCATTCACTTTGTAAAACATGCAAACTTATTGTTTTTTATTAAGTTATTTTAATTTTATTGTAATTCAAATGTAGTGTGCTATACAAAAAGGAACCACCGAATGTGGTTATTATGTGATGAAGTTCATGTTGCAATTTCCAACAACCTAAGCAAAGGAATGGATAAGGCAAGTAATTTCATAATATATCTTTTTTCTTCAAATGTTTAAAAATACTTGCTTATTTATTATTTTTATTTCTTTTGAACTTTGTAGGCTTTGGAAAGACAAGGAAGATTGCCCTACAACAAACAAGAGATTGATGAAGTTAGAGACAAATGGTCTAAGTTTCTTATTGATGAATGGGTTAATAAAACGCTTCATAGTTGATACTTTACGTTTAAAATTAGTTTATGTTTCTTGGCTTGATGTTTAGTAGTTTTGTTGAATTGTGTTACTTATATTAGTTTTATGTTTAGTAGCTTGAATTAGCTTAATGAATTGTGTTCTTTATATTAGTTTCATGTTTAATAGTTTGAATTAGTTTAATGAATTAGTTGATGTTGAATGTTAAATTGCTAGCTGCGCAGGACCTGAAAATTGATACAGGTTTGAGGTAGAAATCATAAAACAAATATAATATTAAAAAAAAAACATACGACGTTGGCTTTTAGGGTAAAGCCAACGTCGTATAGTTTTTAAAAATGTAATTAATTAACATACGACGTCGGCTTTTACCTAAAAGCCGACATCGTATGTTAATTAATTAAAATTAAAAATAATAATAATAATAAATAACATACGACGTCGGCTTTTAGGTATGTTATTTATTTAAAAAAATAATAATAAATAATATACGACGTCAGCTTTTACCTAAAAGTCGACGTTGTATGTTAATTATTTTTTTAAAAATAAATAAATACTATACGACGTCGGCGTTACCCTAAAAGCCGACGTCGTATGTTAATTAATTTAATTTAAAAAAACATACGACGTCAGTTTTTATACCTACGTCGTATCATTTACTTACTACGTCTCTAAAGTCGACGTCAAAAGATAACCGACGTTAAATGGGGTATTTTAACCGACGTTAAAACCGTTTTCTGTAGTAGTGCTTATGGCTACCCCCGGCCTTATTTCAGTTCCAACCATTACCTCCGAGTGCCACCCTGTACTTCTGAGTCCAGCCTTATACCGCCAGGGACCGTCGTCCACACTCCAACAATCTCCAACAAAACCACCTACATATGAGTACACGAGGGTACCATTCATTTCATTCACACAACCACCTACATATGAGCCTATGCTCAGGTCACACCACCTGTAACACCCCGTGTTACGGACTCTAACCTAAACTAATTATTTAATTGCTTACCATTAAAAGCGAATTGAATTCCCTTAATTAACTGAGAAGGGTCCACCATGGACATGGACCCTTATCCCTAAACCAAACACTTAGTCCTATAAGAAATAGAATAAGTAAATCCTTACCATTCAGACCCTAGTTAGGACTCTTAAATATATATAAGGACCTAGGGGGCACCTAGAAATCACACCACAATAGATTCCACCACACAAGGATTCCCAAGAATTCCCCTATCACCAAATGTAGGAGAAATCACGAAGATGAGATCTTAGAAAAGAACCTTAGTAGCCAAGGATTCTAATTAAGGCTAAGAGGTAACCCATGTCTCAACAAAATCTATTTTCCTTGCTATGATCTTCTTCATTGGCTCCTTTGATATGTGATTCTGTCTTTGCGTCTTGATAAGGCTTTTCCTAAGATTGATATGATGATTATGAGATAATCTTGATGTTTATGAGCTAATCTTGATGTTTATGTGTTGATCTTGATACTTATGTGACAATCTTGATGTTCTTGATTCTAAGATAAATTATATAAATGATCTTGCGTTTTAATTATGACTAGAGCCCTAGGGTTCAAACATGAATTTCATATTGTGTTGTTGACACTTAAATTTTGAAAAATATTGATCATTTATCAATATAAATATATTTGAATATATTTGAATATATTTATGGATAATATTGATATTATCTAATTTGTTAATTAGATAATATCAAAAGAGTTTGAGCTTATCAAAACTCTCTATCCTACAGCTATAAATAGGAGCTCTCATTTCTATGTAATCAGACATCCTAGGAAAAATCATAGAAAGAACTCTGAAGCTTATTCAGAGATCACAATAAAAATGTGATCCTGAAAGTAAAAGCTCCTCCTCCATATGTTGATCCAAACCTCCATTGAAGATCAAGCCATTTGAACCCGGAGGCCCTTCAAGAAGAACAAGCTATACAAGCCCTTCTTTGAAGATCAAGCCACTTGAAACCCGGAGGCCCTTCAATGGTGGAGTGTTCAAGGCATTCAAATCGAAGAATCAGAGGACCATTTAGAGACTTGTACCCACACCCCATTGATATTTGACATGTAACCCAGAATTTTGAATTTTAAAATATATATTCAATTTTCTTTATTCACATGTGTTATTCTTGGTATGTTTGGGGAGGGATTTTGCATGTTCAGGTGTTGAGTCTTGACGTGTTTAGAAGTCGTGTTAGGATGTATTTAATGTGATTCTTTGTTTTAATCCATTACTTCATTACGTGGTGTCATTGTTGTGTTTAATGTGTCTGGACATGGTTTCGGGTTCCACGAGGGATCCTGGGACCGAGTTATTACATAGGAGTCAGCGGGGGGTAGGTGGGGGCAGGGGTACCCGCCACCTACCCGCTGCCCATAAACACCGCCTGGCAGCGGGCAGCCGGCGAGCAGGCGTCTGCCCGCCGGGCACCCGCTGCCTCGTGACTTGCCGCCGACGGGTGGCCCTCCACCCGTCGGCCACCCGCTGGAATCCCAGTGCAGATTGTGGTGTTTTTCCCCGTTTGATGTTTCCCCGTGTCCCGTAGTGTCCTGTCGTACCCCGTTTGTCGTGTACGAGTCTAATTTGATGTATCGGGTACAGTTCTTAGGATAAAATAGTCTTGTATATTGCATGCTAGTTGAATTGGGATCCCGTTGACCTAGGAAGAAGGTGCATGACCCCTTAGGCGTGTCTCGAATAGTTTAATGTGGTTGGCCACGCATAAGTTATATTAGAACAAGTGTTCCCCAATGATTCCCCCCTCCTTATGTGTTAATGTGGGTTGCATGTGCTTGGCTATGTGTTATTTGTGCATGATACCCCAATTGGTTGCGATCAATTGGCTATATAGGCAGTTGGATGGGTTGAGAACCATCGGCTGTTAACCCGGCCAGTTGCGATCGGTCGGCTATACAGGCAGTTGGATGGGTTGAGAACCATCGGCTGTTATATATATATATATATAGGGCTGCGGTCCATAATCTGGTTGCGATCAAACGTTATAAATGAGCTGCAGTTCATCGATTGGTTGCGATCAATCTCCTTGTGCTGCGGTACAAGCAGGGTGCTTTGGAGCCGTGTCAGAGCTATATGCGCTGACCCTCATGTATGGGCATGCGATTGGTCATGCGGCACCACCGAATGTGTTTACGTGTTTGAAATAGTGATTGAATACTGATATGATTGATATGAAATAGTCTTGTGACCTTAGGGTGCATAATAGTATCTTTATATGCGTGATTAATTCTGTTTAATGTGACTACCCTTGCTTGATTGAGTCTATTCTCGGTTTTAAATTAGAGTTTCATAAGTATATATGTATTCCGGCTTCAAAATGGTTTTTCCTTATATATATCTACCTATATTGTATTTAACACGTTGGAGTGGGTTACCAGCATTATTCGCTGAACAGATATATTTGGCTTTCAGGCACAGATGAGTAGCTCCGGAGCGCGCTAGTTGGACCCGTGGCTTAGCTAGTTTAGTTATTTGATCGGCCTGCGTGCCATGATGATGTACTTAACATTGATTTGAGGATTTCTACTGTTCGGATAGTTTAGCCTGTGCATCTGAGTTCTCCAGCTCAGATGTGGCATAGCACCCCAACATTTATGTTTAGTTATGCTCTGTTTGGGATTTAATGATAATATTGCCTTTATTTCATAAGTATGAAAAGTTTTAAAATTTAGAGGTGTTACATCACCAATTTCAATCATAGTCATACAAGTCATCATCATTACCAAGAAGACTAAGGTTCCACAATAACCTTAATCAAGTATCAATCAAAGGGTACAACGATTAAATACGTTCACATCATAGGAATCAATCAATGGATCACAACAAAGATATGAAACCATACTCAACAACGAAGGATCACAATCCGACACCAAACGATTGTCAACACAAGTTGCCAATCTCAATAGGAAAGGACAAACCGCACATACTAGCATTTAAACATCAAACTAGCATGCTTATCAAATGGGTAAACCAAAAGTAGTTCCATAGAACATACAAGACTCACAATAGTCCAACAAATCACGAAGTCGGGCACTTAGTACGATTCAAGACACCAAATCCTAACATGGATTCCTAACTCACCGTTCTAGATATACGAAACATCAAGAAGACTCACAAATAGCCCAATAAAACATCATCGGGAGGTCAAAACATCAATACCGAGTCAAAAGAATCACGGGGAACAAATCCCCGCCAACCAACATACACGTTCCCCGCGGGTGGGGCCACGGGTGGACAACCACCCGTGGTTCCGCCCGCGGGTACCAAGCCCACAGCCCCATGTACCCTGCGGGAGGGCGGCGGGTGGTGCACTAACCGTCGTTCCGCCCGTGGGTACACCATGTACTCCAAAATAATCCCTTCGGGGATTTTCAACAACAAGTCCAAATTCAAGTCCAAATTCAAGTCCAAAACACCCAAAATCTCACACAAAACAACAATATGACTTGAACCCAGGAAATAGCCCAGCAATGGCATTCAAGAACCCTAAGAACAAGCTCTAAACATGCATCACCACAAGACAATGCATCAAATCTCACATTTCAACACAAGAATCACATGTAGAAGCCAAGAAATCATCATATAAGTAAGAAAATAGGTTTTGTAAAGCATGGGTTACCTTTGTAGCCTAAAACTTCTCCTTCTCACCCTTAGAAAGCTTTTCCTAAAGCTCTTCTTCCACACCAACTTCATAAACAAACCAAAAGACAACAAAGATTCTAGTTTCAGAAAAAATACATCTAAAAGGATGCTAAAAACACCAAGGGATCAAAGATCTTACCCTCCCATATGCTGAAGATATGGAAAGTAGGAATCTTGGAAGACAACTTGCAAGATTTAGGATGCCCAAATTTTAGCTTGGAGAATAAGCTACCACTTCTTAGAGAGAAGTTAGAGATTTTGTGTTTAGATTGTTGGTGGATGAAATGAAGAGATGTTGCTAGGTTAGCTTGAAGCACAAACCTTAAGTAGAAAGACACCTTTGCCCTTACTAAAGTTGGAAGAATAAGGAAACAAGGGAACAACCCAATAAGCATAAGGTACAACCCTTTGGCCTTGAATAACTAGTCAAATTCTAGTCCTTTGACTATTGAATTTTCAGGATTTTAGGAATAAATTAACAAGGAGGCGAGGATTAATTCTCAAATTAATCCTTGATTAGAGTTTGGATTTTGGGGGTGTCACATGTAGCGTTTTCTTATGTATTTATTTTGCAGTGGCATCAAGTTACTTCTTAGAAACTCTACTTTTCCTCTCTCCGTGAAAACGTGATGAGCCTATTATCTCTCTCCTTGTGAGCGTATGTTTCTTCGTTTTTTTCCGGCATTATGGAGAAGGGTAGTACTAGTGTTTTGACGGATGCTTGTGAAGCTTTGTCCATTATCGACGATGATGAAGGTGTGTTTGTGGAAATCGACGAAGTCCCCCAGCAGACCTTTGATTACCGATTTGCGCTAGTTGGACGTGTTGTTACGGATAGATCCATCAAACTGGTGATCTTTCGGGACGTCATGGCTAAGGCCTGGCGGCCGGTGAAGGGAGTGATGGTTCGGGACCTGGGATCGAATCGGTTTCTTTTCCTGTTCTATTGTGAAATGGATATCTCACGAGTCCTAACGGATGGCCCGTGGACGTTTGATCAGAATATAGTCCTCCTCTGGCGTCTGATAGAAGGAGACGATCCTTTGATGGTTACTCTGAACACAACCGCCTTTTGGGTTCAAGTCCACAACCTCCCGGGGGGTTTCATGTCTGAGAAAGTTGCGAAAGCAGTCGGGAATTGCGTTGGCACTTTTGATAAAGCAGACTAACGGAATTTCGACGGAACGGATCGTGCTTTTATGCGTGTTAGAGCCCTGATTGATATTGAGAAGCCCCTGAAGTCAAAGATGAAAATGAAAAAACCCGGTGCTGATTGGTTCTGGATTGACCTCCGTTATGAACGCTTGCCTTCGTTCTGCTTTTCTTGTGGCATTATCGGCCATGCCAATAAGTTTTGTACGGTGGATGTGGACAAACCGGTGGGGAGTACGGAGAAGCTTTTTGGCTCGTGGCTAAGGGCGGGCGGCCGGAAAAATGTGTCGGCAACACCAAATAACAGATGGATGGTCTTGGAGGACCCCCCTGTGGGGCAACACGACGGCGGAGGAGATTGGGAAGGGACGTGCGACCGTAACGGCTGTAACCAATGTTTCTTTAATGATGGGGGAGCATGGGGAAAAAAAACGTAGGAGGGAAAGAAGGGATGGCAATAAATGAGACTTTAGTAGGGAAGATAGAGAGTGATGGTGTGGTAATTATTGACTCAAAGCGTCGTAGAAGGGAAAACGAGAGAGAAGGCGAAACGGCTACCACAAATTGGATTAGCCCTATGATTGTTGAGCAGCAAGACTCTTCTTCTTGTGAGGTGGGCCCTGAAACTCAGGCCCACTCAGCCCAATGAGTTGTTTAAGTTGGAACTGCCGTGGGCTTGGAAGCCCATTGGCAGTTCAGGCACTAGTGGGCTTGGTCTATCAGAAGAAGCCCAACATAATTTTCTAATGTGAAACTATGAGTTCGGTGGAGAAATTAGAAGAAATACGAGTGCGACTAAAATACGACAATTGCTTTGTTGTAAGTGCGTGTGGAACGAGTGGCCGAAGGGATGGTCTGGCCTTTTTATGGAAGGCTGGAATAGCGGTGGAGATACGATTCTACTCGAATCACTACATAGACTCAATCATATGTGACGATCATGGTGATGAGCAATGGCGTTTTACTGGCTTCTACGGTAGCCCGCATCGCGACAAGCGCCGAGAGTCCTGGAACCTCCTCAGGTACTTATCTAGCTTAAACAACCTTCCTTGGGTTTTAATGGGGGACTTCAATGACCTGTTAAGTGCGGATGAGAAGTCAGGAAGAGTTCCCCATTCACAGTGGCTGCTACGGAGCTTTGGTGAAGCAGTTCGGGAAAGTGGTGTTTCTGATTTTGATTTTAGGGGTTCTCAATTCACCTGGGAAAGGGGAAAAGGAACAACGAATTATGTTCAGGAAAAATTGGATAGAATTCTTATTTCTGGGAGCTGGCGTGATTTGTTCCCAGGGGCTACTGCATGGTCATTAGAAGGAGGTAGCAGCGACCATCTAGTTCTGTATCTTCTCCTCAATTCTGGTACAGTAAAGAGCTATACCCGCCGGCCTAGGTATGAAAATAGCCGGGGAAGGATTCCAGAGTGTAAGGAAGTCCTGGCCTCTACCTGGGATCGGTCATGGGGGACTGATATTGGGAATCGGTTAATAGAGTGCGGAAGGGCTGTGTGGAACTGGGGGAGAAAGTGGAACAGAAGTGACGCTGAGACTATAAATTACTGCAAGGCTCGGATGGCGATTCTAAGGGGTCGCACAGATGCTCTTAGTATAAAGGAATTTGGAGAGTCCCACAATCGATTGTTGAGTATTATTCGGGACCAGAGTGAAAAATGGCAGCAGAGGGCCAAGGAATTGTGGTACCGGGAAGGAGATAGCAATACAAAATTCTTCCACAATTCAGTTAATTATCGCCAAAGGAGGAATGCGATAAAATTTTTAAAAGATTCAAATGGTGTGCAAACCGCGAATGAAGCCGAAATGGGGTAGATTATGGTGCAATACTTCTCTGATTTATTCACATCAGCTGAAGGGGACACTCGTCCAGTTTTGGATTGTCTAGATGTAACACCCCAGATTTTCAAGACATTTAAAACTTATATGACAAGGATAACATCTCATTAAATCCCAAAGTATAACATAAGCGTACGGGGTGCTATGCCACACCTGGGCCAGAGAACCCAGGTGCACAGGCTATCTAACTAATATCCTCCGAAATATAAATGCATAACATGGCACGCAGGCCGAAAGGGAAACTACTCTACTTCTACGTTCCAGTCTAGCGCGCTCCAGTGCTCAAATCCTCTGTGCCTGAAAGCCAAATATATCTGTTCAGCGAGAAATGCTAGTAACCCACTCCAACGCGTTTAAATACAATACATATAGGGATATATATATATAGATATACGAAAACCATTTTGAGCATGAAGATATATCCTACGAACTCTAGCTTTTAAAACCGGGAATGACTCGACAGATAAGGCCAGACACAAGCAACAGTTATAACAAGCGTATACAATCCACAACAGGCAAGACAGATAAGGCTAAGCACAATTAATAATTATAACTCAACATAAACAATCCCCAGCATAAATCCCATAGTCACATCCCCCAAGATACTCATAATCCCAACTCATCCATATCTCATCACATAGCACACTTTGTTGGCGCCACAGGACCAATCGCATGCCCATACATGAGGGTCAGTGCATATAGCTCTGACACGGCCCCGCAGCACCCTGCCCCGTATCGCAACACGGAGGGGTCGATCGCAACCGACCGATGAACCGCAGCTCATCATAGTTTGATCGCAACCAAACAGTGGACCGCAGCCCAAGAGTATGTCATCTGACCGCAGCCAGGAAAGTATGAACCGCATCTCATGTAGAAACGTTTGATCGCAACCAAACGGTGGACCGCAGCCCGGGAGTGTAAATCTGACCGCAGCCAGCTTCTGAACCGCAGCTCAGGAATAACCAATCCGATCGCAACCGAATTGGGGTATCATGCACACATAACATATAGCAAGCACATGCAACCCACATTAACACATTGGGAAGGGGGAGAAAACGTATAACAAGATCTATGCCTGATCCTTCACATAATAAGAATGGTCTTAAGGGGTTCATACTTCTTCCACCTAGGTCAACGGGATACCAATTCAACTAGCATGCGATATATAAGACTCATAAACCTACGAACGGTACCCGAAACATCAAACTAGACACGGCACGATGAACGGAGTCCGTTGGGACACCACGGGGATCGGGGAAACATCAAACGGGGAAGCCGGGGTCCCGAATGGGGGAGATTTCCAGCGGGTAGCCGGTGGGTGGGGGGCCACCCGCCGGCTGCCCGCCGGTAAACACTGTTCCGGGCAGCGGGTCGCCGGCGGGCAGCTGCCCGCTGCCGGAGACGCCCCCTTCCGGCAGCGGGTAGGTGGCGGGTCCCCTACCCCCCACTGACTCTTTATACACAAAACGCCCCGGGAACCATTGTGGAACCCGAAACCATGCTTAGACACTTTACAACGCCATTAACGATCAACACGTAGACAATTAACGGATCAAATACGAGAAACGTACGGCACATAACCTATCATGCTTTTCTAAACATAATTGACACGCAAACATGCGATTTCCCCACCCGATACACCAAGAATAATATTATACGATACAACCTAGGGTTCTAATCACTTTTATACCAACAAGAATACGATTCGTCTTCTAATTACAAGATTCGGTACAAATAACACATAAGCATCAAGAACGCCATACAATTATCAAGAACAACATATAATCATCAAGAACTCCACATAATCGTTAAGAACACCATAATTATCAAGAATCTCCCGATATCAAGATCACCCATGGAATTATCCCATCAATCATCAATAATAACATCACAAATCATCAATACACAATAATATGGGGAAATCCTACGGGGGAAATCATAGCTATGAAAATAGGTTTTGTTGAGACATGGGTTACCTCTTAGCCTTAATTAATTCCTTGGCTATGAAGGGTCTTTCTTTAAGCTTTCTTGCTTTCTTGATTTCTTCTAAGGGAATTCTTGGAGCTCTTTTGGGGTGGTGAGTCGTTTATTGTGGTGGGGGGGTTCTAGGTGCCTCTTAAGTCCCCTATATATATATATTTAGGAGTCCTGATTAGGAACTAATATTATAGGCTTGCTAATTCTATACCTTTTGGAACTAAGGATTGGGTTTAGGGATAAGGGCCCATGGACTACGGTGGGCCTCTTTCCCTAATTAATTATTATAATTTATTCTTTCTCTAGGGCTATGGGTTAATTAATTAATTGGTTTTAGGGGTCGTAACACGGGGTGTTACACTAGAGGGGCGGATCACAGACGAGCAGAATGCACATCTGATCCGTGATATGACAGAGGTAGAAAATAAAGAGGCAGAGTTCGCAATGCACCCGGACAAATCCCCAGGGCCTGATGGACTATCCCCGGCTTTCTTTCAGACTCATTGGGACGTGGTCGGTGATGAGGTAATCTCCTTCTGCCAAACTTTTCTTTGCTCTGGTTGTTTACCTGATCGTGTCAATGAAACCCATATTGTGTTGATTCCTAAATGTAAATCCCCTGTGTTGATGACTGAATTTCGCCCTATCTCTTTGTGTAATGTTATTTATCGTATCTTGTCAAAAGTCCTTGCAAATAGGCTTCGGGGGTTATTGGATTTTATTGTCTCCCCTGCTCAAAGTGCCTTTATACCGGGTAGATCAATTGTTGACAATGTTATGATTGCTTATGAGTCTACCCATTGTTTGAAACGCCAGTCTAGTAGTTGAGGGGGTTTTGCGGCACTAACGGTTGATATGAGTAAAGCTTTTGACAGGGTGGAATGGGGTTTCTTGTGCCAGGTCTTGTTAAAGTTGGGTTTCAGTGAACATTGGGTTAACTTGATCAGGGAGTGTGTTACAACTGTTCAATACAATGTCCTTGTAGAAGGGAAGGAGTGGGGGCCTATTGTCCCGGGTAGAGGTTTGCGTCAAGGAGACCCTTTATCACCTTGTTTGTTTATCCTAGTGGCTAAGGGGCTTAGTGCGATGTTAAGAGCCAGAGAGGATGAGGGGGCCTTACATGGTCTTCGTGTGGCAAGAGGGGCACCCTCCGTGTCCCACTTGTTTTTCGCATATGATTGTTTTTTCTTCTTCAGGGCAAATAATTTGGAGGCCGGTATTGTTGGGGAGGTTTTGAGGGTGTACGGAGTAGATAGCGGACAGAAGGTCAACTTCGATAAGACCTCCGTGGTGTTTGGTAGAAATGTTCATAGGGAGGATAATGAGGCTGTTTGTGAAACTTTGGGGGTTCATGAACAGCAGGGTCGGGAGAGATATTTGGGGCTGCCAGGCTACGTCGGCCGAAAAAAGAGGGAGATATTGGGGTTCATTAAGGATAGGATTAGAACTCGGATTATGAATTGGGGGAACCGGTACTTGTCAAGGGCAGGGCGTGAGGTGCTTCTAAAAACAGTGCTCCAAAGTTTACCGAATTATGCTATGAATGTCTTCCTCCTTCCGAAGGGGTTATGTACTGAGATTGAACGCCTTATGAATTCCTTTTGGTGGGGTTGTGAGCGAAGGGAACGAGGGGGGATAAGGTGGAGTACTTGGGGGGACTTATGTAGGCCAAAACATCTTGGGGGAATGGGTTTCCGAAGTGTCCGGGAAATGAATATGGCTATGTTGGGGAAGCAAGGGTGGAAGTTTATGAAAAATCCAAATGTTTTGGTCACTCGCATATTTAAAGCAAAGTATTTTCGGGCTTGTTCTTTCCTTGAAGCAAGTTTGGGCTCAAACCCCTCTTTTGTATGGTCTAGTATTTGGGAAACTAGGAGTTTATTGGGTGAGGGAGTGAGGTGGCGAGTTGGGGATGGAAACACTATTCGTGTATGGGGGGACCCTTGGCTACCCGATAACACCTGCCCTTATATTTCAACACCCGAACCTGATTACCTACAAAACCCAACTGTCAATTCTCTCTTTAGATTAGGGTCAAAGTCGTGGGATCATGAGCTATTATGTGACATTTTTTGTGAGCGGGATGTGTATCAAATACTGAGCGTCCCGATTCCTACTTTGAGTGCCCATGATTCTATTTGCTGGAGGGGAGATGAGAGAGGAGACTATTCGGTAAAGAGCGCATATAGGATAGCCTCGGGTGAGATGGGGGAGGCTAGTACGGTGTGGTCGGTTCTGTGGAAATTGAATATCCCACCAAAAATGAAATGTTTTTTCTGGAGCCTATGCACTTATCAGCTTCCTACAAAAGATGCTTTGTCAGCAAAACGGGTTCCTTGTGATCTTTTGTGTCCTCTATGTGGCCTGGAAAATGAAAGTATTATTCATCTCTTTGCTAACTGTGTCTTTGCTCGTCAGTGTTGGCATGTGGTCAATGACCAATGGGCTCTATCTTATGCTGATACGCTTGAGGGGTGGCTCGAGGAAATGTGGACGAGTCTGGCCAAGAAGACGCTTGAACGAGTCGTAGCGATATGCTATGCTCTTTGGGAGAACAGGAACTCAATGGTTTGGCGACAACAAATGATATCTCCAGTGGCTTTGGTACAACAAACTGTGTCTTTCCTATCCAACTGGAAGGCTGTCCGCAAGCACTCAAACAGTCCCCCTCAAAGCACAATGACCACTGCAGATCACCTTCTCCCCCAAGGGGCTGTGCGAATTTCTGTTGATGCTGCCTTCGACTACAATAACAAAAGAATGGGTTTTGGCGTATGCATGCGAGACAGTGAGGACCTTGTGCTGGGTGTGATAATCTATGCTAAGGACGGCCTGTATGCTGTGCGCGAAGCTGAAGAGATAGCGGCTCGAGAAGCTCTTAGCTGGTTAAAGGAACATGGATGGCAACGATTTGTGCTTGAGACGGATGCCCAAACAGTAATGACAACCGTCAATGCTGGTCCAACGAAGACGCCGTTTGGTTTCATTGTTGAAGAGATCCACACTTTGCTTTGTCTTATGCCCTTTGCGGTTTTCGCTTTGTGCCTCGAGCTCGTAATATGATTGCTCACTCTTTAGCTAGACATGTTTTACGTTTGAGGGGGAGGACGTGTTTGAGTCTTTTGACTCTCTTCCCCGCTTTATTTCTGCTCATTGTGTTTGAACTTGGTTCTTTTAATCTATTCTGGTTGTGTTTTGTTTCAAAAAATAAAATTTACACTTTTTGCCATTGTACTATTTTTTTTTAACTTTATACTACACCTTTATTAAAGGGTGTAGTATGACTTATATGCTCATTTTTGTAGTAGTGTCAGAAGCTGCTATATTGTGCAGCAATGGAGTCAGATCGTCGTCTTCTTTTATGTTTGTAGCAGCGCAGTTGAGGAAGTAGTGGAGAGATGGCGTCGTGTGTAGAGAGATGGTGTAACAGTTGAGAAGTAGCTTTTATATATATATATATATATATATATATATATATATATATATATATATATATATATATATATTAAAAATGTCGCGCATCTAACGGCGACGTCTCTCCTTAAGTGGAGAGACTGCATCGTTTTAGACCATGGTCTACACAGTTGTGTGGACCATGGTCCATGCAATAACAATTGATACTGTCTATACTGCCAATTGCATGATACTCTCAATAGCAATTGTTATATCATGGACCAAGGTTTCATATTGCATTGTGAATTCTGATACAAAAATTTTGTACCTTCAGTTAACACATTCTGTACCTATAGTTAACAGTTTCTGTACATTTAAACAAATAACTTGATAATTGTTGACACATAATATGATAGCTATAGGTACATAAACTATCAACTGCAGGTACATAATGTGTCATTTATAGATACAAAATTTGAATGTTATTTTTGGATAATTGCTGACACAATATGATAGCTACATGTATAGAAACTATCAACTACAGGTACATAATGTGTCAACTATAAAAACAAAATCTGAAGGTTATTTTTGGATTAGGGTCTACAATTCAAGGTAGACCCTGGTGCATGGTATAATTTGCTTCCCAATAGCCCAAAATAAATAATTTGGCAAATTATGTTGTGGACCCAAGTCCAAAAATAAACAATTTATATACTGAATTTTCACAATTTAAATACTGAATGTTCACAATTATATACTAATGTTCACAATTTACATACTGAATGTTCACAATTTACATACTGAATGTTCATAATTTTATATATTAAATATTCACAATTTACATACTGAATGTCCACAATTTGAATTCTGAACATTCAATATGTAAATTGTGAATATTCAATATTTTAAATTGTATATTTTGCTATGGATCCACCTTGTAAAATGGACCCGGTCCATGGCATAACTATTGAAATAATTTATCCCAATATCAAAGCAAAACTCAATTAGCTGTTAGCCCTACCCTCTGGCAAATTATATCGCGCACCGCGGTGCATAATCGATTATGTACCGCGCATCAAAACGACGTCGTTTTATTTAATGAAAAAAAAAAAGAATTCGTTTCGCGCCGTTCCGTAAAAATTAACTCCGTTATTCAATTTTATTTTGTATACACTGCAGTTTCATTCACCACAACTACAGTATCATTTTGATATAACTAGAGTTTCATTTGATAATATAAAAATAATACGTGAGACAGTGTCGGTTTAGATACACTGTAGTGTCATTCCGTTAACACTAACAACGCGCCCGTTTCTTTACTAAAGAAACGACGCCATTTTTATCCGCGGTGCACAATCAATTATGCACCGCGGTCCACAATATAACGACTGCTACCCTCTCTCAAAGTCTCAGACTCTTCTCTAATCTCCATTCTCCACTCCACTCTCTGTCTCGACCAGAGTACTCCTGCAATCTGACGGTCCGACCAGAGTACCGAACGGCATACGACTCTCTGTGTCTCCGCCTCACGCCATCCGCCCTCATCCAGTTGTCCTCTGTCCTCGCCTCCTCGGTCGCAATCAACACTCGACACTCAGTCGTCCTCGGCCCTCAGCCCTCGACCCTCAACAGACAACAGTCAACATTTCCTCAGTCCTCAAGGTAAATTTTTACTTATTTTACTTAGTTTGTAATGTCATTACTTATTACTGTGTTTAGACTTGGCAGTTAGCATTTGCAATTTTTGCTTTGTACTTTGTAGGATTATTTGGAGTTATTTTGGACTTGTGGTTTGTTATATTTTATATTTAGACTTTTTGATAGTGTAATTCCCTACTTATTTTGGATTTGGAATTATACAGTATTGCACTTGCACATTATAATTTTTAATTATTAATTGTAGAATAATTTGTTAATCTTTAGCTGTTTCGGTCAGTTACAGCATTTATCTCGGTCTGTCGGTTTAAGTCGGTTATAGCAATTACTTCCGTACTTCGGTCTCAGTCGGTTATGACTTTTAAAAATTTCCTAAGGTTTTTTGCTCAGTTATGTAACCAATTGACTGCTTGCTCACCCCTAATTGCACATTAGAATTTTTAATTATTAATTATTAATTGTAGAATAATTTGTTAATCTTTCGGGTTTTTGGTAACCGACATAACTGACCGAAACTGACGGTTGGTTACAGCATTTACTTTGGTTAGTTATGACGGTTAAAAATTCCCTTCGATTTTTCAATCGGTTATGTAACTTACTGACCGTTTACAGCACCCTAACTGAAATACCATTTGTTTTCCTTTTTTAATTTGAATTATTTCCGGATTTTCACAACTTCATTTATAGTGTTGGAGAAGCTCTGAGCTCATATGGGATTTGTTGAGTCCGGCGATGAACTCCTTTCATTGAAAAGTATTGAGAGTAAAAACTGTAACTCTCAAATGGCGCTAGTTCAACTATTCACCAACGCCACTAGTAGCTGCCTCACCATTATTATGGTAAGTGAATTCAAATTTGAGAAAATGGAAGGAGATGAATTGGGGAACTGATAAGTTTGGATTAGAAATGATTGTTTCAACTTGAGAATGGAAATACGTTATTTCATTTAATTTGTAAATATGAATATGTAACTTGTTTGTAATGTTTAGATCCATTGGAACGTTGATAACCATGTGTTCTGTGTTTTTATTTATTTGCTTCAACACTATAGTCAATTTTTGTTTTGCTTTACGTTGCAGAACAAGGCATTTCAGAATTATTCCACAGCTCATTTGCAGTGCACAGCGTTTGGAAGTATAAGGAAAATGGAGACACTGCATCGGCAAGCAAGGATATGTTTGGAAGTATCAGGAAAATTGGTTCTTGCTTTTCATATATTCTCATTTGCTTATTAATGGTTAGATTCAATTTGACATTTAAAATTACATTCTAATCATTATATATATATATATATATATATATATATATATATATATATATATATATCTTATAAACTAAGATTGGGCTAGGGTCACTCAATTGAGCTATAATTCACATGCATCAAACCACACTAAAAGATTAAATCCAACCAATTAGTTACTTTAACCGATAGCCTTATAAATTCATATTTTCTCTCAATGTGGGACTCTTAACAGTATAAAATGTTAGTACAAGACTTGAAGCCAAAAGACATAACCCTGGAAATAGCTTTGAAGCTTTTGTCGAGTAAGGAAACTAAGAATGCAAGATCCAGGTAACGCAAGCGCCAAATAAAGGGTGAAGAACAACAGGAAAAGGTTGTAGCTGTTAGGTAATTTAGGCTCACGATATCAGATACAATGCTATTTCTTGCAAGATAGAGGACATTCTTTAGGCCTGCGGCCTGCCTTTCTTTCACAGTAATAGTTGTAAAGAGGAGATTATTTTGGATCATGAAGAGGATGTTTGTAGTGGTAAAATCCATTAAATGTAAGTAGCAGGTTACTCATTTTTTGTAGAAACCTATAATTTTTCCAAGGAAATCAATAGAGCATACATATTCTCCAAGTTTCTTATCACCTAGAATTTCAATCCATACATACATGCTGATGGATTTAATTAACCCGGGGTGGCCCGAATTATTAAACCCGGATAAGAACACGAATAGTAAATAGGTAGAAACGATGTCGTAATAGGTCGTGAAGACCGTATATCGTATTATATGCCGTAAATAGGCTATTACAATGGTTTGCTAGGACAAAGTATGTAAGTAAGATAGAATGTCCCTTGTTAGGACAAGTAGGGGGGCTTTTATACAAGCTAAACCCCCCAACTGCCTCCCCCTAAAACGGGGGGGGGGGGGGGGGGGGGGGTAGTTGGATCTCCAAGTTGACCGCGCCCGGGCCACGCGGCAGGGGTCCGACCGAGCCCGTCTGGGGCTCGGGCCGGGCCCCTCTGGAGGTCGGTCCGACCTCGTGTAGAGGCCTCGCGCCGGGGCGGGTACGAGGCACCGCCCTGGGACCCGTTATTGCTCCGCTCTCTCGGGTCGGTTTGGGTCGATTCCTAATATATCCATGATCAGTCCCCCACTCTCCGAGTTGCGAGTGATCGTCAGCGAAGGAGAGTAGATGCTCCGGCTGACCCGCCAAAAACGCCGACCCCAAGGCGCCTGCGTCCAGGACTCGCAGGTGCGTTGTCGGAACGCACTTCTTGTGATAAGTCTGAAAACTCCGCCACGAACAGGGCTTCGTCATTTGCTAGGACTCATATGCAGTAGAGTCCCAATAAATCTCATCCATCTTCCCTAGATATTTTCAAAGTCAACCCATCACATCTAGGCCGAACACACCTCCAACACACCCCGAACACACCTCCAACACACCCCCACGGCAGCGAGAGGTAGGCCACGACCCCACGGGTAGGGGTCCATTACCGACCTCCAGTCGACCCCTCAAGAGTCAAGCCGGGGCCTTGCCGACCTTGGCCCTGACTCGAGGCCGGGCTCCTCCTAGTTTCATGTGTGCGTTTTTTTTAATTTTTTTTTAATGATGATCACTCCCGTCGGGGTTGGTACGCGAGGTCGGGCCTCGTGCCCCCTTAGGGTGCGATAGCCGCTCCGACCTAGCTCATTCGAGCCTAGGTACTTCGGCTCTTCCGTCGGGGTTGGTACGCGAGGTCGGACCTCGTGCCCCCTTAGGGTGCGCTACCCGGATGAGCTAAGTCCTGTCGGGCTAGGCCATCGGACTCTCCCGTCGGGGTTGGTACACGAGGTCGGACCTCGTGCCCCCTTAGGGTGCGCAAGCCGCTTGGGCCTAATCCTGCTGGACTAGGCCACTGAGCTCTTCCGTCGGGGTTGGTACGCGAGGTCGGACCTCGTGCCCCCTTAGGGTGCGCTACCCGCATGAGCCTAGTCCTGCCGGACTAGGCCGTCGGGCTATCCCGTCGGGGTTGGTACGCGAGGTCCAACCTCGTGCCCCCTTAGGGTGCGCAAGCCGCTTGGGCCGAGTCCTGTTGGACTAGGCCACCGAGCTCTTCTGTCGGGGTTGGTACGCGAGGTCGGACCTCGTGCCCCCTTAGGGTACTAGCCTTTAGACCCAGGTCGTGCGACGCCAGGCCGTTAAGCTCTTCCGTCGGGGTTGGTACGCGAGGTCGGACCTCGTGCCCCCTTAGGGTATAGTTGGAGGGGTTATGCGGGTCCATCTCTCGCCCCCCGTATTAAAAAGTAGTGAAAATAAGTCCATAGCGAAATTTTTACTAACTTTATTTAAATGAAGGGGACGGACCACCTCTTGAAATTTTCACCGGGGTACATGCATCATAGTGGGGTGCTGCTATAGGACCTCTTGTAGAG
Organism: Ipomoea nil; assembly: GCF_001879475.1. Taxonomy (NCBI): domain Eukaryota; kingdom Viridiplantae; phylum Streptophyta; class Magnoliopsida; order Solanales; family Convolvulaceae; genus Ipomoea; species Ipomoea nil. The sequence continues at coordinate 29,374 of NW_017617365.1, forward strand.
TGTATCACCGAGTAGTAGGTAGGTTCCCCTTACCCGCTTGGCATCGGCCATGTCAAGGGGAAAGAAACCCACAATAGGTTCTTCCATTAGGTAGTGAGCGGGGGCGTCCCCCCTATACTACCGTTAGGGAATGCCAAAGTCGGGGCCGGCGCGCACGAGGAGGTCAGCCGAGGCCGGGGTCGGCACGACCTCGGCGCGTGAGGTCGGCACGACCTCGGTGCGTGAGGCCGGCATGACCTCGGCGCGGGAGGTCGGCCGAGGCCGGGGTTGGCACGACCTCGGCGCGGGGCGTCGGCCGGCCTCGACGTGACACCGGCGCAGGAGGTCGGCCGTGGGCCGCGAGGCCGTGGCCTGTCTTTCGCCGCCGCACCAGCGTCACCACGCTGGCACCATAACAGGGGAACGAGGTAGAAGGAGGGGCGTACCGTGCTCGGGCTTACGGCTTGGCAATGGGGTCAGCAGGAGGTGGCGGGCAGTTCGCCGGAGTGAGCTGTCGCCGTGGACTCGCCGGAGCTCGGGGCCATCGGAAACTTGGGGGACTCGCCGGAACTCGGTGGTGGTCGCCGGAAAATTTGGGGGGAGGGAGTTGTGTGAGAAGAGTGTGGAATGAATGGGGAAGAGAGGTTTATATAGATGAGGAGGAGGGAGTTTGAAGGTGAGTTCAAAATTCGAAATTGAAAAAGAGGGGGGAAAGATGAAGGGATGGATGTGATGGATTGAGGAGATGAAGAGATGGATATGACGGGTTAACTTGGGAAGGTGATTGAGATCTATGAGGACACTATCACTTAGGAGTCCTGACAGGTGAAGATCCTAACAGATGGAGGAGCCATGTTCGCGGCGGGGTGTTGTCGCGAAGGGTGCGTTTCGTGCGCGCGCCCGCGGGTCTTTGACGCGGACGCAGGGGGTCAGCATCTCGGACGGGTCGGCCGGAGCTTTGACTCTCCTTCATTGACGATCACTCGCAACTCGGAGAGTGGGGGACTAATGATGGATATATTAGGCATCGACTCGAACCGATCCGAGAGCGCGAGGCAAGAACGGGTCCCGGGGCGGTGCCGCGTACCCGCCCCGGCGCGAGGCCTCGACACGTGGCCTCTGCACGAGGCCGGACCGACCTCTATACGGGGTCGGACCGACCTCCAGAGGGGCTCGGTCCGACCCCCGCCGCGTGGCCCGGTCGCGAAACCGGACGCGGTCAACTTGGAGATCCAACTACCCCCCATTTTAGGGGGAGGCGGTTGGGGAGTTTAGCTTGTATAAAAGCCCCACTACTTGTCCTAACAAGGGACATTCTATCTTACTTACATACTTTGTCCTAGCAAACCATTGTAATAGCCTATTTACGACATATAATACGATATACGGTCTTCACGACCTATTACGACATCGTTTCTATCTGTTTCCTATTCGTGTTCTTATCCGGGTTTAATAATTCGGACCACCCCAGATTAATTAAATCCATCACATGTTGACATGTAAATTTTTTGCTAATTTAAATTACATGATATTGAAAAAAAAAAAAAAAAAAAAAAAAAAAAAAAAAAAAAAGAAGGAGGAGTTAACCTCTTAAAAATTAACTGACATTTAAAACAGTCCAAAATTGTGTATGAACAAACAACATAAAAACAGTAAGGAAAGCATGCCATCAAATAGATTGCTTCAGGTAAACAGGTTCGTTCATATATATATATATATATATATATATATATATAGGGATGCACTCAGATGCGAATAAGTGTCCAGGAAGGAATATGCGAACGAATCAGCGCGAGACACGTGTCCAGATCTAATAACTTAAAAAAAAAACGCAATGGCATTTTTATAAATAATTGAACATCAGAGTGCAAGTAAAATCACTTACAAGTGCACCTACTTTCACCTATAAGCAGGGGCGGAGCCAGAATTTTTGTTCAGTGGGGGCGGAACATTACAACAAAAAGATAGTTTGAAAAATAAAATAAAACACTTAAGAAGTTATCCATAAATATTGTTGGATATAGACAAAAAATAAAACACATCAAAACATTATAAAAATATTTATAACAAAATATGAAATATAATTAATTTGATATAATAATTTGTATGTGTGTAAAAATCTAAAGTAATTTTAAAAACTGACTCACTATTAATAATAGTGAAGCCATAAAAGTGTAGAACAAGCAACTATTAATAAAAATAATGAAAGTCTAGGCTATAGCCATATGAGGGATTCGAACCCGAGCACTCTCATTGTATAACATTTTATGTTTTCTTCTATTTATACTATAACTTGTACTATATATACATATATAGATACAATGTTATATATGGGGTGGGGGTGGGGGGAGTGGGAGCAGCTGCCCCCACTGCCCCCATTGTAACTCCGCCCATGCCTATAAGTGCATGTAATTTTGTCTTGTTAGCATTCACTTCCCGCAAACATTCATGCACCTGGGTGTGCTTATAACAATAGGTGCAACTATTTATAACTATAGGTGCAACTACTTATAACTATAGGTGCACCTACTTTCACCTATAAATGCATGTAATTTTGCCTTGTTAACATCCATTGATCTGAGTTCAGCGGGTAATAATACCCCTGAAAACCACTCGCAAACATTCAAGCACCTAGGTGCAACTACTTATAACTATGTGTGCAACTACTTAGAACTATTGGTGCAACTACTTATAGCTATAGGTGCACTTAGTATTGATGCTCAGTCTAAATTTTTACTTGCACCTATAATACATTTTACATGCACTTTTAATACATTTTACTTGCACTTCGATGTTCAATTATTTATGAAAATGCCACCGTGCTTTTTTAAAAAAATCAGTGTTTCTCATCCATTAGATCTGGACACGTGGACGGACAGAATCCATTCCTATTTCGCGCCTGGGCAAAGCATTCGCACCTGAGTGCGATTATATATATATATATATATATATATATATATATATATATATATATATATATATATATATATATATATATATATATATATATATATATATATATATATACTAGTTTTTTACGCGCATTGCGCGATTGGGATAATGCCCAATGTTTTTTTTTTTTAAATAAGTACTTTAAAGTATATTAAGGCAAGATTATATAGAAATTGTTCATGCATAGATAATTGAAAGTTGAATTTGCGTATTTAAATAGGTAATTCTTCTCCCAAAGGTTGAGTCCCCAACCCCAAGGGTCCCCCCACACTCCGACCCGACAGAGCATTGTGGGAAGTTGTAAATCACGGTGACTCAATGGTTCAGCAGACATGGCCAAATGCTGGTACGCACAAGGAATCTGCCCACTTTGGACATAATTCCCGCATTGCCGCCGCCGAGGTTCAAAACTTGGTCTCTTCTCCCAAATACTACCCACTAAATCATTGAGCTAAGCCCGTGCGGGTTAAATAGGTAATTCTAATTTTACAAATGCAAGATAATATAGTCAATATTGATTATAATTGTCAATAAAATAATTGTATAGGTATGGTTGAAACCAAATACGGGACATAAGGGAGAACAAATAAAAATTATGGTATAAAATATGAAATATATACTAATATTGTTTGAGGAGATTCCGACATTAGGATTTGTGGTTAAGTTCTATTAAGACTTTAATATTAGAATTAGATTAATGATGTAGTTATAATTCTATATTAGACTTTAATATTAGAATTAGACTAACGGTGAATTAACGGAAAAGTTAAATGGATAATCATATAATTAAGGATAAATTAGAAAATCTTAAAAGAAAAAAATTAAAACCTGAACAATATGAACCATTCATTTGATTTAATAATTTGGCGGTCATTTTTTCTACCCAATGTTAATAATTAAATAAATTCGCTGGTCAAATCCGCTAGTATAATTCGCTAACTGCTGATTGTCAAACAAGGACATTGCGAGGTAGTTCTCACTTTAGAATATTCTCTTTGTCACAAAATCTCTCAAGTAGTTAATATAGTTGGCTTTATTAATTATATTTTTTTTAATTTTTTCATGGTATTAATAAAATACTTGGTAAATAAATATATAGCATTATTTTATGTTATAACTTTGATATTTAATTAGAAAAATAGTGCACAAAAAAGATAATAGATAATGTAGTGAATATAATCAATTGATGAATTTGAATGTAAAAATTTTTACATTTGAGAAAAATAAAGACAATATAACTAATGAAAATATTTCTTTTAATTAATTTATTTTAATTAATAATTTTTTTTTCACTGAATAAAGACATTGTAAGGACAATGTAGCGAATATAATCAATTAATAAATTTGAATATAAAGAATTTTTATATTGAAGAAAAATAAAGACAATATAACTAATAAAATTATTTATCTTATTTAATTTATTGATAATGAATAATTTTTTTTTTTTGAATAAAGACATTGTGAACACATAATTCTAAATTAAAGAAATGCATATGTATTATTTTTTGTTGTAACTACTAAATTATTATTTATATATAATATATAATTTAATAAGAGTAAAATAGAGTACTAATTATGTCAACTTTGATTGGGATGAGGTTCGAACCTAAGACCATTTTTTTATTGAAATCAATGAGTAAGTTAACGGTGAACTAACGGCAATTCTTAAAATTTTAACGGAATTAGTAACAGTGTGTGGGTATTTTAGGAAATTTTAGTGTAAAATTTAAATCTGATCAATCTTTTAATCAATCTGAGCCATTCATTTGATTAAAATCTGTGACCGCCATTTTTTCTACCCATTATAGGCCTAACTTTCTTGGGCTCTTATTAGTATAGTAGATATATATATATATATATATATATATATATATATATATATATATATATATATATATATATATACTTGAATTCAAATGAGAATAAGTATATTATAGAGGACTGTGACGAAAGATGTAGTGTGTGCCATTAGCCTATATGTCGTGTGCATGACCGAATGTAGTCGTGTGCCACAGATTGTATGTCGCGTGCATACATTTGTTAATTAATAGCGTCTAGGTTCAAAACATGATGTTTACATGTATTCTTGTGTGTCATTATGTATTAAATTGTGTGCCTGATATTAATTTGTTGTGTGCCTATTATATGTCTGCACAGTCCTCTATATATTGTTGTCATTATTTGAACTCAAGCATATATATATATATATATATATATATATATATATATATATATATATATATATATATATATATATATATATATATATATATATATAGATTTGCGTTCAAATGAGGACAAGTATATTATAGAGGATTGTGAGGACAGATGTAGTGTGTGCCATTAGTCTGTATGTCGTGTGCATGGCCGAATGTAGTCGTGTGCCACAGTTTGTATGTCGTGTGCATACATTTGTTAATTAATAGAGCCGGGGTTCGAAACCTGATGTTTACATGTATTCTTGTGTGCCATTATGTATTAAATTGTGTGCATGATAGTAATTTGTTGTGTGCCCATTATTTGTCCTCACATTCCTCTATATATTGTTGTCCTCATTTGTATATATATATATATATATATATATATATATATATATATATATATATATATATATATTAAAACAGAAGTGTTATATTTCGTCTATCCTAGATATATATAAAATTTGATTTTGAAATTTGAAATCAGTCAAATTTCGCTTTATCTATCTACTATATATTATATTATATATATTATATATATCTACTATACTATCTACTATATACTAATAAGAGCCCAAGAGAGTTAGGCCTATAATGGGTAGAAAAATGGCGGTCAAATTTTTTAATCAAATGAATGGCTCAGATTGATCAGATTTTAATTTTTCCTTAAGATTTTCTAATTTATCTTTAATGAATATAATTATCCGTTATCTTTTCCGTTAAATATTATCTTTTCCGTTAATTTCTGTTAGTTCACCGTTAACTTTCTCATTGATTTCAATAAGAAAGGTCTTAGGTTCGAATCTTATTCCATTCAAAGTTTCTATCTACTATATATACTAATAAGAGCCCAAGAGAGTTAGGCCTATAATGGGTAGAAAAAATGGCGGTCAAATTTTTTAATCAAATAAACCGCTCAGATTGATCAGATTTTAATTTTTCCTTAAGATTTTATAATTTATCCTTAATGAATATAACTATCCGTTATCTTTTCCCTTAATTTCGGTTAGTTCACGGTTAACTTACTCATTGATTTCAATAAGAAAGGTCTTAGGTTCGAATTACATTCCAATCAAAGTTGGCATAATTAGTATTCTATTTTACTCTTATTAAATTAATTAAAATAAAAAATAATAATTTAGTAGCTACAACAAAAATAATACATATGCATCTCTTTAATTTAGAATTATGTGTCTACAAACTACAATGTCTTTATTCAAAAAAAAAATATATATTCATTATCAATAAATTAAATAAGAGAAAATAATTTCATTAGTTATATTGTCTTTATTTTTCTCCAATATAAAAATTCTTTACATTCAAATTCATCAATTGATTATATTCGCTACATTGTCCCTACAATGTCTTTATTAAAAAAAAATTATTCATTATCAATAAATTAATTAAGAGAAATAATTTTATTATATTGTCTTTATTTTTATCCAATGTAAAAATTCTTTACATTCAAATTCATCAATTGATTATATTCACTACATTGTCTATTTTCTTTTTTGTGTGCACTATTTTTTTAATTAAATATCAAAGTTATAATACAAAATAATGCTATATATTTATTTACAAAGTATTTTATTAATACCATGAAAAAAATTTAAAAATATAATTAATAAAGTCAATCACATTAACTACTTGAGGGATTTGTTGACAAAGTGAGTATTCAAATCACACAACAAATTGAAGTGAGAACTATCTCGCAATGTCCTTGTTTGACAATCAGCAGTTAGCGGTTATCATTAGCGGATTATATTAGCGGATTTGACTAGTGAATTATATCAACGGTTGGAAAAAAGATATTTGAAAAAATTAGCTGTTTAGATTAACATGTAAAATGACCTAAGGGTATACATATATTTAATAATAATAATAATAATAATAATAATAATAATAATAATAATAATAATAATAATAATAATAATAATAATAATAATAATAATAATAATAATTGTTTTTAAAAAATAAAAAATAAAAATATATAATGAAGCCAATCATATTAACTACTTGGGGATTTATTGACAAAAAGTGTATTCAAATCACACAACAAATTAAAGTGGAAAACTAACTCTCAATGTCCTTATTTGTCAATCAGTGGTTAGCTCTTCAATATTAGTATATATTTAATATTTTATGCCATAATTTTTATTTGCTTTCCCTTATGTCCTGTATTTGGTTTCAACCATACCTATACAATTATTTTATTGACAATTATAATCAATCTTAACTATATTATCTTGCCTTTGTAAACTTAAAATTACCTATTTAAATACGTAAATTCAACATTCAATTATCTATGCATAGAGCCGTCAAAACGGGCTTAGCCCGCCGGGCCGGCCCGCCCCGCCCTTACTTAGGTAGGGGGCGGGTTTTGAAAATAGAGGACCGTTTAGGAGCGGGCTTTTTTGGTCCGCCCCGCTTAGGCCCGCGGCCCGCCAAGCCCGCCCCGCGGGCTACCCGCCATTATTTTATTTTATTTTATATAAAACATTTTTATATAAAATATGCACTTTAAATTTATTTTTATGTGTAATATTTTTGGACTTTGTAGTTGTGACTAGTTTGATGTTTGATAAACTATGAACTTTGAACTTTATGTTTGATTATTATGTTTCATGTGAGTTATGACTTATGTATCAATTTATTTTAATTAATTTGATGTTTGATGAACAATTTTTTTTTTAAAAAAAAAAAGGTTTTGGGCGGGGGCCCGCCTAGCCCGCGGGCCATTGGCGGGGCGGTCCGGGCCTGTCAAACCTAGGACCGTTTAGGAGCGGGCTTTTTTAGCCCGCCCCGTTTAGGCCCGCGGCCCGCCCCGCCAGCCCGTATTGACAGCACTATCTATGCATGAACAATTCCAAAACAATCTTGCCTTGATGTACTTTAAAGTACTTATTTAAAAAAAAAAAAAAATTAGGCATTATCCCAATCGCCTCCTTATAAAAACCACCATGCTATGTTGATATATGTAATTCCTACATTCCCGTGCTATTTTTGAGTGCGAGCGTGGAAATTAGAAAGAATAAATCCGTTCAAAGATAAACAAAGAAGCTTCAATTTCTTTCTTTTTGTTTCGCTCATCGTCCAGGGTTTATCTGCACGTATTCTCCGAAAACCCTAGTTTCTCAATCGGACTGGCTTTCTTCACAGTTAAGAAAACGAATCGCTTCCACCCCACCATGAAACCTAACGTGATCGTCAAGGAAGAAGTTTTGGAGGAAGTTCGGAACGTCGTCGAACCCGCTGGGAAGGCTAATGCGATTTGCATAAGCATCAGCAGCGGCAGTAGTTGTGGTTCTTTGGACAACCGTTTGGCCGATTTCGACGAAGACGATGATGATGATGACTCGGACGACATGGAAGCAAGTTGTCATCGTCGGAAGAAGCCCAGACTGATGGAGTCGGTGCTACCCTTGGGATTCTTGGATCCTCTCCCGCCCCATGAGCGCGCTCGGTTAAATTCCCAGATCCAAACCGCCTTGCCGTTGAGTACTTCTCACCCTACTAGCATGGCGGATTCGAGTTCGGGTTCGGGGAACAAGCAACTCAAACGGAAGGCAGAAGCTGCTTCTCCATTGTTTCAGAGCTGCAAGCAGTTCTGGAAAGCTGGGGATTATGAGGGAACCATTTGTCCCGCTCCTCCCTCTCATTCCGGTAATAATATAATCATGCACGAATTCATATATATATATATATATATATATATATATATATATATATATATATATATATATATATATATATATATATATATATATTTTCTGTTTTGGCTTCTGAATTTGTAGAATCATTGGTTTTTGTTTGGTCACAACCATATCGATCGCATACATGCAGTTGCCATGGATCATGTCAGAGTCCATCCAAAGTTCTTACATTCAAATGCCACAAGTCACAAGTGGGCTTTGGGAGGTAACGAAATTAGTTTTACAGGAATGGGTGATCTTATATTTGTCTATATATATATATATATGTTTTCTGATAAATTTGTTGGCATGCATACAGCTTTTGCAGAGCTTCTAGACAATGCTTTAGATGAGGTATATATGTATGTTGTATAGCACCTTTTATTAGATCGAACTAGCTAGCTAGCTAGCTAGCTTAGTCCCAAAATTTACTTCTTAATTTGACTCATATATACACACGTGGTCCAGGTCTGCAATGGAGCAACATATGTCAATGTCGATGTGCTGAAAAGTAATAAAGATAGGAATAGTATGTTACTGGTTGAAGGTACGTATAGTACATCATTCATTCTTTAGTTTGCAGCTGCTCCAGATAAGATTTTCTGTGTTTTGCATCAATGGTTACATATATTTGGTCTGCAGATAATGGTGGTGGAATGAATCCTGATAGAATGCGTCAATGCATGTCTCTCGGCTATTCTTCCAAAAGCAAATTGGCGAATACCATAGGCCAATGTGAGTTACATAACTTTTTCGTAGCTAGCTTTTTCTGTAAACACAATATATGCAAGTATTAGGTTTAAACCCTAAACCCCTTTCCCGAGAGGAGGTAAATCGTGGACCTGCCTCAGTGAGGCAACTTTTGAGTGCATGCTTTTTGCCCATTATGTGAGAGGAGATAATAAATCGGGAAGCCTTTGAGTGCATGCTTTTTGCCTCAAGAAATTCGGGTACTTGTTAGGTCACTACACCCACACTCAACCTTTCGACCATTATATTGAGCTATGCCTAGGGGCTAACGAAATGCAAGTGTTATGATTATATATATTCAGATGTTCCTTAGCTTGATCGTATTGATTTTTGGGTAATTTAACAGATGGGAATGGGTTCAAGACAAGTAGTATGAGGCTTGGAGCAGATGTGATTGTGTTCTCTCGTTGCAAGGGGAAAGATGGAAGAAGGTACTCACTCTTAGCTTCGATCGATTCATACTTAAAATTAGCTTACTTGTGTGATTTTTTTACTATATATTTGATCAACCACTGTATGATTGATTATATTCATCAGAAAGGTTTAATTTTGTTCTTTAATTTTCTTATCTGTAGCCCAACGCAAAGCATTGGGATGCTATCTTACACATTTTTAAGGGGAACGGGGAAAGAAGATATTGTTGTTCCCATGGTATGATTATCTTTTTCTTTTTTTCCCTTTTTAATATGTTTAATTAGTAGAGTGTTCCTTGGGGGACGGTTTCTAGATCTATACAAATGGAATGGATTTTGAGGCTAAAATGCATTCCCCATCTATACTTTTGTGGCATTTTCTCCTTTCTATAACTTTATGAATCAAAATATATATGGGCTATTCCTTTCCATGCATGTTTGACCAAGTAAATCTTAAAATTTATTGTTGGTGAAGATTGATTTTGAAAAAAGAGGAGAGTCTTGGGATATGATGGTTCGATCTTCTGCCAATGATTGGAAAAGGAATTTGGAGACTATAGTGCAGTGGTCTCCATATGTAAGTGAAGATGATCTCCTAGACCAGGTAAGGCTATTTTATATATATATATTATCCCTAGTCTTGGACTTGAGTTTCCTTTTAGTAATATTCATGTTTGCTTAATTAATTAGCTTGCTAATTAAGTTCACCATTTAATTTGTTGTAATTTTGTATGTATGTAGTTCAATCTTTTGAATGATCAAGGTACTCGTATCATCATATACAATCTTTGGGAGGATGATGAAGGATTACCAGAACTTGATTTTGAAGCAGATAAACATGTAATTAATTAATTAATTAATTATTAAGTTGTTACTTTTTCCCAAAAGGTTGAATTCCAACCCTGCATGCAGGCATGGGTCGGCCCCTTCAATTATGTTCCATAATCCGCTCGCAATATTTATTGTCTTGTTTGTTTGGCTCAGGACATTCAAATAAAGGGTGTTAACCGGGATGAGAAGAAGATCGCGATGGCAAAAACTTACCCCAACTCTAGGCATTTTCTGACATACCAACATTCTTTAAGGGTAATCAATTATATATATATATATATATATATATATATATATATATATATATATATATCTCAATCTAGCTTGCACCTGAACCTGCACCTGACCTGCACTCAATCATTTGCTGCCTATAAAAAAAAATAATTTGATTGTTTTTGCTAGAGTTATGCATCCATACTGTATCTGAAGCTGCCAGCAGGATTTCAAATCATTCTGAGAGGGAGGGATGTTGAGCATCATAATGTAACCCATGATATGATGATTTCCAAAGAAACCACATATAGGCCAATACCTATTGTTGGTAGTGATGCTCCAAAGGATCCAAATGTATGTATATATGCTATGCTTTTAAACTCGCTCATCATTCACTTCTAGCTACCTAATCCCTTTGTATGTATGTATGTATGTAACCAGTTGTTTGCCGTAGTGACTATTGGTTTTGCAAAAGATGCCAAATATCACATTGATATACAAGGATTCAACGTCTACCATAAGAATAGGCTCATTAAGGTAAGCTTAATTGCTAGCTCCGATCCATTTTTCTTTTTACATCAGATCAGAGTTAATTAGGTTTCTCTGATCACAAATATGCATGTTTTCCTGTCATCAGCCTTTCTGGAGGGTTTGGAATGCTGCCGGAAGTGACGGCCGTGGTGTAATAGGTATTATATCTTTTTCAAAAAACACATACTATGTCAACTCTTATTCTCTATCTTCAACTTTTACTCTCACACTTAGTTGCGTAAATCACTGCTGAAAATTATGAAATTTCCGATCATCTAAGTGATCTTAAATCAATTTGAAAGTAAAAAAGTGGTTGAAAATAGTAACAAAGGCTTTTCCGGATACCAAAAGTGATCGGAACAAGGCTTTCGACTTGATTTAAATCACTTTTAGGTGGTCGGAAATTCCATAATTTCCAATAGTGAATACGGATTGACCCACCCCACTACGGGTTGAAATTTTTTGCGTGTTTTTGCTTGCCTGCCTGCGAAGCCCGCGAGCTAGAATTCTTCAAAATCCTAGGCGGGCTTCCAGGCCCCGTGGGCCAACTTCAACCCTAACCGCCCCACCGCAAAGCGGTTTAGGGCTGGCTCGCAGGTTTTGACCCATTTTGACACTCTAACACACACTTTCATTCAAAAAATGAGGGAGTAAGAATTAATGGTAGAACTCTTGTTTCTAATGCCATTTACATTCTATCTGTTGTGTATAACAGGCGTCTTAGAAGCTAATTTCATAGAGCCTGCTCATGATAAGCAGGGTTTTGAGCGCACTATAGTTCTCACAAGACTTGAGAATCGTTTACAGTACATACAGAAGGAATATTGGTCAGCAAATGCTCCTATTATTCATACAATAATAATATAATGTTCAGCTTTCTATTATTAAATGTTCTATGGTCCATTTGCAGGTTGACAAACTGTCATCTAATTGGTTATGCAAAGAGACGTGACAAGAAAAATAGCTCTCCGCCTGCTAAAACCAAATCTTCCTCCAAATTAAACCCGAATAATAATAACCATTCTAACAAAAAATCGAATTTGAAAACCAAAGTGGAACATGAACCAGTTGCAGACACCAGTGAAGAAGAAGAGATTGCTACAGTTGAGTGTAGGACAGAAACAAGAAACCCATCCCAGCTGGCATCAAACCCTCAGCAAGAATGCCCCCCATCTAACAGGAAAACTGAGAGAAACGCTGGAGGAAGCTTAGCTGTGACTGTAAGTTCTCCTTAATTATTCACATGTTTCCCTCTTTCAAAAGAGTTACATGTTCTATAAATATTTCTGTGCTGAGTCGTTAAAGGAAAAAGTGTCGAATAAGCCACTAGACTTAAGCCACTGAACTTAAAAAGTGTGCAATTGAACTATCAAAAAAGTAAAATATATATGTGTAATTGGAGCATTTTTTTGATTTCTTTCAATACAATTTGAGTTAAAAACATTTTAATCTTTACTCCCAACTAGTATGATAGATGAAAAGACAGCTCTTAGTACTACATACCATGTAAGCAATATGATCGGATTTTATCTTAGAAAAATTGAAAAAATGTCTCAATTATATATATTTTGCATGTTTGATGATTCAGTTAACATTTTCTAAGTTCAGTAACCTAATTGCATAAAAGCAAGAAGTTCAGTGACCTATTTTATTTACACTTTTTCCTTTCTATAAATACTTTTCCTTTAAAGGGATTTGCCCTTTGTTCATATTTGTATTCTAATGTGTCTCCTCAAGAACAGATGACAAGTGTCACCGGAGACGAACAACAATTAGATTATACTCATCTGGTGTTGATACAAAAGTTGACGGAGGAGAATATTGAGCTCAAGAAAAGGTGAATAATAATATTTGTCCGTTAGTTATGAGAAATTTGTACCGTGTGCTTGGGTGTGTGAACTTGAGCCCCCCAACTCCTTTTAACTGTTTTTACTTTTTGCAGTATGGAGGATGCTCTGAAAGAATTGCAGTACGAAAGGGACAGAAATAGGATTCTGGAAAACAAGGTAAAAGCTAATTAATTACGGAGTAATTATTTTGTCATTTTCAAAATTTAAGTCTTTGGTTTTGGCTTTGGCTCTGGCTAGAGCCATGAAAACGGGGTTAGCCCGCTCTGCCCCATGAAAAAGGCGGGACAGGCTTTGATATTTTGGTTGGTGTACCTTTTAGCCCCGCCAACTTGTTTTGACATCTCTAGCTTTGGTCTTTGGAAATGTCTGAGATATATCCACATACCATAATGAAAATTTTTATAAGTATTGTTCATGCTTCACTGCTTGAGCACATAAATGGAGTTCTAACTGGACTTAACATTGATCGTTACGCTCCGCTATCAGCTCGTGGAAGCAGGGAAAAGGACGGGATTAATAGACGAAGAACTACAAGTTTTCATTGATAAGTTTGCAGAAGAAAGAAATCAAAGGGAAGAAGAGGAAGAGAAATTAAGGAAAAGACTAAAGGTTAGTTTTTTATGTTAGTGAAAAGATCAGTTTTTGCTACGTGAATATTGTGATTGTGATATTCCTACATTTACTTATTTACTTTTAATTTTACCATATTTAATTCTACAACTTTTACTAATATTGCACATTTGGTAATCTAATTTCACAACAGTAGCTATAATATAAAGAAATGTTTATATAAATGCGTAATAAAGAACAATTTGATGGAAATTTTTTCGAAAAAATTAAATTTTTAATGTTATATTGTTTTATTATGCCATTTACGAACTTCAAAAAGAATAGATAATTGAGAATGTAAAATTATCAGCCTTAAGGAAACATAAGAGAACTAAATGTGACAATATCAAGTCATAATATACTTAGGCTCTTTGGTAAAAGAGTTAGCCTATTAGTTAATTTTGACTTATTTGACCACTATTAGTTGTTTGACTGGTTAAACAATTAATATAAATGTCTGATTAATTAGCTTTTTGTAACAACTTGTTTCAAAATGCTAAAATTCTAAAAACTGGTCAAAATAGCTTTTTCGATTAGCTTTTTTGAGAAAGTCAGTTTGTATGTAATCAGCTATCAATTAACAACTAATTTACCAATCAGTTAATGTTATCAACTAGCCAAACTCACTAACCCAATTAGCTAATAGCTATCAGCTAACAACCATTTACCAAACATCCTCTTAATGTTAGCAATGTTACATTAGCTGTAGAATAAAAGTGGAATTTTATGTAATTTCATGAGTTTTATTTTACCCCTTTTAACTTTTATTTTGATTTTGATTTTGATTGGAATTCCATGGCCTCTATTGCTTCTGTGGTTAGGATGCTTCTGAGACCATACAAGAATTGCTCAACAAAGTGAAGATGCTAGAAAGTAAGATGGTAGTACGTTGCAAAAGTGAGTCCTGAGCCACCAAAATGAAAGAGATCAAATATGCATCATGGTTATGCTTATTCTTCCTTAAATGGTAGAGATATTGTGAGTGGTAAAATCCTACCAGACAAA
This sequence comes from Ipomoea nil, assembly GCF_001879475.1. Taxonomy (NCBI): domain Eukaryota; kingdom Viridiplantae; phylum Streptophyta; class Magnoliopsida; order Solanales; family Convolvulaceae; genus Ipomoea; species Ipomoea nil. The sequence continues at coordinate 44,397 of NW_017617365.1, forward strand.
TACATGCAATAGTGCAGTACTAATTTTCCCACCTTTTTCTGGATTAGTATGTAGGTTGTGGGGGTGGGTGACCCATTATGAAACTTAAGTGGATTTGTAGCCATGGTTACCATTTTTTAGGACTGTGAGAGCCATTCTTGTATTTCTAGATTTTGAGCCTTCCAAATGTATATGATTGACTTGAATAGCACCTCCTTATGTTTCAAAATGTCTTGCTTTTCTTTTATTCTTTTTAGGATTATGATTCAAATTGGCCACTGAACGTCACTTGAAAGTGTAATTAGATCACTAAATTAAAAAAAAAAAAAGTGCAATTAGATCATTGAACACTCCAAATGTATGTAATTTCACTTAATAGCAAGTTACTATCTGTTTTATCGGGTTGTCTGCTTATGTGGATGGTGAGTTGGAGTTTTTCAATAATTTTTAATAATAAATTTAAAAAATAATAAATTTTTAAAAAAAATAAAAAATTGACCTAGTTGAGATCAAGTGTAAAGAATCAATAACTTGATGTGAACATTTTCTTAGTCTTGCATTATGATATAGGACAGTTTTTATACAATTTTATACATCACTCTCAATAATTATATTATAGAATATAAGGTTCAAATTGACCACTGAACGTAACTTGAAAGTGCAATTAGCCAACTGAACGTGATTTTTTTTTATTTGTAATTATAAAATTTAAAAATAAAAATAAAATTAAAATAAGTGTTTTTTATTTTTTATTTTTAAAATTTATTATTAAAAATTATTTAAAAAATGTCAACTCACCATCCATGTAAGCAGGCAACGTGACAAATGGATGGTAATATGCTAAGTGTTTGGTTTAATTGATGGTAATATGCTAAGTGTTTGATTTAATTGCACCTTTTTTTTTTTTCTTCAGTGGCTTAATTGCACTTTCAAATTTTGTTCAGTGGCCAATTTGAACCTTATTCCTTCTAAATATTATTTAACACAAATAAATGCATTCTCTCCAATTTAGAGGGTAGATTCCAATCTTTGATAAATTTTAGTATCCGACCCTTGATATTTTTGTCTTAGAAATTTATATAGTAATGGAGATTAATGTTTCAGATGTACTACTATAAAAAACTTAATTAAATAATATTTGGAGTTGTAGAATTATAAATATTATTTTAGTTTGGTAGAAAATTAATTGAAAAATATAAATTTTACGGAAGGTTGGAACTGAAAAGTACTCAATTCCGGAATCAAGAAGTTAATTTTCGAACAATTGACTCTGAAAAATCAAAGATAACTGTTTGAAGGTCATTAACCATTCGAACAGTAAGCAACCATTCGGATAGGAAACTGACTTCTCAGATACATGCATTGTACTTAATCATCAGGGTCGGCCTATGGGCATGGGCAAGCTGGGCACCTGCCGAGGTCCCATCTCTAGAGGGGGGCCATACAATATATTAATATATTATATAATATATATATTACTCCGTACTTAGTAAATTAGTAATTTAGTATTTTGTATGTATTAAAAAAAGACGAAGAATAGACGGAAGACGAGAAGACGGAACACCGAATAAGAGACATTGTACACCCACGCTGCCCTCTGCCTCACCGGTCGCACGTACACCACAGTCCACAGCAATCATTCAATTCTTTTCAACGGTAATAATGAAGTTATTAAAAGCTCAGAAGCCAAATAATAGTCTTCTGCCTCGCGCCCTCGCCTTCCACCTTTGTCACTCTCTAGTTTGCCAACTTAATCTCAGTAATCTGCAATTGCAATTTGCAAAGGATTTTATGATTTAAGATTTTTTTTTTTTTTTTTTTTTTTTTTTTTTTGAAAACTATGATGCAATTGCAATTGCAAATTTGCAATACGCCGCCCTTAGCCTTGTTGAATGCCGTATTGTTTTATTGTTGTTTTGTTAGGAATTGCAGAGCAGATGTTGTTTTGTTAGGAATTGCATGGCAGATTAGGTATTTAGGTTGTAAGTCATGAAATTAAGAATTGTTATTTGTTAGGATTTAGGAATTGCAGATTAGGAATTGTTGATTTGTTTTTTAAGAGTTGAGACTTTTAATTCTATTTCTTAGGATTTTTAGAATTCTTATGTATAATGAAATTGTAAATTTATTAGATTTATTATATGAAGATTGGTTTTATTTTATTTTATTTTGTAAGTTTTGTAATGTGTTTATTGAAAACCTACTTGAGATCTTCAATGTCACAAGAAAGATTTAATGGTTTGGTGATTTTGTGTATTGAGAAAGATATGCTAGAGAATATTAATCTTGATGCAATTATAGATGATTTTGCATCAAGTAAAATACGTAGAAATTTTTTGTTATGATTATTTTTGTATTTAAAAATTTGTTGAAAATTTTCTAATCTTATTTCTTGTTATTTGATATTATCATTTTTTTTAGTATTATTAAATTTAAATTTTAGTTTTTTCATATAGGGGCCTTTTTAAAAAAAAAAAAAATTCGCCCCGACCGAACCTATAAAATATTTGGACTGATCCTGTTAATCATTCCGATGGATTATGTACTTGGCATTAAAATAATATACATTGTATTCAGGGGATGTACATTATTTTTGTTCTGAGTGTACATTATATTGTATAATGTACATTCAATACAAAAATAATGTACATTTAGTATATTAAAAATGTACTTTTTATTATGGTCCACATAACATTGCGTGGACCATGGTCCACACAATAATTTGCCCCTCAAAGAACATGCTCTTCCACCACCAAATTAAACATTTTGATCAACAATGGCCCAGATTTCGACAAACAAACTCGTTATGTTTCTGACTGCAACACCATCAAAAGGGCAAATTATTGTGTGAACCATGGTCCACACAATGTTATGTGTACCATAACATAAGTACATTTTTAATATACTTAATGTATATTATTTTTGTAATGAATGTACATTATACAATATAATGTACACTCAGTACAAAAATAATGTACATCCCCTGAATACAATGTACATTATTTTTGTGTTGAATGTACATCATTTTTATACTTAATGTACATTATTTTATAGTATACAAAATATGGTCCACACAACTTGTATGGACCATGGTCCACACAATAATGATTGTCTTTTAGGAGGCA
>NW_017617365.1:52500-82500 GCF_001879475.1 Ipomoea nil
CTGACCAGGATTCCAAGCCTGGCGGGCAGTTTCCAACCTAGTAACTCGAGAATATCGACCTCGTTACTTCATATCGGATCGCAATGTCCGTTGCTTTCTCTTTTCTTCCGAAAGGACATAGTCCCAACGGGTCCTCCAAAACCACGATTTACTCACACTAGATACATATAGATATAGATCATGCAATTCAAATCATGCGATACTTTACTTATGCAACTTATGCACATATCTTCTCAACAAATTCTCAATACAACAAGATAATGACTCTCCATAATAAATATGAGTTTTTGGAAAATAATACTAAGGCTCACGTTGGCCACTTATGCACTTGCAAAACATGGTATGCTCTAAATATACACTTTACTGGACAATATGCTTCAAACTTCTTTTCACTGTGAAATCTCAACAACTAACTAAACATGCTTGCAAATCATAACTTAGCAAATCTTCTTTGACAAAACACTTAGCAAGTAATCAACATGCACTTGATTAAAATACTCAACTTATACTCATTTGATGCAGTTTAACAGTCAAGGTGGACATGCTCTGTACACTTCAACATTTAGAAACTTGGCAAGATTCTCAATAAGTAATAATAGACACTTTAGACATGCTTTTCTAGCAAAATTAACAAATAGAGTTCATGCTTCTCAATTTAAAAATCAAATAAAGTCATGCTCTTCAAAATACACTCTACACTCTAAGTCTGATACTTTTCATTTTCATTCACTGAAACATACTTCAAACAACTTCTGTAACAATTTTCCTTACAAAAACTAACACAAAAGCTCATTTCTTCTCCAAATTCGATGAAATCAAAGTCTAAACGTGCGTCATGACGACCCCGAGGTTCCGAGCCACAAGGGCCCGCGATTAACGGTCCGAAACGACACGTATCTGAGCCACAAGGGCCCGACCACTGCACAACTGAAGCTTGGCGGAGCACTCGGCGGGACTTGGCGTGTCCCGCCTCCTAGCTCCGCCTTTTCACGGCTCAGGGCAATGGCCCTCTCCAAGGGCCGTCCCCTGGAGCCGGCTGTTCACGGGGCTGACCAATGGCCCCCTCCTGGGGCCGTTGGTTAGGCCCGTGAACCACCTGGTGCACACTGCCTTGTGCACCAGATAACCTTCTTCAACCTGTAGAAAATAAATCAGACAATACAACACTTCTAAAACCTCAACAACATATCATAGGTCAACAATAGATCACTTAATAGCTCAAACATTTCAATAATCTAGCATTTCCACTCATTTCTACCACAAAATAGACTTCACAGAGTCTAGAAAATAGCTTTGGGAGTCCATGGGTTGTACCTTTGTAGACTTTTTCTCTTGAGCTGGGATTCCACCTTCTTCCCAAGCTAGCTACACCCTCCTTCACCTCCTAAACATCTCAAACAAACCACACAAAGCTTAAGACTAGAACCTCATGGAATGGATGCAAGCTAGAAGAAATGGAAGGCTAGGATTGAATGGAGAAGGATGGTGAAAACTTACTGTGTTTTCGTTCTTGTTTGCAGAGCTCTAAGATGGGAAGCCAAAAATGGAATCAGGCGAGGAAGAATGAGCTAACTATTCCTTTTATATGGGTTCAAAACCCTTGGATGATCCCTCATGATTGGTGGAGGGCAAAAAGGTAAAAGCTTAGCTAGAAAGTTGCATTAGACAAAGGTGTTGGTGGTTTGTGGTCCACCATGCTTCATGAACTAAGGGTTAGAATTGTTATTTAAAATATTTTGGGGTTGGAAAGGAATTTTCTCAAAAATGTTTTCTAAATAAACACTTAATTTAGACTTCTCAATTTTCTCCCAGTTTCACTCATAAAGGTTTCTCAGTTCAAAACTTTGTATGCGAAGTACCTGAAAATTTAGAATTTTTGTTTCAAATCATGTTCCGGTGTTGAATTTACTTAAAAGTGGCTTAAAATATTTTATTCTAACACCGATTTCCTTGCAAAAGTTTTTATGGAGTGAAAATTGGTTATTTTGGGATTTCTTAAAACCGAATTTATAAAATAAAATTTTGGGTTGTCACAACCGGGGAGACCTCTTTCTCATTATCCTTTGGCTTTGAAGCTCGGGCCCCTACCGAGGTAGCCATACCATCCCACCGAGCCTAAGAGTACGACCCCGACCTCACTGAGGACAACCACCGAACTGAGCTCCACCTCATTGATGAAAGAAGAGAAGCTACGACCATCCGCACCGAAAATTACCAACGCCAAGCCAAGGCTTACCATGAAAAGCGTGTCCGACCTCGTTACTTCCAGGTCGGCGACTACGTCCTGAGGAGGCACGAGGCAAGCCAGCCCCTAGAGGGGGCATGTCCGCCAAGAGATAGGAAGGCCCGTACATGGTCGCAATCGTGGTCTGCCCTGGCAGTTACAAGCTCAAGATACCAAAGGGCAAGGCGATAGATAGAGTGTGGAACTCTGAATCTTGTTTAGGATACAAAATCTTGTCTGAATATTACATTTTCCTTGTAATTATCCTACAAACGATTATCAATACAAAAGCTGTCTCCGCGACATACCTTTATCGTCTTTATTACCGCATTATCCTTGTCGTATTATTATCGGGTTTAGTAATTCGGGCTACCCTGGGTTAATTAAATCCATCATCTCTCGCTCTCGAGAGCATCTAATCTTTGCTACATAAGATGATAAGAAGCATAAAAGTCTTCAAATTCTAAATATCATCTTGTATCCTTGCAGAATTACCATTATATGATGGTTGTGATGTTGAGGTTATATTGTCTGATGTGTTAGCATTAATTGTACCATGAATGAAGCTAACATATGAGCCTAATCCATAAACTCGATCTTCTTTTCTTATCTTGCATGAATTTGTTTGTCTTTCTTAACTATTGAATGTTTGCCCATCATGTTTTTTGGTATGTGTATGCTTGAACAATGCAAAATACGATGGGCGATGACCTAATTGCTCTTCCTAAAAATTATATTTAACAAACAGAAATAAAACAAAAAAAAAATTATAATAATACTAATATCTCAAACATCAACTCAATAAGCACAATATAACATAATCACAATGTTTTTATCACGACCGCATCAATAAAAGTTTCTACCAACACAATAGTACATAATTATTATTTAAAACAAACAAAATTTAGAATAAAGTTCGATAGAGTTTCTTTATAAATAGAGCTATCTTTCTGCTTATATATAATACAAACATCAACTCAATAGACACAAAACAATAAAATCACAATGATTTTATCATTATAATCTCAATAAAAGTTTCTACCAACACAATATTGTTAAAAAAAATCTCAACTAATAAACATATATTGTTTTCAAGCACATAAAAATTTTAAGATCATAGATATCAATTAATATAAAATGGAAAACCAAAATCAATAAACTATATAGCATAGGTTAACATTAGTTAACCGCATATTGTACTGCAAAACAGAGTTAGTAGATTAAGAGATTTTGTCCAAGTAGTAGCACTGCTCAGTTTAATTGAGCACGATGATTACCTATGATAACAGTTGATCCTTCCACGTACCTTTGCCTGACCTCAGACAATCTCTGTCGTCTACACAATTACAACTATCACCTAGAAAATTCAACAACTCCTGAAAAGGGAATGAATCAAATATCAGGCATTTTACGGACACATTAGATATAATTTGGTATGTGAAATGAAAATTACTACATTTCATTAATTACTTCAAACAATTTGCTTCTATAACTACTATCAAGAACCTAAAAATTGGAAAAAAAAATAGATGGGATCAAATGGTGTCACGTCCTGTAGCAATCGCGATTCCAGAAACCACTGATGTTACGACTTACTACAGGTTGCGATGCCACAAAACCTCATCGCGATCGCTGCAGATCGCGACACATTGACGTGACTTGTTCAACGCACCATTGCGACCTATTTGAGTCTTGCTTACCTGTTCGACGCCGCTTCAACCACCAATAAAGCTAGGGTTGGGTTTGAATTTTGGTAAGTGTGAAATTAGAAATTTTTTATTAGGGATTTCAGAGAAGGGGGTAGAAAGTTAAGACAATACATAGAAATTTCATTATAGTGCAATATAGTGGGTTGCGGAATAAACAAAAATAAATATGTTTAAGATCATCTCCAAGGATTGTATCAAGACATAACCAATGAAATAACTAGGCACAAAGATAAAAGGGGCATTCACTAGAAGCTAAGCAATCATAGAAATATGAGCTGGATAAATATTAAAGACATTAAGATTACAAACGCATGGATTGAAATGAGAACACATTGATTTTATGCCAAACATAAAGATTAAGAGAAATAAAACTCAATCTCGGGCTCAAAGATATTCAACACCAATCTGGGTACTTACACGCCACTCTCTTGATCCAATGTTAGGCCAAATCAGAATATGAAGGTTGTCTTACATTTGTGACGCTACCAATCCCCCTCAATAGGCTCGAGCAATCTTGACCTTTAATATACCCTACTCTCGTAAGTGAACGTCGTGAGATGGGGTCTAGAGAGAAATTGGCGGTTGAGAGACGAGTCTTGGGTATACTAACCCGTGGAGTCCTTGCTTAAACGGTTGCCAAATCTCATACTAGAAATGTATTTACAATGTTGTGCACAAACTCATCAACGCAAGAGCACAAAGAGCATCTCACAAGAACAAGAACCATAGGTTGGGTTTTAAACACTCTTATGCTAGCATCGAATAGGCATAAAATTAACGTTAACCTCAATCTAATCTCAAAACAAAACTACCCACTGATCATATAAGTAAATAACAAAAGAATATCCAATATAACCATCACCAAACAATAAATAAATGATAAACAATGATATTAAACTCACAATAGTCTAAGGATTCACAATCCAAGATAATAAACACAAGAAATGTAGTAATTTAAGCTAGGATAACAATATCAAAGCTAGATAATGAAAATAACAAAGAGGAAATAAAAATAACCTAAATATATAGTTGCCTCTTACTATTCACGCCACTGCCTCCTCTCTCTTATAAATCTGGAAAAAGATTTACTTGTAGTGGAAGAATCAGGGTTTCAGCGCACTGGCCCCGCACGGGCGTGCCACTGCCCGTGCGGGTGCACTGGCAAGGCACGGGAACAGAGTGTCTGTGTGAGAGACGACTCCGGCGGGTGCTTATGCATTGGCGGTGCACGAGTGTGTAACCGCCTATGTGTGTGTTTGCCTCCACACGATGATCTTCAACTTTGCTCCTTTAGTGTGTTTACTTTCCAGACTGCTTCCATGTGATTATTTTGTTTATCCCTTTTCAATGCATTTTTGCCCCGTTTTGATCAACCGTACCATTGCTCCCTTTTGCCTTTTTCCTCTCTCAAAATTGCATTTGGGCGAAAGTGAGCATAAAACACATCTTTTAGCTCAGAAAACCAATGAAACACCTTGAAATGTGCACAAAAAGGGGTTAAGAATGGGGTAAAATAAGAGTCATCAACTCCGCACACTTAAACTGTTGCTTGTCCTTAAGCAACTTTGCTGAGGGCACAATCAAAAGAGACATCAAATGATCATTTAAGGATTTTACTAAAACAACTCTCTAGATAGGTAGGTGTTTAGACAAAGAATCTAAACAATTTTAAGATACCTTAAATATATCTGTAGGTTGAGTAATTATATAAAAAAATCTTTTTGGTTAAAAACTCAACGAAGAAGGCACCATTCTCAACAGGTAAAGCTCACACGCTTTGATTTTAGTAACATGGGTGTTAACCACACTAACCTAAACATGAGATCAAGGTCAAAAGGTCTTGAAAGAGTAAAGTATGAGAGAAATGGTCAACATGGGTTCCAAAAGCCTAGAAGACTCAAACATAGAACAAGAACTTTATCAACTATTCATTCCACAGTTCCAAGATCCTTATTTATGAAGCAATGAATGACATAAGCCTCTCTTATCACTTAATTGCAAGGCTTTTACTCTCTTGATTTTTGCAACTTCTAGAACGACGCCATAGAGAATCAAATTACCTGGCCCCATCAAAGATATAGTTTAATATTTTGAAGTAATCCGAAGCTCAACACTTCACCTTCGAGAGTTGAACTACCCCATCAAAGATAAATTTATCGATTTAGAAGTAATTCAACACTTTGCTCCTACGAAGTTCGTCTCACCCTCTCACAAATTCTAGAGCTTCACATTAGAGAATCTTCTTATATTTAAATATTAACACAATCTTTAATTATTATCTTTAGTATTAGAACTTTATGTATTTGAGTTAGTCTATGACTCCATATCCTAGTCTCCTTATGATTCTCCTTATATATATACATATGATCTGTACCTTTGTAATTACATTCATTCAATACAATTCTATCAGTTGTCATCTGGTATCAGGTAAACTAGAGTTTCTTTCCTATGACTGACGGATCTGTTAACTCCTTGGAACGGACCGTCTCGAATGTCGGTATCTCTTCGGTCACATCGACCGTGAATTCCTTGTCCACCACTCATCACTTTATTAGTATCACACTAACCTATAAGAACTTCCTGTTTTGGAGAGCTCAGGTTGTTCCTTTTCTTCATGGTCATGATTTGATGGGGTTCACTGATGGTACGAACCCGTATCCGCCGGCTTATCTCCCCACCATAGAAAGTGCGCTAGCGCAGCCAGATCCCGCTCATAGAGCTTGGGTTCGACAGGATCAGGCTCTCTTGTCCATGATCATGTCCTTGTTATCCGACGAGGTAATGCCGCTGGCCATCAGACACCACACCAGTGGGACTGTGTGGGAGGCGGTCGTCAATGCGATGGCTTCGTCGTCCAGGTCTCGGTCCTTGAATCTCCTAGGGCAGCTTCAGTTAGGGATGGCAATATGCCCCGTCCCCTTCCGGGGATCGGGGACATGGACGAGGACTTTTTTAAATTCCCCGCCAAGGACGGGGGCCGGGACGGGGATACCCCTCCCCGCCCTGCCCCGTCCTCGATAATTAATAAATAAATAAATATATATATATATATATATATATATATATATATATATATATATATATATATTATTAGGAATTAGGAATTATGAAGTATATTAGGAATTAGGAATTATATTATTATTACTAATATATAATACATTAAAACAGTAAGCAAATTAGCAAAAGCAAGTCTTCAACTCATCTTCGTCGCCCACATACGCACAGCAGGCAGCAAGCACTCCAGGCAGCCAGGTTTTGTCGGTCACTGCCGTAGTTGGTCGCAGGCAGGCAGCCAGCAGTCTTCGACTCATCGTCCGTACTTCGTCGCCAGTCAAAATCCGATGAAGCGTCCCAGTGGCAACAATCTTCGTCCATCACAGCCTTCACAGCCACATGTAAGTGTTTAACAGTTGAAGAATGACTAAATGAAGAGTATATATTGAATGATCATTATGATAGCCATTAATTAGATTGAATGATCAGTATGAGACACCTGAAGACTCTCCCATCGATTTAACTAATAAAAACAATGAAATTGAGGGAGAACCGAATGGTCCGAGTGAACCAAGTTTTGGTTCAAAAAGATTAAAATCTGTGGTATGGGAGCATTTTACCAAAAAGGTAGTTAACGGTGTGGATAAAGCAGAGTGCAATTATTGCAAAAAATTACTTGGGGGCCAAAGTAAAAATGGAACAAAGCATCTTCATGATCATCACAGATCTTGTAAGATGAAACCCATCCAAAACTTGAAACAACAAACGTTGTTACAACAACAGTGAAAGGCGGATGGAAAAATGGGTTTATCTACTTTCAAGTTTAATCCTGAGGTTACAAGGAGGGAGCTTGCTTGCATGATCATTATGCATGAATATCCTCTTGCAATTGTTGATCATGAAGGATTTAGGAGGTATACAGCTAGCCTTCAACCACTGTTCGACATTCCTTCTCGAAATACCGTTAAAGTCGACATTTTGAAGATTTATGAGATTGAAAAATTCAAGATTATAACACTTTCCAACACAAATACAAGTAGGATTGCCTTAACTACGGATATGTGGACATCTTCAAATCAAAAGAAAGGCTACATGGCAATCACGGCATATTTCATTGATAATGATTGGAAACTACTGAGTATGCTTATGAGGTATGTTTCTAGTTTTCTAATTTAATGTCTATAGTTATTTTCACTTTTTATTTATGATACTTTATTTGTTATTATTAGTTGTGTAATATTTTATTTCGTTTACATTTTTAGGTTTATTTATGTGCCTTGTTCACACACAGCTTTAGCTCTTTCTAAGGAATTGTTGAAATGTGTTTATGATTGGAATATTGAAAGGAAATTGTCTACATTGACGGTTGATAATTGTTCTACAAATGATGCACTTGTTAACATCCTTGTAACTAAGCTAGGTTCTTCACATCTTTTGTTACATGGGAGTTTATTTCACATGCGTTGCTGTGCTCATATTTTGAATGTAATTGTTCAAGATGGATTAAAAGTTATGGGTGACGGAATAGAAAGGGTGAGAGATAGTGTTGCTTATTGGTTGGCCACACCAAAAAGGAATGAAACTTTTAGGGAAAATGTGAGGCACTTGGGCATATATATAGTACTAAACAATTGGTGCTTGATTGTAAAACTCGATGGAATTCCACATATTTGATGCTTAGTGTTGCTTTAGAATACACGGATGTTTTTATGCGTTTGAAAGAACGAGATGTTCTCTTTACTTGTGCACCTTATGATGATGATTGGGAGTCTGCTAAGGAAATTTGTGAAAGGTTGATGTTGTTTTACAATGCATCAAATAAATTTTCAGGGGCAGAGTATCCAACTTCTAATATGTGTGAAATCAAGTTTGCTTTGCGTAGTTGGATTTAATGTCCTAATGAGATTATTGCAAATATGGGTAAAAGTATGTTGTTGAAATTTGATAAATATTGGGAGGTAGGTCATGGACTAATGGCTGTGGCTAATATTCTTGATCCGAGATATAAGTTGGATGTGATGGAGTTTTTTTTTCTATAAATTCTATGAAGACAGTGCTCAACAACAAATGGATAGGGTTATGAAATATTGTAAGGATTTGGTGAAAGAGTATCAAAAGGTTCCTCAAACTACCAATAATGTTCAATCTGATTTTGAAATCTCAATAGGGGGTCATTCTGAAGATGAGGTTTTTTTTTTTTTTTTTTTTTTTTTTTTTTTTTTTTTTTTTTTAATTCTGGATTTGATGCATATAAGGGTAGAGGTAATTCTGCAAGGGGTTTGAAATCAGAGTTGGACAAATATTTTGAAGAAGAAAATATGCCAAGAAATGATCCTACGTTTAATGTTTTAGTTTGGTGGCAAAGTGTTGGACTTCGTTACCCAACATTGCGAATGATTTTCAAGGGATATCTTAGGTGTACCCATTTCTACTGTGGCTTCAGAATCAGTTTTTAGCACTGGTGGTAGGGTTGTCACTCCTCATCGAAGTAGGCTTCACCCGAAGACGTTGGAGGGATTAATGTGTTCTCAAAGTTGGTTGTTGAAAGATGCCAAAGACCAAGGTAATCAAATTTTATTAAATGACATTTATATATTGTTTTATGATATTGTATATTACATATGTATTGTTTATTGTAGTGCCCACTTGGAAAGATGCATATGGTACTATTTACGATGATTGTGGGATTAGTCCAGAAGAACTTGAAGACATGGAGGTATATATATTAATTAAACTTTATAACTATTCATGTATTGTGAGAAATGTTTGAACAATTAATTAACTTATTTTGTGTTCTTTCAGATTGAAGAAGAAGATTGTGAAGAGTGAAAAATGAATAATCAAAGGCTTTTATTGTATTGCTATTGCATTTTTGTTGAATGTTAGTTCGTATAATATTAAAAATAGTTGAATGTTAATAGTTGAAAATTATAGCTTTTAAAATAAGACTATTATGACTTTGGATTTCAATTTTTTTCTATTTTATTTTTAAAAATTGTACTAATTTGAGACTTTGACTATAGGTTGACCGGGGATGGGTATTCCCCGTCCTCGCCAAATTCCCCTTGGGGACGGGGACTGTAACACCCCGTGTTACGGACCCTAAAACCAACTGATTAATTAATTAATTAATTAATTAATAACCCAGGAGAAAGAATAAATTATAATGGTTAATTAGGGAAAAAGACCACCATAGCCCATGGGCCCAATTATATAAAACCCAACCCCTAAACCCAATAGGAATAAACTCTAAATAAACCCTTGGATCTATAAATAGGGAACTTAGGGAGCACCTAAAGCCCCCCTCCCACACGCATAAACGCCCATCACCCCAGGAGAGCTCCAAGAATCCCCTTAGGAGAAATCAAGAAAGCAAGAAAGCTTAAAGAAAGATCCTTCATAGCCAAGGAATTAATTAAGGCTAAGAGGTAACCCATGTCTCAACAAAACCTATTTTCATAGCTATGTTTTCCCCTTAGGGTTTTCCCCCATATTGTTGTGAATGGGGAAATTATGATGATTATTATTGATGTTGATTTGATGATTCCATGGGGAATCTTGATAATCTTGATAATTGGGAGTTTCTTGATAATGATGATATTCTTGATGATTAAATTCGGGATCCTTGATGATTATGTGTTGTTCTTGATGATTATGATATTCTTGATGATTAATTGGCATCCTTGATGTTTGTGTGCTATTCTTACCGAATCTTGCAATTAGAAGATGAATCATATTCTTGTTGATATAAAAGCAATTAGAACCCTAGGTTGTATCGTATGATCTTATCCTTGGATTATCGGGTGGGGAAATCGCATGTTTGGGTGTTGATTATATTTAGAAAAGCATGATAGGTTATGTGTCGTTCGTTTCTCGTAATTGATCCGTTAATTGTCTACGTGTTGTCGTTAATTGCGTTGTAAAGTGTCTAAGCATGGCTTCGGGTTCCACAACGGTTCTCGGGGCGAAAAGTGATGAAAAGAGTCAGTGGGGGGTAGGTGGGGGTAGGGGACCTGCCACCTACCCGTGGCAACTCCGGGCAGTTCCAGCAGCGGGCAGCCGGCGGCGGGCAGCTGCCCGCCGGGCACCCGCTGCCCGGAACAGTGCTGGCCGGCGGGTGGACCCCCACCCACCGGCTACCCGCTGGAATTTTTCCCCCCCTCGGGACCCCGGCTTCCCCGTTTGATGTTTCCCCGATCCTCGTGGTGTCCCAACGGACCCCGTTTGTCGTGCCTATGTCTAGTTTGATGTTTCGGGTACCGTTCGTAGGTTTATGAGTCTATTATATTGCATGCTAGTTGAATTGGTATCCCGTTGACCTAGGTGGAAGGAGTATGAACCCCTTAGGACTATTCTTAGTAAGTGATGGATCACGCATAGGTTTTGTTATACGTTTTATCCCCCTTCCCAAGGTGTAATGTGGGTTGCATGTGCTTGCTATGTGTTATGTGTGCGTGTTACCCCAATTCGGTTGCGATCGGATTGGTTATCCTGAGCTGCGGTTCAGAAGCCGGCTATGGTCAGATGGGAATTCCTGGCTATAGTCGGGTTACGGTATCCTGGGCTGCGGTCCAGAAGCTGGTTGTAGTCAGATGGGAATTCCTGGCTGCAATCAGGTGACATCTTTCCTGAGCTGCGGTTCAGAGGCTGGCTGTAGTCAGATGGGAATTCCTGGCTACAGTCAGATAACACACTCTTGGGCTGCGGTCCACTGTTTGGTTGCGATCAAACACTATGATGAGCTGCGGTTCATCGGTCGGTTGCGATCGACCCCTCCGTGTTGCGATACGGGGCAGGGTGCTGCGGGGCCGTGTCAGAGCTATATGCGCTGACCCTCATGTATGGGCATGCGATTGGTCCTGTGGCGCCAACAAAGTGTGCTATGTGTTGTGATATGGATGAGCTGTGATTATGAGTGTCTTGGAGGAATGTGACTATGGGATTTATATTGGGGATTGTTCATGTTGGGTTATGATTATTGTTTATGCCTTGCCTTATCTGCCTTATCTATTGTGAACTGCATATGCTCGTTATAACTGTTGCTTGTGTCTGGCCTTACTTGTCGAGTCATTCCCGGTTTTAAAAGCTAGAGTTCGTAGGATATATCTTCATGCTCAAAATGGTTTTCGTATATCTATATATATCTCTATATGTATTGTATTTCAACGCGTTGGAGTGGGTTACCAGCATCTCTCGCTGAACAGATATATTTGGCTTTCAGGCACAGAGGATTAGAGCACTGGAGCGCGCTAGAACTGGAGCGTAGAAGTAGTATAGTTTCCCTTTTTGGCCTGCGTGCCATGTTATGCATTTATATTTCAGAGGATAGTAGTTAAGCAGCCTGTGCACCCGGGTTCTCTAGCCCAGGTGTGGCATAGCACCCCGTACACTTATGTTACGCTTTGGGATTTAATAAGATATTACCTTTATTATTAAGTTTTAAATGTCTTAAAAATCAGGGGTGTTACAGGGACGGGGAATTTTTTTAATTCCCCGCCGGGGACGGGGACGGGGATGGGGACGGGGTCGGGGTAGCGGGGACGGGGACGGGGAGTATACTCCCCGCCTCGCCCCGCCCCATTGCCATCCCTAGCTTCAGTCCCTTCAACAAGGAGACAGTTCGGTCGCAGGCTACATCGGCAAGGAACGGGTCTTGGTGGAAGACTGACCTCACTCTCGCCGGCCGATCGATTACCCTTGAAGAGCAGAACCTCTATGTTCTCAAGGGTTTACGACCAGAATTTCGCTCTTTAGCATCCTCCCTTAATGTAAGCGGACAACCGGTAACGACGCTCCAGGAGCTTGCTGACCTCCTTGGCGCGGAGGAGTTTCTCTCGGGTGGTGGTCTAGGCAATGGTTTGCCGGCTGCTTTTACGACACAACGAGGCGGACATCAACATGGTGGAGGCGGCCAATCGCGTGAAGGAGGCGGCCGCAACTCCGACCAGAACACTAGACAGTCTCGCGGCTGTGTCGGTGGCCAGAACCGTGGCGGCGGACGGCGTGGTGGCGGCAGGAATGGAAACTGGTAGCCTAAATGCCAACTGTGTGGGGTACTTGGTCATACTGCGGTTACGTGTCATCTTCGCTATACTAAAGATCCCCAAGATCATATAGTATATTAGGACTCTCCTTCGACACCACTCAGGGTGTCCATACTTGGTTTCCAGACACAAGTGCAGCCAATCATGCTACTCTAGATATAGCCGCCTTTTCCACCTCGGAGGAATACAATGGTAATGACACTCTGCATGTCAGTGATGGTACGGATTTATCTATTAGTCATGCTGGCCAAGCTTCCTTTAATACACCTTCTAGGTCGTTTCAATTGTCAATTTCATGTTCCTACATTGTCTACTTCTTTGTTGTATGTTCAAAAATTTGCTTAAGATAATAAAGTGTTTTATGAGTTTCACCCCTCTTTTTTGTTGTGAAGGATATCAATACCAATGAAATTCTTCTACGGGGCATTAGCTCGGGGGGGGGGGGGGGGGGGGGGGGGGGGGAGCTATACGGCCTTCCAGTAACAAGTTCGTCTTCTTCCGCGTTTCTTTCCGCTCGTGCCCCTGCTTGAAATTGGCATAGTCGCTTGGGTCATCAACATCAACGTGCCCTTAGTCGTGTTCTTCAGTTTTGTTCCATTAGTGGATCTAGTAGTTCTATTCGTTATGATTCTAGTTTGTGCAGTGCATGTCAATTAGGAAAATCTGCACGTTTTCCTTTGTCTCGTGTTGAGTCTTTTAGTTCGAATATTCTTGATTTAATATACACTGATATTTGGGGTCCAACTCCCTTGTTGTCTGTTGATGGGTATTGTTACTTTGTTATCTTTGTGGATGATCACTCTCGATTCACATGGTACTATCCTATGAAACTAAAATCTGACATCTATGCTATCCTTGATAAATTTCGTGTCCTGGTTGAATGGTCATTTAATCGCAAGATTAAGTCCATTCAATCTGATTTAACTGAGTACAAAAAATTACACTCTTCATTTGTTCAGCTAGCGATTAATCATAGACAATCTTGTGCCTACACTCATGAAAAGAATGCTCGTGTCGAAAGGAATATTGTTGAAACTAGCTTGACTCTCTTGCCTCATGACTCCGTTCCAAATAAATTCTGGGATTTTGCTTTTGAGACGACTGTTTATTTGATAAATAGAATGTCTTCGGTTGTGTTAAATAACTCCAGTCCCCACCTTATGCTACATAAATCCCTTCGTCTTATTCTTTTCTTCGTGTCTTTGGATGTCTATGTTATCCCCATTTAAGACCTTAGAATCGTCACAAAATGTCCTACAGGTCTTCTCCTTGTGTCTTCTTAGGCTATCCAGAGTCTTTCCGGGGTTATAGGTGCATAGACTTACAGACTAACAAGGTTTATGTGTATAGGCATGTTCGATTTAATGAAGGGATTTTTCCCTTCGCTACTAAAAATATTTTGCAGGAACCATCAGCTAAACAAAACCAACCGTGGGCTGAGTCAATCCTTCAGCCTCATCCCACGGCTCCTACTTCTATTCGGCCTAACCAGCCCGCGCCAGCTCAGCCAGTTCTGCCGAACTAGACCAGGACAACCAGCCCAAGACGCCCGCTTCATCAGCCACACCCGCTGCCTCAACAATTGCACCCGCGGCTCATCCTCGTGGTCGACCACGTGAGCGGTTTACTTGCTCCATGGTTCGTTCTCATACCATGGCCACACGGAGCCAGTCTCAGGCTCCCCCTACGGTTCAAACTACACAGGTTTGTCTTACTGAACCTACATGCTACACTCAAGCGGTTAAATATCTAGAATGGCGTAAGGCAATGGATCAAGAGTTCAATGCTCTTCCTCAGAATGAGACATGGTGCCTTGTTCCATCTAAATCAGACATGAACATTATTGGGTGTAAGTGGGTGTTTCTCACAAAAAGGAAGGCAGATAGTTCAATTGAAAGACACAAAGCAAGGTTAGAAGCTAAAGAGTTTAATCAAGTACCTGGACATGATTTCTTTGACACATTCAGCCCAGTGGTGAAACCTACTACTGTCAGGTTACTTCTCTCTTTAGCTATATCATCTGGATGGACTATTAGGCAGCTTGATGTTCACGATGCTTTTTTGAATGGACATTTATCTGAAACTGTTTGTATCAAGCATCCGCCTGGTTATATTGATATTTAGTTTCCTAATCATGTTTGTCTTCTGAAGCGTTCTTTATATGGGTTGAAACAAGCCTCTAGAACTTGGTTTAATCGTCTACATACGTTTATACTGTCAGTTGGTTTTAATGCTTCGAAAACAAATGTGTCTTTGTTCTATTATTCCAAAGATTCTGTTTTTGTGTATGTTTTGGTCTATGTTGATGACATACTTGTGATGGGGAGTAGTACGAATCTAGTCAACGAGCTATTGAATAAACTCTCTACTGAATTCAAGATTAGGGATCTTGGTGAACCTGGTTTCTTTCATGGAATTGAGATTGTTAAATGTGATAATGGAATCTTGCTTTCCCAGCAACGATACATGACAGACATTTTGAATCGTGTTGGTATGACAGATTGTAAACCTTTAGCCACTCCTATATCTGTTTTTGAAATCCACTTCTTTCAATGCAGTTTTATATGACGATGCTACACAATATAGGAGTCTAGCTGGAGCACTGCAGTATCTCACGATTACTCGTCCAGATCTGTCCTTTTCTACCAACCAACTCTGTCAACATATGCATGCTCCTATAGTCTCACATTGGGAACAATTGAAGCGTGTGCTAAGATGTTTGTGCTGAAGTAATTTGGATTCTATCTCTATTGCATGATATTGGCATGAATAGCATTTCTGTTCCCAAGCTGTGGTGTGATAATCTTAGTGCTACATACATGTGTGCAAATCCCATATTTCATGCAAGTACCAAATATGTGGAGATTGATTATCACTTCATCAGAGACAAAGTTGTCAATTGAGACATTCAAGTTCACTTTATCTTAACTAAAGATTAACTTGCTGATATATTTACAAAGGCTCTACCTGGTCTTAGGTTTTCTTTTCTTAGAGACAAGCTACAGGTCACGTCTATACCCTGTGCTTGAGGGTAGTATTAGGACTCTATGTATTTGAGTTAGTCTATGACTCCATATCCTAGTCTCCTTATGATTCCCTTATATATATACCTATGATCTGTACCTTTGTAATTACATTCATTCAATTTTTATCAGTTCTCATCTTTATGAGAGTGCACAATTCGGTGAAAATTTGTTAAACGATCGAACCGAAGAATTTCAGTTAAGAATTCTTTAATTATAACATTTCGGTTCGGTCAATGGGTTTAAGATTATTAAAAAATTTTGTTTTCAATAGATTCGTTATAAAGTATCGGTTAACCGAATTAATAGATCAGTTAAGTGAATTGTTAGTGTGTGTGTGTGTGTGTGTGTGTGTGTGTGTGTGTGTGTGTGTGTGTATATATATATATATATATATATATATATATATATATATATATATATATATATATATATATATATATATATATATATATATAACTTTCGCAATAAAAGAAACGAGTGTCGCAAGTTTTGTCGCCAACCTCAGGTCGTCAATTTTCTCTTTGCGCCTAATATCGCAACATAATTAATTTCCATTTCCGATTACATCGACACAACATGACAGAAATGTAGAACGTCATATTTTTTTTTCACCAATGCATTAAAATATTGGCGATGGAATCAATTCCATTGTCCTTGTTTGTAGCGAAAATAAACTTTACTTAAAAAATTAAATATTTTTACAACGGGAAAAACGATCGTTGCAATTTTTGTCGTCACCCTCGGTCGTCAATTCATTGGTGCAAAGATTATGCGGGAGTATTTCCTACTTTGCGCCAAACATCGCAACGAAATTTATTCTCGTCGTTGATTTTGTCGCAAAACCAATACTGAAATATCAGATATTGCCTTTTCCATCGCCAATGTAGCGACGGAACTTAATCCCGTCACAAATTGTGGGCACCAAGATTTTGCGGGTTTTTTTCTTACTTTGCGCCAAAAATAGCTATGGAATTTAATTCCATCACCATTTCCATTGCAAAAATCGTCGCGAAACAGCAATGAATTGTGTTTCGGTGCGATTTTCCACCGCAATTCATGATTTTTCATGTAGTGCGACATTTGTTATTATAAAAAGCCAACATCGTAACTTATTTTTTAAAAAATTATTTAAATTAATTTACTTTTCAACCGCGATTTTTAAAATTTAACGTAATAGCTCTGACATGAAATCCAATTTTGTTGTAGTAGTGAATGTTTATTCATAAGGCATAACTATAGGTATATAAATTCAATAACGTAGGTTTATAAAATTATTGTTGCAAATTCATCACAAATTATTAAAATGGTATATTGAAAAATATATCATATAGGTGTAATCTAAAATATCTCAGCGAAATATTTTATATATTTATTTTATTTATACAAAAAGAAATAGACAATAATATATTTAAGTAATAATTGATCAATATGTGCCATTTTTATAAATCTACCTTATTATTTATATATACATTAATTTTTCATGTACCTATAGTTTTGTTCTTATATACCTAAGTTCATGATATAATTTGTTATATGTCTTTGAAAAGACTGTATATATGAATCGAATCAAGTTAGAGATTTTGTGCTTAGATGCAAACACAAAAGTATATCATGTAAAATTACAATGTTGGTCCCAAAAGAGATAAGGTGAAAGTCTAGAGAGGGGGGGGGGGGGGGGGGTGAATTGTAACACCCCAGATTTTCAAGACATTTAAAACTTATATAACAAGGATAACATCTCATTAAATCCCAAAGTATAACATAAGCGTACGGGGTGCTATGCCACACCTGGGCTAGGGAACCCAAGTGCACAGGCTATCTAACTAATATCCTCCGAAACATAAATGCATAACATGGCACGCAGGCCGAAAGGGAAACTACTCTACTGCTACGTTCCAGTCTAGCGCGCTCCAGTGCTCTAATCCTCTGTGCCTGAAAGCCAAATATATCTGTTCAGCGAGAAATGCTGGTAACCCACTCCAACGCGTTGAAATACAATACATATAGAGATATATATAGATATACGGAAACCATTTTGAGCATGAAGATATATCCTACGAACTCTAGCTTTTAAAACCGGGAATGACTCGACAGATAAGGCTAGACACCAGCAACAGTTATAACAAGCGTATACAGTCCACAACAGGCAAGACAGATAAAGCTGAGCACAAATAATTATCATAACCCAACATAAACAATCCCCAGCATAAATCCCATAGTCACATCCCCAAGACATTCATAACAACAACTCATCCGTATTTCATCACATAGCACACTTTGTTGGCGCCACAGGACCAATCACATGCCCATACATGAGGGTCAGCGCATATAGCTCTGACACGGCCCCGCAGCACCCTGCCCCGTATCGCAACACGGATGGGTCGATCGCAACCGACCGACGAACCGCAGCTCATCATAGTTTGACCGCAACCAAACAGTGGACCGCAGCCCAAGAGTATGTCATCTGACCACAGCCAGGAAAGTATGAACCGCAGCTCATGTAGAAACGTTTGATCGCAACCAAACGGTGGACCGCAGCCCAAGGGTGTAAATCTGACCGCAGCCAGCTTCTGAACCGCAGCTCAGGAATAACCAATCCGATCGCAACCGAATTGGGGTATCATGCACACATAACACATAGCAAGCACATGCAACCCACATTAACACATTGGGAAGGGGAGAAAGCGTATAACAAAACCTATGCGTGATCCTTCACATACTAAGAATGGTCCTAAGGGGTTCATACTTCTTCCACCTAGGTCAACGGGATACCAATTCAACTAGCATGCAATATAAAAGACTCATAAACCAACGAACGGTACCCGAAACATCAAACTAGACACGGCACGATGAACGGAGTCCGTTGGGACAACATGGGGATCGGGGAAACATCAAACGGGGAAGCCGGGGTCCCGAATGGGGGGAGAATTCCAGCGGGTAGCCGGTGGGTGGGGGCCACCCGCCGGTAAACACTGTTCCGGTCAGCGGGTCGCCGGCGGGCAGCTGCCCGCTGCCGGAGACGCCCCTTCTAGCCGTGGGTAGGTGGCGGGTCCCCTACCCCCCACTGACTCTTTATACACAAAAAACGCCCCGCGAACCATTGTGGAACCCGAAACCATGCTTAGACACTTTACAACGCAATTAACGATCAACACGTAGACAATTAACGGATCAAATACGAGAAACGTACGGCACATAACCTATCATGCTTTTCTAAACATAATTGACACCCAAACATGCGATTTCCCCACCCGATACACCAAGAATAATATCATACGATACAACCTAGGGTTCTAATCACTTTTATACCAACAAGAATACGATTTGTCTTCTATTTACAAGATTCGGTAAGAATATCAGATAAGCATCAAGAACATCACACAAGCATCAAGAACGCCAACAAAAACATCAACCTAGGGTTCTAATTACTTTTACATCAACACGAATACGGTTCGTCTTCTAATTACAAGATTCGGTACAAATAACACATAAGCATCAAGAACGCCATACAATTATCAAGAACAACATATAATCATCAAGAACTCCACATAATCGTTAAGAACACCATAATTATCAAGAATCTCCCGATGTCAAGATCACCCACGGAATTATCCCATCAATCATCAATAATAACATCACAAATCATCAATACACAATAATATGGGGAAATCCTATGGGGGAAATCATAGCTATGAAAATAGGTTTTGTTGAGACATGGGTTACCTCTTAGCCTTAATTAATTCCTTGGCTATGAAGGGTCTTTCTTTAAGCTTTCTTGCTTTCTTGATTTCTTCTAAGGGAATTCTTGGAGCTCTTTTGGGGTGGTGAGTCGTTTATTGTGGTGTGGGGGGGGGGGGGGGGGGTTCTAGGTGCCTCTTAAGTCCCCTATATATATATTTAGGAGTCCTGATTAGGAACTAATATTATAGGCTTGCTAATTCTATTCCTTTTGGAACTAAGGATTGGGTTTAGGGATAAGGGCCCATGGACTACGGTGGGCCTCTTTCCCTAATTAATTATTATAATTTATTCTTTCTCTTGGGCTATGGGTTAATTAATTAATTGGTTTTAGGGGTCGTAACACGGGGTTTTACATGAATAGACTTTCAAACTTTTTAGCACAGTACAACAATTGCTAAGGCAACAGAGAAACCAAGACTCTTAACTAGATTGTTAGAGTCTGGTGCACAGCGGAAATAAATAAACGATACGGTGTGTGTATATTGTGTCAAGATTATTCTCGTGAGAAGCAAGCAAGAGCAGTAAGTAAGGAAAGCAGTAAAGAACACAAGGCAATTTATAGTAGTTCGGATGTGGTGTAATCCTCCTACTCCACTTGCTCTTATCTCCAAGAGCAATTCACTATATCCACCACTTCTTGGTTCCAAGATACAATGAATTCCGTGATCTAGTGCTTTGATCACCAAGCTCACACTAATCACGCTCAGTGCCACCAACACTGCTGCTTCGGGTTTCACGTCGCCGCGTTACTTTCCCAGGATTTCACGACTCTGCGTTACTTTTCCCCTGTCTTCTACGCTCCGGTAGAAACGCTCCTTCCGTGATCTAGTGCTTTGATCACAAAGCCCGCACTAATCACGCCCAATGTCTTCCGACACTGCTGCTTTGGATCTCACAGCTCCGTGTGACAATCCAGGATTTCACAACTCCGTGTTACTTTCCTCCTTTCCCTTGTTTTGCTCCAAAACAAGTTTTGCCTTGCTTCCAACTTTGAGACTCTGTAGATGATCTTCGATGATGCTCTTAGTCTCTTGTAGTTGATGAAGATTCTAACACTCTTGAATATTTCTTTTGTAAGCTCTGTATCACTCTGAGTGTTTATCTCACAAAGAATAATCAATTTAAGCTCTTAAGATGGAAAGCTTTCTTTGAATTTCGTATGCTCTGTTTAGCTCTGCTCTTTGTATTCTTTGTATACTTGCTTCTGCTTTCCACTGCTTCAATCTTCATCTTTTTATAGCTGGTAATGAGAATCTATCCGTTGGAAAGAAATGTTCTCATTTTTGAATTTCATCTAGCTGTATAGCCTTTTCAGAGGATAAGATAACGTTGCAGATATGTCAGAGATTCTCTGCAAGTTGAGCTCTTGAGGTTTTAGCAAAAATGGCGTCCCAAAAATCTTCATCTGGTGTAGATCACGCCTCTTAGGATTTCTATCTTCAAAATATAATCTCCAATTTAATCCCTTACTAGTTTAGACTAGTATTTTTGCTTCTGCAACTTCTTATTGTATTTTCCTCTGTACTTCACGTCTGGGTCTGTCTACTGCTTCCAGACTTCATCTTCTAAATTGACTTGGGAAATCACTTCTCATGTAAACTTCATCTCTTACTATATTTGGAAGTGAAATATTATCCCTTACTTGATTTGTCAATTGAAATCTCATTCCTTACTTGATTTGGACTTCTTCCTTACTTGATTTGGACTTCTTATCCCTTCCTTGATTTGTCAATTGAAATCTCATCACTTACTTATTGAAACTTCTGCCCCAAGGGTGAGATACGTCTTGTGCCCCAAGGGTGAGATACGTGAACTTTATCCCTTCAAATTGAAACTTCTGCCCCAAGGGTGAGATACGTGAACTTTATCCCTTCAAATTGAAATTGCATCCCTATTTCAATTTTGAGAAACTTTTGCATCCCTATTTCAATTTTGAGAAACTTTTGCATCCCTAATTCGATTTTGAGAAACTTCATCCCTTCAATTTGGAAATTTCATCCCATAGTCAACTTTGACTTTGCAGCTTCCCTTCGGCCAAACCATCGCACATACTTCATCTGATGGATTTAAACTTGGCTTCTTTAAAATATGTGAGATGTGAAATTCAAACCTGTGACCTTGCATATAATATTTCAAGCTTCTACCAACTCATCTGTACAACCATTTAGTCATCATCTTGTTTCACTTGGTGTACTCCTTTCTTTCTATAGATGCTTGATCTTCAAGATAGCTTCAAGTCACGTTCTTTCTTCTTCGGGATTTCTTGAGTGATTTCTTCTTGAATTTCTTGAGAGATTTCTTCTTAGGATGATAGTCTTCATAACTTCTTCATACGCATACATCTTCCTCTTTTGTTTGCCATTTTCACTAGGCAAATTCTTGATTTTAGGCTTTATATCTTCTTCATCCATTTTCTCAACTAATGAATTTATTTTTCCCTTTCTTGGTCTATGACTCGACTAGTCTAACCAAAAATAAAATTGAGGTTCTACGATTTATAATATGGCATATCAAAATCTATTACAATTTATTCCTAACATACAATGCGCATTATATAATTATATAATTATATAATAGATAAAAGTGAGTTAAAAATGTGCGAATTCAAGAAATGGGGCATTATTCAAAATATTTCAACAAGGCGATGTGAAGTATCCTTAGAATGGGTAATATTCTTATATTCCTACCATGTTTCACCAATCACTACAAGAAAAATGCACATAGACAATACTAGAAAGACAACAGTTTTTAAGAAAAGTGTTGTCTTTTGTATAAAAGACAACAGTTTGGTCCAAAACCGTTGTCTTTGATGCAACACTTTTGTCAAAGACAACGGTTTTTACTTAACCGTTGTTATAAGTGTGTTGTCTTTGTGCATTTTGTGAAAAGACAACACCACAACGACAACGGTTTTTTAAAACCGTTGTCTATGTGCATTTTTTTTTAATAAGACAACGGTTTTTTTGACTGTTGTCGTTGGTGTGTTGTCTTTAAGGGCACTGGAATACACAACACTAGAAAGACAACGGTTGTTTAAAACCGTTGTCTTTGTGCGCTCTTTTTTTAAAAAAAGACAACGGTTTTATTTAACCGTTGTCGTTGGTGTGTTGTCGTTAAGCGCACTCGAATACACAACACTAAAACGACAACGGTTTTATATAACCGTTGTCGTTGCGCGTTCTTTATTTGTTTAAGACAACGGTTTTATTTAACAGTTGTCTTTGATATGTTGTCTTTAAGCGTATTTGAATACACAACACTACAAAGACAACGGTTTTAAAAAATCGTTGTCTTTGCGCATCATTATTTAACAGGTATATAAAATAAAAACAAAGATGTTAACAACAAGAGTCAAACTTATGACCTTATTAAACTAAACAAGCAAGCAATCTAACCAACTAAGCAACACAAACCACTATGTTTTAAAGTGCAACATCTGGTATATAACTGGGTTGCTTCTGTGTTGTTTGTGAAAATCAAGACAACAATTTTAGAAAATAGTTGAAAAATCCCCCTCAAGAAGAATAGAACCTAAGACCTCTAACATAATGAACTAAGCTAAACCCACCAAGCCACACCAACACTTATGTATTTAAGCGCAACATCTAGTATATTACCAATTTGCTTATGTGTTGTCTTTGAGAACCAAGACAATGATTGTATAAAATAGGTTAAGAATGCCACCACGAAGGATAGAACCCAAGACCTTTAACATAACGAACAAAACTAAATCCACCAAGCCACACCAACTCTTGTATACTAAAGTGTTACACCTTATCATTTACATATAATTTAACAAAGAAAGAATACAATTCAAAAGTTAATTTAATAGTTCTATTTTCGTTCATATTTAAATATAAAATTATTCACCAAAATTTCAAAGTAAATTCATTAAAGTTTTATTTTCAATTATATTACAATTAAGACCAATCTATGAATTCAAAAAAATAATAATAATTATCAAGTATAAAAAACAATATGGGGTGGTGTTCATAATGGTGCGGTATGATGTGTAGGGGTTAAGGGCGGTATGATAGGGGCCGAGGTTGGTAATCGACTCTTCCGGCTAGCGCATGACTAACAAGGTTAGCTATATGTTGGTAATCGACCCTTCCGGCTAACGCATAACTGACAAGGTTAGCTATATGTTGGTAATCGACCCTTCCGGCTAGCGCATGACTAACAAGGTTAGCTATGTTGGTAATCGACCCTTCCGGCTAGCGCATGACTAACATGGTTAGCTATATGTTGGCAATCGACCCTTTCGGCATGCATGGGACACGTTGAGAATGGATATGAAAGAGTAGTTGATCGATGCCGTACAGTTAGCTATATCCCATTTATTTTTCCGCGATCTTAATTAGCTCTATGTTCATAATTACCAAATTATATATTCATAATTTTTGAATTGAAATGCATATTCATAATGATTGAATAACTCTTATCTATATTCACAATTACAGAATTTTATAATATACTACATTGATTAAATAAAATTAAAATATAATTTATTATATAACATCGTTTTATTATTAGAATTGATCTTATAACTTTAATTATAAAAATTTTAAAAATTTTAAAAATCCTTCCAAACCTAAATCCAAAACGCTCCAATTTTAAACATACACTTAAATATTTTACAAATTCCCTCCAAACCTATACTCTGTACACTTAGAATATTTTACAATTTCCCCCAAACCTAAATCCAAATCCTTGTTGTCATCAATCACCACTGGAACCCACGATGTTGTTGCCGTCGTCGCCACTCACCAGCACCTCCATCGCCATCATCCGTCATTGCTGTCAGCCGCATATGATTCAGGCACCGGCACGGAGACGCTCTGAGGCGGAGACGGAGACGTCGCCACTCACCAGCACCTCCATCACCATCAGTTCCCTTTTTTTTTTAATCAAACGCTACAGTTACCGCCGATGAAATCTCCGAGGATCGTGCCAGGGAGGCATACGACAAGCTTCCTGTAAGTTCCTAATTTATACGAATTTGATTGATTTGGAACTGCTTTTAATCAGGAATTGGTGTTATCCGAGGAGTAAGGAATTTGATTGCATACTGTAGGGAGTAGTGTTCAGCCCGGTTCAGTTTCAATTTGAGAATCTGTCCGGTGGTGGGGTGAGCACCGAGCTCGCCTCGGAAGAGCAGAAGAGTGGTTTGCCGTGGGTAGCATTGAAGGCTGTGTCTACTGGTTCACTTAAGCATATTTTTCACCCAATAGATGTAAATATCCATATTTCTTTGTGTTATAATTAGAACTGCCTAATGAACACGGCTTGCAACTCCTTGAACATCATACTATACCTGAAGATAATAATCCGAAAATACTGATTTTTTTTGGGGGTAATGAACACTGCTTGCAACTCCTTGAACCCTAATTTCTTATGAATAGCTAGTGTGTTAGAGCCCTAATTTCTCTGGCTTTGACTGATTTATTAAACCCTCCTGAACTCAAAATATTTGCCAAAGGGTTCTGCCACTTTTTTAAGTTTGGAGTTCTTGAAACATTTCTCTAAGGTAAGGGGAGTCTAAATTTTGGACCTTTATTAGGAGTATATACTGAGAATCTGTTGTCAATTTAATTAGATTATACTAGTTGAGATAAAGGCTGAATTGAGTTTAGTTGATTTAGTTCTTGAGAATTTAATATGATGACTTGAGCTGATGAGGTACTTGTATGTGTATCTTTATAAAAATATTTCCTTGTATTTTTTCTTAATATTGGCTTGATTTGGTTCTTAACTGGAGAAAGTTGGTGCTTTTTTTTTCTTTTCTTTTTTCTTCTTTTTGTAAATGTAAAGTTTGTTTATATTCTTGTAACTTCAAGATTATGTGGTTTTGAAAATTTTGATGCACTTCGAAAGCTTTTTGCCTGCCATCCTTTTATTATTATAAGAATTGGAGTGGGTGGAGTTGTTTGGTTTTGACTGTTTGGTGAGGGAGGATAGAGAAGAGCTAGGAGTTTAGAGTCAGGCTCTGATACCATGTCAGAAATTCTGAATAGTTCTTCTTTTTCAATTGGAAAATACAAGCCCTAATTTATACAAAGAAGAAGATTGATTATAGGGAAGAGAATCCTATAATCAGGGAAAGTAAATAAAAAGGATCACTAAACTAGGAAAGAATAAAATCATATCACTAATTACAGATCCTAAGAATATATGCATATCAATCAAATATTTTCACATATCAATTCTAATATTTCCACACCCACCACATTGGTTTTGATTTTGAATTTGAATTTTGCTTTGTGTTTTTTTTTTTTTTTCGACAGTTGTGGTTCTTTTGAGCTTTGTGGATGGAACTGACATCATCTGTTTGCTTATACTTGTAGTTTGCTCATAGGAAGTGCATTCAGAGATGGTGCAACAAAAAGGGTGACATCACTTGTGAAATCTGTAATCAGGTCACAACCTTATGAATTGATTACTGGTATTGCAAGCTTCCTTACTAAGCTAAATTTTGAAGATTGATATGAGTTTGTCTCTTTAAACAGGTTTTCTCACCAAACTACACTCTTCCACCAGCAAGAAGCAATCTTGATGTTTTGGCAATTGATATCAGGTAGCTGCATTCTGAATTATGCTTGTGGTGTTTCTTTGTGCAAGAAATGCTTACATTTTAGGGTTTTAATAGTTGTAGTATTACTGCTATACTGATTGACTGATGATCAGAAATGACTTAGGAGTAGGTATACTCATATTAATGCTAAATAGCTCTATTTTGAGCCTAATTTAGTAAGGGTGCAAGTAAACTTATGGGGACTTTAATACTGTATCAAGATAACTCTTCTGTGATTTTGCCCTTTCTGAAGTTAGGCTGCTTTCAGTTTCTTACTTTCTTTTGCCTTTACAGGATACTTGGTATTTTACTATTTTTTTTAGTTAATTAAATCTATTTTTGGGATATAAATATAACAACAATTGTATTTTTTTTTTTAAATGTGAAACTAAATGAACCAAGGATACAATATAGATCGTGTTGTATGGCATGTTTCATGTTAGCTAAATAAATACTCCCAGTAGTTTGTGTGCTGCACTTAACAGATAAGAATATTCAATTGAACACATTTCCTTACCAAAAGTGGTGACCTGTTTATTGCTTTCATGTATGCAACATTGCAACATAAATTTTTTAGATCAGGAAATGTGTACTGAATGACTGAAGTCTAATTACCTAATATTTGATATTTCATCCTAGGCTCCATAGCATAGGTTAAATTGTGTAAGAAAAATGAACTTATTCGGAGTTCCTTCTCTTCCTTAGTAATTCAAAGTATGCCCTCTTATTTGCTCTGCTTTCCAGAGATATCTGACCTCAAATTTCTTTTATATAGGATTATATCATCTGGTGAGTTATTCCCCATTTTGCAGGATTTTTCTGGTCTAGTTTCTAATGTGCGTGCCATATTATGTGAAAGATTTGCCAGAGCTATATATGATGTTGAGGAGGCAACTTCTACTGCCTTTGTTATCATCTTAGGGCACAAGGTAAATCAATGGAATTTCCATATCTCTTATACCCCTTTTCTAAATGTGTGTGTGTGTTATATTATATTATTTTATTTTATTTTATTTTCCTTTATTCATTATTGGTTGCCGTGAATTTTGGTCTCCTTATTGATTCAGATAATTAAATCAGAGAAAAAAAGCATCTTTAATAACATTCCTTCAACTTTTGGTGGCTCATCACCCCTCTAGAAGGTCAACACCCTGCATTTTCTATTTTCCTGTTATCCTTTACTATATTGTATATTATACTATTTTCACCTTTGGAAATGTGATTCTTGATATAGATGCCGGAAGGGTAGTGGAGAGACTCTTGTTAACTTTGATGATATATGTTCATCTGAGGCATTGTCCAAGAACAAAGATGAAACTGTCAGCTGTACCAAAAAGGGTGTGCTGGGACAGTACCAGATTTGTGGGAAAGAGGTTCCTCGTGGAAATTGGGTAGGTGTAAATTTTTATTTTTATTTAAGAGTAGTTGATGGCACATGAAGCAAAGTGAAGCTAAGTTCATGCTATAATTTGCTTTATTGTGTATAAGTAATGGTCTCATCACTAGATGTATATCCACAACAATTGCTCACTGGTAGGCTTCTAATGGATGATTCAGTGGTACTTCTTATCCTATTCCTTTATCACCTCCTCTTAACAATCCCTCCCCACCCAAGGATGTGAGCAAAAAAAGAGAAGTTTTTTTTTTCTTTGGTTGCCTGAAAGAACTAACTTCAAATCTTCAATGACTAAGTGACTATCTACATGCATGCTTCTTTAAAAGGATGAGATGTACCACATTTAGTTTTCTTGTTTAAAGGTTGCTATTTGCTGAGGAGTTTCTGATGCTAGTACTCTAAGAGTGACTTATATTTTTTCAGATGTTTTGTCATGGAAGTACGAATGACACTAGAGGTTTCAGGTAACATGACATTCAAATAGTCTGTTTTAGAAATTTATGTGTTTTAAGTTGTTTGTACTCATATATGTTAAGGGAAATTGAGCAACATTTAGTCTACACACCATTTGGGATTTTTTGAAAAAGCAGTTAATTTGCTGTTGTTCTGTTGTTCATTGAAGTTCAACTTCAATTCTTTATTATGGGAATCTCTTTTCAGCAAATTAGCAAATATTTGAATTTCTTTTGCGCTATATAACCCTACTTTTTTTTGCTTTCCGAATTACTCCTAACTTATTTCGCATTTCATTGCAAATTTATTATATCTATACTAATTTATTTACTCACTTTTTACATGTAGTTCAAAAGAAGTTGATTATGACAAAACGGTTATTGATATGGTGCGTTCAGAATGGGCCGATATTCTATCAAGTTATATAGAGTATGTATGATTTGACGTTGTAATCATTTAGACTTGGTTCGTAGAATTGTTTTTTGTAGTATTATGACTTGGATGATGATTCGATTACAATTGGTAATGAAAGTATTTTGACTTGTTATTTTGAACCTTGCTTAGCTTCTGCAAAATTGTAACTACACTTGGCCATGGTGAATGGATAAATTGATTTTTTTTATATGATTAAAATTTAAGCAGGTTTAAAATGGGTTGAGACAACGGTTAAAAACCGTTGTCTATTTTACAATAGACAACAGTTTGAAACTGTTGTCTTTTCTACAAAAGACAACAGTTTATGGGCGTGACTTTTAACAACAGCGATTTCAACAACATACAATAGACAACAGTTTATAACTGTTGTCTTTTAAAGAAAAGACAACAGTTAAAAACCGTTGTCTATGTGCATCACTTTTAACAACACCGGTTTCAACAACATTGAATAGACAACGGGTCAAAAACTGTTGTCTTTGAAAGAAACGGCAACGGTTTAAAACCGTTGTCTATGTACGTGACTTTTAACAACACCGGTTTCAACAACACTCAATAGACAACAGTTCTTAAACCGTTGTCTTTTCTAGAAAAGACAACGGTTAAAAACCGTTGTCTATGTTCGTGACTTTTAACAACACCGGTTTCAACAACACTTAATAGACAACGGTTAAAAAACCGTTGTCGTTTATAGAAAAGACAACGGTTAAAAACCGTTGTCTATGTGCGTGACTTTTAACAACACCGGTTTCAACAACACTTAATAGACAACAGTTAAAAAACCGTTGTCATTTCTAGAAAAGACAACGGTTATTAACCGTTGTCTATGTGCGTGACTTTTAACAACACTGGTTTCAACAACACTTAATAGACAACAGTTCAAAAACCGTTGTCGTTTCTAGAAAAGACAACGGTTATTAACCGTTGTCTATGTGCGTGACTTATAACAACACCAACTTCAACAACACTTAATAGACAACGGTTAGAAAACCGTTGTTGTTTCTAGAAAAGACAATGGTTAAAAAACCGTTGTCTATGCGCGGGACATACAACAACACCGACTTCAACAACAGAAATTATACCCCTACGACAACGGTTATTAACCGTTGTCTATGTGCATTTTTCTTGTAGTGAATGATATATCTCATTGATTGGAGGGAAATAAAAGAGAAGAAGAAAGAAAAAGTTATCATTCATTATTATTTCCAATGATATATTAGTATTACCACATAAAAATAAAAAGCAAATTAAAATGAAAGTACATGCATTGAATTAAAAATTTACGATAAGAAGAAGCAAATTAATGGTGAACTCTATAATGTACGTAGTTGGATCGAGCCGTGTTAAATGGTGGAATCGGTATAGCTGTGCCGCCAACGCCGCCGGCAGGAAGCAGGAGCTATATGG
>NW_017617365.1:85000-152500 GCF_001879475.1 Ipomoea nil
AAACCGTAAAATTAATAATAATAATAATATTTAAAAAAAAAAAAAAAAAAAAAGATAACAATTTTGACTAGCATTGCTTCCTCCACAAACCCAGAATCTCCGATTGGGATTTTCATTATTCCATGATGTTTGGATGCTCCATTGCGTGCCACACTGACAAAAATGAACAAGAACATCTCCATAGTGAAATATTTGCCTTGGGAAGTTTGTAGATGAAGTTGAAGATGAACTTTTTTTGCCTTCTAGTTGATTATCCCACATTTTTATCGCAGATTGAGGAGAGCAAAAATCTAATTTGAAGAAAAACATGTGCATGCTGCTAAAAGGGAGTCACAAATTCATTAGATTGGAGTGCAAAATTTGAATTACCCGGTTTACCCTTCATTCTAATACCTACTTCACATCAAAGCTAACGAATAACCATTTTTTGACTTAAAATTCAATAATCGAATGACCACTTTGGATGCAATTAAAACTTAAGGAACTAATTAAAAAAAAAAAGTCATAGTCAAATGATCATTTTAGAAATTAACTCCAAACGAAACGTACTATTGTTTAATTGCATGCGATTCATCACCTAGTTACCTTTGCGTGAATGGTAAAAATTATATTCAATTATTAATTAATAAATCTACCAATCTAATAAGAGCCAATAACAGGGCGTTTGATTGAAGTTCCCACTTAATTTCCACCTAATTCCAAATGTCACAAAATTCCCTTGTTTGGTTGAAAGGAATTGCAATTCTTCCATTTTCATGGAATTAAAATCCCATGTCCCCCCCGGGATTTTAATACCTGGAATTTTAGAAAGAAAAAAAAGACAGTGATGAGTCATAATTACCCCTTCCTTTTTTAACCTAAAATTAATGTCTAACAACAACAATGAACATTTTTGACTTTATAATATTTATTCCCTTTCAATTCCCATGTATACAAAACATTGGAATTGAAATTCCCAGTAATTCTATTCATGTAAATCAAACACTAGAATTTAAATTCCCACTTTATTCCCAGTAATTCATTTCCCACATAATTCCCCCCTCCAACCAAACGCCTTGTAATATTAGGCCCTTAACTGAAAAAAAAATATTGGTAATACTTGTTTTTTAAAATGAATGGTTCATATTATTTTGATTTTAGCATTTTTTAAAAATTATTTTCCTTATTTACCCTCTATTATATTATTTTCTTTCTTTAAATAATTCTAAATTCCGTTAGTATAAACTTTAGTAACGGAATATTCCGTTAACTATTTATTATTCTTAACATACTCATTAATTTATATAAGAAATGTCTTAGGTTCGAACCTCATCCCAATTAGAATTGACATAATTATTAAACATATATTATTAATATGTTAAAATGTATTAAAATATATAATATAAAATTTAACATAAACTTTGGTCAAATAATTAGCCCGACTAAATACATATCATTCAAAGTAGAGCATCAAAGATTATAAATTAGGAACTTTAAAAATCATTTGATTTTCTTGAGTTTTTTTTTTTTTTTTTTTTTTTTTTAAATTAGGTTAAGTTTTTTTTTTTTTTTTTAACGTTTAATTAATCTTCTTTTAATTATACTACAGTTTCATTTAACATTACGTTGTTGAATGAGCTCTGTTTTTTAGATTCATTTTTTACACACACTAGCTAGTTTCATTTTAGCAACACTAAAGTATCATTTTAATTATACTACAGTTTTATTTGACAACAATGGTCCACATAGCACTATGAACAATGTTCCACTGTATAACAACCGCCATTGGCCCCTACAAAGGGACATGACCAATTCCCATCCTTAGTTATAAGGCAAAATATTGTATAAGACAGTCTCATGGATCCTTATTATTAGATGAGTTATGTTTTTCATAAGTTAATTTCCCTTATAAGTCATGAATATTATCGTTTCCTTCGTAACTCTTCAATTTATAAATATTATATCTTGATTTAAAAGTATTTTATTTTTATTAATAAGTATTACACTTTAATTTCCCTTATAAATAATAATTTATTCATGATTAATATTACATTTTTCCTCATAAGTATTATGTTTTCTCACATAATTAAATAATAGTTAATTAATTTATCATTGACTAGTATTACACTTTTTCTCATAAATAGCTCTTCAACCCTTAAATATTATATTTTAATTTAAAAATTTAATTTATTTATTTTTTCAATCAAAAGTATCACACTTTTCTTTATAAGTAACAATTAATTTATATTCGATTAATATTACATTTTCATCATAATTATTATATTTCTATATAAACTCACCCGTCTCACGGAGACCCACCCAAGTTATAAATGTTATATCTATGAAAAGAGAATTCTTAGGAACATCTCAACAGAGAGAGAATTTTACAAGAATAAAAGATGTATTAAATTAATTGGAAATTGGACTCTCAAATTTGAGGCCCTGTTATTAGCTTTTCCTCAATTGAAGCCCCCATCCATCTATCGATTTGCCCAAATTTTACCCGGCATTGAATAATGTAGGGGCAATGTGTCTTTTCACTCTGGCAATGCTGTCGTTAATTTACCCTGGATAGAAAATTGCTATAATAATTATATATATTGTAGTTTGTAGGCCAATTTTTGCTTTCCAGCTTTTCAAAATTTGGAGAATTTTAAGGATAGTGTGGCTGGCCATGAAGAATGTTAAGGTTTCTTATCAACAATTGAACACTGTGATATGTTTTGGCCATTATTACTTATTAGGAGTTACTTTTTCTGTGGAGAGAAACTGTATTGTAGATATCATGACTTGTTTGGTACGTGGTCTTACAAAAAATTTCTTAGAGTGGTCTAAGAGTAAAATTGTGTTATAGATATCATGACATGTTTAGTGGTCCAATAAATGAGTTGTTGGAGTGATTTGAGCTCAACCTTTTGAAAGTTTGTAAAGACGCACAATGACTGTATTGTATGTGCATTCTTAGCCTGAAAAGAGTTACTGTGAGACACCAACAATAGTGTTTGGGTTAACCCTTTCCACTTGATCTATAAAACTGGCTGGAATGATTGAATTTACTGAAAGAGATTCAAAAGAAACCAATTATTATAGCGGTGAAGAATGTTACCTTTAAGATTTATTCCACCATCCCCTGTCAACAATTGAGCAGTGATGTTTTGGCCATTATTAGGAAATCCTTTATGTTTAGGAAGTAAAATAGTGTTGCAGATATATATCATGAAGGTTTGGTTCTCCAACAATTATACTTATTCAGTGATCTAAAAATAAAATTGTGTTGTGACCTTTCAAAAAAAATTATGTTGTAGATATCATGACTGGTTTGGTGGTCTTACAAATGAGCTCCTAGAGTAATCTGATAGTAAAACTGTGTTGTATATATCATGACTTGTATGATGGTCTTACAAATAAGTCCCTAAAGTGATCAGAGCAAAACTGTGTCACAGACAGTGGCGGATCTACAGTGGGGGCAGCTGCCCCCGGTCCTCCACCCCCACCCCATATATAACCTTTGTATGTATATATGTATATATATAGTAAAGGTTAAGTATAAGTAAATGAAAACAGAAAATGCTAACATATGTTGGGTTAGGTCAGTTGGGAAGATACACGTATTACACGTGAAATGTTGGCGGTTCGAATCCGCCTTCCCCAAAGATGTCGCTTATTCACTATAATATTAGCTTTTTTTATGGCTTAGCCTATTTCTTCAACACAGCACATCTTTTCATTGTTTTTCCCTATTATTATTAATACTAGCATTTTGTACGCGCGATGCGCGAAAATTTATGCCCAATATTAAAATATTTGTAAGTAACAAAATTTAAAAAATTAATTAAAATTATGTTTTGCAATTTCTTAAAGTGATGATGATACTTTTGAATTATCATATATTTGAATAATATAGTGATCAAAAAAAATTATATTTTTATATAATAATAATTTACAAATAATACTAAGCTAACACCCACATATATGATATATTGATATGTATACACAAATAATATACATACATATTTTATATATATAATAAAATATAATTTATAATTAAATTAATTGTTATATGATAATTTTAATAAAATGATAATTAAAAATAGGAAAAAGATATGATAGATGTAGGTGTATGATAAGATTGGTAGATATATTAAAAACTAACGGTGTTATAACGGTGTAAGGGTGATTTTGTCCAATGCAAATGAATGTACAACAATTAAAGCAAAATGTATATATTTATTAGCATATAAAAAGGGGACAAAAATTAAGGACATAACTTGTATTGACACTTATTATGTTTTTAGATTGGCTTGTTTTATGGCTTAGTCTATTGCTTGAACACAGTTTTTTAATTACTTTTTAATATTAATTAATTGTGATATTTTCACACATACAAATTATTTAATCAAATTAATTATGTTTTATATTTTGTTATAAAGATTTTTATAATGTTTTGATGTGTTTTATTTTTCGTATATATCCAATAATATTTCTAGATAATATTTCTAGATAACTTTATCTTAATGTTTCGGCGCCACTGAAAAATAATTCTGGATCTGCCACTGGTCATAGATATCATGACTGATCGATTTAGTGGTTCAACAAATGAGCTCAAGTGATGATTTGATGCACAACGACTTTATGAGCATTTTAACATGAGAAGAACTACTGTGAGGCGCCAACAATAACTACTTGCTGGCGTTTGAGTTGACCCGTCCCCTTCCACTTGAGCCGAAATGGTTAAACGTATTGGTGGAGACTCGAAAAAATTGGAAATCGGTTGTGCTCCATCTCAACTAAAAGCTTAAGCAGATAGTTGAATTGCATATTAATGGCTATATGCTCAACAGGGACAACGCTACCAACAAAGATAGACTAGCTTGTTAACGAAGGGAGGAGAAGAAGGCATGCCAAAGTGAAAAGAAATAATGCCTTGCATTTCATGATTGGTTAATTAACAAATACTCCCTCTGTCCCATTTCAATTCTTATACCATGGATCAGGGTTCGCAGTGTACTGTATTGTGAACGTAACCCTGGTGCATATATATGTCTTATGTTGTGAGTTTTTGTACCTTATATTATGAAATTTTGTAACTTAAGAGTATGAATTCTGTACCTGAAACAAAATAGTAATTGTGTTTTATGTTATGAATTCTTTTATCTTTTGTTATGAACTTTTATGCCTTTGAACACAAATTATGTATCTAAATTAGATTTGAAAAATAAGTAAATATATAACATGTGTATATTTTGTGTTGTAATTTGATTAAGCAACCAATATAAGTGTAGCTTTTTGTCCTAGCTTGTTGCCCCAAAACATTAAAATTCAAAAAACTGTTCAAAGCAACATTTTTTAGAAAATAAAAAATAAAATCATTTTGCATGTAATCAGCTATCAACTAACAACTAATTTACTAAACATCTTTCTATAATCAGCTAAAGATATTAACTAATAAAACTCACTAAATCAATAAACAAACCGTTAACAGCTATTAGCTAACCGCTACCGTAAAGAAATTAAAACATTGCCTTGCATTTCATGCTTGGTTAATTAACAAATGATAACTGATGGGCCAGATGTGGAATGTTTTCATACACTACTTTGTTATAGGCAACTTCATTGCCATTTCTGTAATATGCTAAAATCACATTGCTCCTGAAGTTAG
Source organism: Ipomoea nil (assembly GCF_001879475.1). Classification (NCBI taxonomy): domain Eukaryota; kingdom Viridiplantae; phylum Streptophyta; class Magnoliopsida; order Solanales; family Convolvulaceae; genus Ipomoea; species Ipomoea nil. Next base: position 90,639 of record NW_017617365.1, read on the forward strand.
CACATGGATCAGGGACGGGAAATTATACCGTGCACCAGGGTGCACAATGCATTGTGCGCCCTGATCCAAAACAACGTCGTTTTGTACCTTCTTCTGTGTCTGCTGTTAACTTCTTAAAAAAAATTTCTCATGTTTTGAATGTACAGAATTGTATAATAAAATGTACAGAATTTTATAACTTAATACACATAATTTTTTTTGAAAGGATAATACATATAATCTAACATAATACATAATACACATAAACTCTTAACTCTTTAAAAAAAAAATTCTCATGTTTCGAATGTACAGAATTATATAATAGAATGTACAGAATTGTATAATAGAATGTACAGAATTTTATAACAGAATACACATAATGTTTTTTGAAAGAAAAAACTACCCTGTTGCGAATGTATAGAATTGTATAACAGAATATACATACACTCCGTCGTGTCAATTTTTCACACAACTTAATCAAATAATGTCGTTTTAAGAGGCACGGGACGCACATTACTATGTGCGCCGTGGTGCACGGTATAACGATTGCACAGGGATAGTGTGGCTTGCTATGAAAAAATGTTATGTAGCCCAGGACACTAAAAATGTTTGTCTGATCTGACCTAACTCACATCCCAAAATTAAAAGGATTTTTTTTTCCTTTTTTTTTTTAAATTTGTTTTTAGATTATAATTATTATATATCAATTTATGTACAAAATTTTATAACTGAATACACATAAACTTTTTTGAAAGGATAATATACATAATCTAACATAATACATAATACACATAAACTCTTAACTTTTTAAACAAAATTTCCATGTTTCGAATGTACAGAATTATATAATAGAATGTACATAATTGTATAATAGAATGTACATAATTTTATAATAGAATGTACATAATGTTTTTTGAAAAGAAAAAAATTCTCTGTTTCGAATGTACAAAATTGTATAACAAAATACACATACACTCCGTCGCATCAATTTTCCACACAACTTAATAAAATGACGTCGTTTTGGACTTTTGAGAGATGCGAGACACACATTGTTATGTGCATTGTGGTGCCCGGTATAATGATTGCACAGGGACAGTGAGGGATAGTATGGCTTGCTATGAAAAATGTTATGTAACCCAGGACACTCAAAATGTTGGTCTGACCTAACTCATATCCCAAAAATAAAAGTCATTTTTCCAATTTGTTTTTAGATCATAACTATTATATATCAATTTATGTATTTATTTTTATTAAAATAAGATACAAGTTAAAAATTATTTTTTACATCATTTTATTATAATTATTATTCATCTTTATACCGATTATAACTTTTATGTTAATATAAATAATTATTATTCATCATTAAAATGATTCATATTTTGTAAGAAATAACTTTCAAATTGATTTATGTTCATTTAAATAAAATAACCAAACAGAAAAAAAAAAGGTTTTAGCCAAATGAAAAATAGTTGTTTAATTTTCTGACTTTCAAAAAAAATGAAAATGAAATTTTTTTTTTTTCAAAAAATGATGTTTTTGGCCATTATAGTATTAGGAACTACTTTATTTTTAGGGAGCAAAACAATATTCAGATATTATGAGTGGTTTGGTGGTTTTACAAATGAGCCCATAGAGTGATCTCTGAGAGAAATTGTATTGTAGACATCATAACTAATTAATTTGGTGGTCCAACAATTGAGTTCCTGCAATAATTTAAAAATAAAACAGTATTACAGATATCATGCATGGCTGGTGGTGGTCCAACAAATTAGCTCAGGGAGTGGTGTGATATGACACCTTTTTGGGTTTGCCAAGATGCACAATACATGTATATATGGGCATTCCTAGCCTGAGAAGAACTACTCTGATCTGAGGCACTAATTAACAATAACTATTTGGTGTTTGGGTTGATCCTTTTCACTCAATCTTAAAGATGGCCGGTATTGTTAAATGTATTGGAATTCACCGAGTACTGCTCAAAATCATATAGAATAAGAGATCGAGAATCTGGAGTACCAAAAACAATGCAAGAAGGAATAAGGAAAGCTTCTATAGCATTCTCTTGGTTGAAGGGTGAGAGTTGGCACAAAGTCTGTATCTAGACAGATTGTTAACATGTGTCTCGGCTTTTTAACAATCTTTCTTTGGATTGATAATATACTAATTTTGTTGTTAGGGATAGTCGTAGAATATTGTCTAAGTTTCAGACATACATCGTTAGATAAGTTAATAGATTAGTGAATCTGCAGGCTCATAGGTTAGCTCCCATTCAAACACGTACTGATCTCTGTATTTGGGTAGGCAGGGAAAGCTTCTGCAACAATAGCATGCAATACCTCTCTCTAGCCATCTCAACTAAACTAGCAGAGCTCATCTTTAATTTAATATATTCCTTTTTAGTGGTATTATGAAGTAGTCACTTTATTTAATCATGAGATTAAAAAAAAAAAAATAGCACCACATATAAGGACAAAAAGTAAGACGCATTACGCAGGCTGGTGCTCAATTGGTTCTTACTTTTGAGGGGACATTAACCAAAATCCCCTGAAATCATAAGACAAGTTTCCCGGGCCATGACTATCCCTGTTTTCTTCTCCTCCATCTCCACTCATACTGTCCTTCATTAACAGTGAAAACATATATAATAGCTACCATATATCCATACTGCAAATGCATTTTGGTACCTAGATAGTGTAACATTGTATGATTGCATATCTCCCATCGTCAGCACTAGCATAATTATTACTGGTATTAGAATCAAGCACTTCCCTTACCCAGTAATATCAGGGTGCTAGACTTAACATTTTACCGGCCTTTACTCAACCATCTCGTCAACATATTAGTGCTGGACTTGCACCGCTGGAAATTATGAAATTTTCGTTCACTTGAAAGTAATCTTAAATCAAGTCGAAAGCCTGGTTCCGACCACTTTGATATTCGGAAGAACTTTTGTTGCTATTTCCAACCACTTTTTGCTTTCGACTTGATTTAAAATCACTTTCAGGATCAGAAATTCCGTAATTTCCAGCAGTGTTGGTCCGGCCTCCGCCCAACAATTGGAAATAAGTTGAAAACCAGTATGGATTGGAGGAGGAAATTAAGGTAGATCAGAGAAGATTAATTTAAAATTTGATTCATCATCTGTACTTACAAAGGATGGCTCAGTTACATGCATGCAGTTGTTTCCACTGTCGGACACAGTGACTAATCTGAATCTTGATAGGCTAAGCACATTCTTTGGGGAATGGGAAAGAAAGAGAAAGAGCAAGAAACAGGGAAGCTAGCTACGCATAGAAGTAATACAAAAATGGTGAAAATTTTAGTTTGTGATCTGATCTGATAGATGCATAAGGCTATTGATTTAAAGCCAGAGAGCTCCGGCTTCCTTGAGGAGAGGGACGAGAGTGCCATTGATGTGTGAAGCCATGACTCTGTCCATGGTCCCAACCAGCTTTCCGCCGATAAAAACCACCGGAACCGGCGGCGAGTTGCCGAGCAGCCTGGACAGCGCCTTCTCCATCTCCTTCCCTTTGGGGTCCTGATCCAGCTCGTACACCGTGGGGTTAACGCCCATCCCGCAGAAGAGACGCTTCACTGCATGGCACATGCAGCAGGTGCTGACGCTGAATATCACCACCGCGCTGCCGGAGGCCAGCCGGACCACCCTCTCCAGCGGGTCCGACGATGAACTCCTCGGGCTCGCATTATGGTAGTTGCCCCAACCCGAATCTGTCGTCTGGCAATGCTGCATAATTCCGGTTACTATTTAGTATCTAAGAAACAAAGAAAGAGAGAGTGAAGGATGGATACGATGGGATCGATGAGGATGATATATGGCAACGGTACGTTTATATAGGGGGGAAAATGGAGGAGGGGCAAAATGGTAAATTGGTTAGGTTTTTAATTTTTGTCTGTTGTTGTCGCCAAGGCGTGCCTTATTTATTTATTTATTTATTTTTACATCTAATGGGCCTTTGCTACGTGGGTTATATATGTTATTATTATTATATATGTTGGCTGGGGCTAGCTAGGTTTTAAAAGATGTATGCGCGCAATAGTACAGAGTAGAATTGAAGAAGCTAATTAACACAATATTTATGGCACCAGCACCAACGTTAGCCGCTAATAAACATGGCATTAAATTTTGGAGTCGTACGTAGTTTTCTTGCGTTGCGTTGGAGCCAAAGTAAAGCTGTCAGCTCGCTCAGGGAATTGAAACCGGAGCTACTGTCCCATCCAGGCTACGGACTACTATGAATTTTATTATTATGGTATAATAACTCCCAATTCTACTCGAGTTTTATTACATGTATTTCAATATCTTACTCTTTAAATTTAATTTTTTTGATATAGCTAACTCTGATAAGTTATTTTTTGAGTAAAAGACATTTTTGATCCTAGACTTATAGTGGCTTGGACAATTTTAGTCCATTATAAAAAAAATTTGTCATTTTATGGATAGAGTTATTGTGGCGAGGACATTTTTGGTCCTCCGTCTATATTTCGAGAACATTTTTGGTCCTCCGTCTATATTTCTGTTAGATAACCGTATGAGAGAGGGGCAATTACGTCAATTTAGGCTATCTCCTTCTATCTATTATATCAATGTGTGTTTGGCGGCTTCGATTCTCCTTCTATCTATTTGATTAGTAACCTGTTTGGCGGCTTCGATTCTCCGGCAATTTCTTCGTACAACTGCAACTTGGACTCTCCGACTCCTTCGAATTATGACCGAGAAGAAAACAAAACACACATAGATATAATAGATATAAGGAGATAGCCTAAATTGACGTAATTACCCCTCTCTCAGGCGGTTATCTAACAGAAATATAGACGATGGACCAAAAATGTCCTCGCCACAATAACTCTGTCCATAAAATGGCAAATTTTTTTATAAAGGACTAAAATTGTCCAAGCCACTATAAGTTTAGGACTAAAAATGTTTTTTACTCTTATTTTTTCATATGAGTCCCAATACAGTTTATATTAAAATTTTGTGTGTGAAAGTAGAAAAATGCGTATACATATAGTATTTTCTATTCCACTCCATCAATTATACTTTTTGATGTAACAATCATGGATGTGAAATTTTCATCTTGTAGCCGGGTATAGGAAATGTTCTCTACGTCTAAGATTTATAAGAGGGAGTAAAAGTTGACAATTGAATTTGAAAGTATAAGTAGTATTTTCCGACTACTAAACCTCAACGCCACGATATATTACTCCCTGAGTCTTATTTTATATATTTAATTCTATTAACGAGATTTAACTAAATTTAGTTTTAATTTAATTGTTCATAATATTAAGGTTATTTTTAGTGTGTAAAAATTTATATATTTAAAAATTATAATAAACATATTATTAAACACAAAAAATTGAATTAATAGATAATTTTTAAACATTAAAAAAATAAGCAAAGAAAAAAAGAGTTGATTTGACCTATAAATAGTAAACATGACAGGTAAAATGAGACAAAGAAAATATAAATTTTAGTAAAAAAGTGTTTAACATGCATTTAAGCTTATTATTTGTGTGCAATTAAAATACTGAATTTAAATTATATACAATATAATTGAATTGTCAAACAAGCAAAATATTTATAATTTAATTGAAATATGTTTTTAATTTTTTTTTTTCTAGTAGAATACACTTTTTTTTTTTTTTTTTTTTTTTTATAATTCAATTGGCTTTTCAACCAAGACTGAGGCCTACCAATTGTAGTATGAGACTGGACCAGTTGCACACCAGGTTCGCTACCAAAAGATGATTCAAATTGTACATGCACAGAGTATGTAGCTGCATAGTCATTATACAATTCTAACATTGCAATTTAGTCATTTTCTAAACAAAGTTTGCCCTTCACTTCACCATGCAGTTGGACAAACTGGTAAGAAATATATTCCAATTTAGAACAAATTGCACTTTTGGTCCTGTGACTATTAGGGTACTGATAATTTGAGTACGTGACTTTCAAAACTCTCAATTTAAACCTTTAACTATGTAATTATTAGCAGATTTAGTCCTGTCGGCCAAATTGCCGGCCAATTTTGGCCGGAAAAATTAAAACTATTTTTAATTATTTAATTATGAGGGCAAATTGGTCATTTTAGAGTCTTCTTCTTCACTTCCTTCAGATATTGGGAGTTCTTCGTCTTCCTTCTTGCAACGACGATCGGAAAAGAAAAAAATGGGAGGTAGAAGTCGAAGCCAGAGTCGGAATAAACATGGTGACCATATGGACGCTTGCGCCGCCAAAAGTCCCAACTAGAGCCACTCGAAGTCGAAGCCGGCGAAGAAGCTGAGCCCGATGGCGACCGACATTCCGACGAGGCAGAGAAGCCCGACGTGCTTGCTTTCCCTCTGATCACGTTGAGATCTAACCTCGGTATTCTTCGATTCCATACAATTGGTTGAAGACGACAATACATATGTAAAAAATCATTGTCTTAAAAATAATATAAAAACGTAAGATATATGTTGGTGATAATAATGGCCCTCGGGCCTCGACTAAGCATTTATTACTCGATCAAAACAAAGCAACTAACACGATAATGTCGGCGGTTATAGACCATACGAAGTTAAGGATAGCAGTGGCGGTAGTGGATGACGGAGACGGCGGAGGCATGGCGATTGAAGGCGAGGGAGCGGCGGCGGCGGCGACACTGGAGAAGCGGCGGAAACAGGGGACGACTCAGTTTCTACGGCGGAGGAAGGCGATGGCTATGGAGTCGCAACGAGAGGAGCGGGAACTGGGTCGGTGGCTCCGCGACGGAATACGGCGATGGAGCGGCGGCGAAACTCGGTGCAGGGGGATTGAGCAACGGATGAGGCGACTAATAGTGCCACAAGAAACATTACCAGAAACTTAGAAAACGCCATTGATGACCGTCGAGAGGAAACTATTTAAGATCGTAGATGGAGAGAAGCTTTTGTAGATCAGAGAGCTTTGGGTTGGGCGGAGATGGAGATGAAAGGTGGTATTTATAGGTTGCTCTGATCTGTTGGGCGGCGCAAGCGTCCATATGGTCACCATGTTTATTTCGACTCTGGCTTCGACTTCTACCTCCCATTTTTTTCTTTTCCGATCGTCGTTGCAAGAAGGAAGACGAAGAACTCCCAATATCTGAAGGAAGTGAAGAAGAAGACTCTAAAATGACCTATTTGCCCTCATAATTAAATAATTAAAAATAGTTTTAATTTTTCCGGCCAAAATTGGCCGGCAGTATCAAATCTGCTAATAATTACATAGTTAAATGTTTAAATTGAGAGTTTTGAAAGTCACGTACTCAAATTATCAGTACCCTAATAGTCACAGGACCAAAAGTGCAATTTTTTCTTCCAATTTATCTTTTGGGTCCAAAATATTGGCAAAAAAGATAGATCAAGAAGTTCATTTTTTCAGGATCCCCACAATACTTTTCAAACTTAATTTTCAATTGGGACCTCATTGCCTAACAATACACAAACCAGAAAGCACAAATCAGAATTTAGAAAGCTAACAAGGTTTTTTTTTTTTAAAAGAATAAAAATGTAAATTTATTAATTACCTTCTCACAGCCAGTTTCAGCAGCAAATCCAACAATCATGTCATCCAACATGCACTTTAGATAAGAAATGTCATTGAAGAAAGTGTTAGAGGTGACATAAAAAGAACCAGATATTCTCACTGTCATCTCATAAAAGCTTTTGAGCAGAATTACCAAGCTTTCCACAGAACACCAGTCAAGAAAAAAAGGAACAAAATAAGCTAGATTAGTAGAAAATGAGGCATCATTCTCCGCATATGCTTCAAACACCTTCTTATATTGTATGGCAGTGTTAAAGAATAATGTAGGTGCTCTTCCAACTTGTTAGACCATCTAGCTGTAAAGCACATTTTGCTTCCACCCCATTCAGATCAGCAAGTTTCTAAATTTTTTGAGCCTTGCAGGTGAGTTCCTAACCCATCTCATAACATCCCAAACCCTTTAAACAGAAATATCAGCAAACTTTAATGCATCCTACACCACTAAGTTCAATATGTAGGATATGCACCTCATGTGCATGTACTGACTCATAACAGTGCTTCCACCTTTTGACAACAATTTGCTCCTAAAAAAACCCATGGCAGTATCATTGGAAGAGGCATTGTCCACGGTGACAGTAAAGATATTTTTTATTCCCCACTCAATTAAACAACTCTCTAAGGCCTTAGCTACATATGAACCCCTTGTGAGAAGAAATAGGGACAAAGGATATGATTTTTTTATTTAGCTTCCACTGATCATCTATGAAATGTGCAGCAATGCACATGTAATTTATCCTCTGAACAGATGTCTAAGTATCAGTAGTCAAGCTGACCCTTTGAGTGCCCACCTTAAAAAGCTTCTTAAGGTTTAATCTTCCATCGAGGTATATTTCTCTTGAAATTGTCCACCAAGATGGGATTTAAAACCTAGGGCAAGCAACAAATATAAACCTTTTAAACCATTGCCTCTCAACAAATCTAAAGGGAAGCTCGTCAATTATAATCATCTCACACAATGCCCTCATATTGACCTCTTAATTAAAGGCCCAAGTCCCCAAAACTCCCTCCGCACCCTCTATTGTAGAGGTTGAAACAGTGTTGAATGTGAGAAGTGATTGCCTTGTATCCTTAGAATGAGGATTTTTTTGGGCAGTCCAACATATTATTTCTTAAAGAGAAAGTGTCATGTTTCTTTGAATCGCATGAAAAGATTTTTGCACAGTACATGCACTTCCCTATAATCAATTTGCCTTCAGAATTCAAGATCTTTTCAAAGTGATCCCAAACTTTTGATCTGGACCCATCCAATATCCTTCCTCTTCTTTGCAGGAACAACAGGAGGAGTCTCCATAGGCTGTTGAGAATTTTCCTTAGTACCGCTGGGTTCCACTCCTTGATCCTCCTCAGTTGAGGTGGGAAGATGTCCAGATGCACTGATGCTTTCTATCTATTAGGATGGGCATCAGTAAAAAAAAATTACCACAATACCACACAAGTATAAATATGTCATACGGAAATCCACATAAAGCAAATTATGGGTAATAACTTCCACCATAAATTCCATAATCAGAATCCATCATATATGGAATTGCCCAAATTTTAGGGATCATACAGTCATAGAGTAATACTGATACAGACAGACAAGCAAAATGGATCAACATAAATCCACATAAAGCAGATTAGAGGCAATAACTTCCACAATAGAATCCATCATATATACATGGAATTGTCCAAATTTTAGGGCTCTTACAAATATACAGTTATACACTAAGACAGTATTACATTATTCGCACATTCAAACAGAATAACAGAGTATGAGACATACAATATGGATCATCATTCATCCAATACGGAATTCCCCAAATTTCACACCATAAATTCATAAATACATACTGTCATAATGTACAAATTTTAAAGGTCTTCTAACCATAAACTCATAAACGTACAAACATGAATCATATATCAGAAACGGTTAAATTTCATCTCTATATGGAAAGTCCTAAAAATTAGGGCATAGTGGCTCACTTGCAAATTAGGGTTCAATGGCTCACTATCAAATTAGGGCTCACATATTCATCATAGAAATTACATTTTTACAGATATACACAACACATCAAATCATCAATGATCAAACACAGAAACAATATTAAAAAATAAAAAGGCAACTGCGAAATACTTGTTTTCTGTCAATATTTCCTGGAGAACTAGGGTTTCAAGCAAAGGCTTCCACTAGACAACCACGACTTCAAGCAATGACATCCACCAGACTGCCACTGCTTCAAGCAAGGGCTTCCACCACAGTCCTCAGGTCCACATGCCATAGCACCACCGGAGTCGAAGAGAAAGAGAAGAGAACTAGAAAAGACAGGGAACTGGAGATTGAATTATCAGAGATTTGGACTTTGGAGAAAACGAAGAGAGAATGACTAAATGAGAATCAGAACAGAGCGATTCAGAGTGTCAGGGATTATAGAAGACTGAAGAGACTCAAGAAAGAGTAGAGATTAGAGAGAAGACTCCAGAACCTCCAGGACCAAAATACTACAAGAGAAAGGAGAAAACGAGAGACAACTAATGAGTGAATATCATATCATAAAGTAAATATTAGAAAGTGATTTTAATTTCTGAAAACAATATTTTTATTTCTACTTTCTTATTGAAAACTAAGGATGCATGTCGTGCATGTATTCTTGACAAATCCATAGGATCAAATATGGGTAAATTGTACTATGGTCAATGATCCACATTACAAAGTAAAACATAAATAAATGTTAATATTTAATGCACTGAAGATTGGTTATTTGTGTACTGAAGATTCATTATTGGGTGGTGTACTAGCTAAATACTGAACTTTCAGTATACAAATAATATAATATACTTTTAAAAAATAATATTTAATACAATAAAAATAAATATGAATACTTTAAAAATATACCTCATATTAGTAGTTTATCTTACAAGGTGGACCTATCATGATACATGATATAATGATTGATCAAATGTGACATATGGATCAAATCCTATTCAATTCAAGCACAATGTAAGTATGCATGTAACATATCGTAATACATTATAACACTTATACAATGCATGGGCCGGTCCGGTTGGATGGAAGAAAGGGTGAATGTAGGTAACTATAAAGTTACTAAAAAAAATGAAGCATGGGTTGGTGCGCATGGCGTGGTTGCGCGGTACGTGCAGAGCAACGACATTGAGATTTGTTAGTTAAAGTTGACTCCCAACGACCGAAAGTTTCTGATCGCCCGGAACACGATGCTTATACAAAGCCGTGCCTATTACCATGCAACATCTAATACTAATATTCTAATACTAATACCAATCTAGTCAAGTTTGTGTCAATATATATAAAATACACTTTTTAGCTACACATGGTGTACATTTACCTTTATAAATGAGTAAATACCCAAAATGGTCCCTCAACTATAGCTAAATTCACAAATTGATCTACGACTTTCAATTTTAACCAATTAAGTCCTTAACTTTGTAATTTTAACATGATTTGGCCCTCTGTCTATTTGACCGTTTGTTGACCGTGATCTTTGAGGATATATATGTAATTTCATCGCTGCCCGCGCTCATCCGTTGCTGTGACACAGTCTTCTTCGCTCTGGTACGAACTAAACTACATTAAAGCCAAAGGGAGGATGACGAAAGGCGACAGGATTTGGCAAATTGCTTTCGGCAGTGGATTCAAATGTAATAGTGCGGTCTGGAAATGCAATCGGAACCTTAAAAAACCGACAATGGACCATGAAATTACATATATCACAGTCAACAAACGGTCAAATAGACGGAGAACCAAATCGTGTTAAAATTACAAAGTTAAGGACTTAATTGGTTAAAATTGAAAATCGAGGACCAATTTGTGAATTTAGCTATAGTCGAGGGACCATTTTGGGTATTTACACTACTGGAAATTCTGAAATTTCCGACCACCAGAAAATTATCTTAAATCAAGTCGAAAGCCTTGTTCCGACCACTTTTGGTATCCGGAAAAATCCTTGTTGCTATTTCCGACCACTTTTTGCCTTCAACTTGATTTAAGATCACATTCAAGTGGTCGAAAATTCAATAATTTCCAGTAATGTTACTCTTTATAAATTATCATATTTTACAATTGGATTTAACATCAGAATTAATGTAGTTATGATACACTTTTTTATATCAGTTATACACTTTTATTTGTTTTCAGAAAGTTCACTCACTGTGGGTTAAGGTGAGGGTGGATTGGAGAAAATATAAATGTGGATAAGGTAGTGAATGTAATCATCCGGACGCATTGTCATTCTTAATTAGAATTTTTTAGTTTAATTACTTAATGTATGTTATATAAGTTATTTTATTTGCATTCAAAAAAAAAATAACTAATTTATTTTATATATGAATTATATAGATTTTTTTTTTTTTTTTTTTGCATTTTATGAACTTAATATTTTGAAGGTATTTAGGATGCCTAATGATTTTCTCATTATTCTATTTCATTCCAAAATACTATAAAATATGCGTACAATGGTGGCAACACTTCTATTATTATTATTAGAGTTAATACCTATAATAGTCGTTTGAGTATTAGCGATTTACTAGCTGTGGTCATCCGAATTTAAAATGACCTCCAATGGCTCTCCATATTTTAAAAAATAACTACCCGTGCTCCTTTTAGGACGTCTGGTGGTCATTTTAAACTCGAATTTTTTCTTTTTTTAAAAAATTAGGACCACGGGTGGTTATTTTTTAAAACATGGAGGACCACTGGAGGTAATAATAATAATAATAATAATAATAATAATAATAATAATAATAATAATAATATTATTATTATTATTATTATTATTATTATTATTATTATTATTATTATAAAGGATGCAGTGAAATGAAAGCCTTAGGTGAAAAATAAGGTGTAATCTTAGCCATTGATTCAGATTAGACTAACGTCCAGAATGAAGCAAATTCTTTTAAAAAATGGGGTGGCATTTTGGTAATTTTGTGTAAGTTAGTTAATTTTTTTTGAGAGTTCCAGTGCACATTGTCCCTTCATACAGTGCACATTGTTGTGTCTTACAGTGCACATTGTTGTGTCTTACAGTGCACATTGTTGTGTCTTACAGTGCACATTGTTGTGTCTTACAGTGCACATTGTTGTGCCTTCAGCATTTAAGTTCGTAGGTGTTATATATATATATATATATATATATATATATATATATATATATATATATATATATATATATATATATATATATAATTTTAAAGAGCATTTGATCTTGAAAGAATCACTAATTACTAATTTTAGTTGAATATTGTGATATTTTATGATTTGTGTTGAAGATCATGCATTAATTTAGTCTTTAAATAATTATTTCATATTTTCAACCTTACCATCCATTTTTCCTTTCTAGTGTTCCAGTGCACATTTTCCCTTCTTCCGGAGTACATTGTTGCGTCGTATAATGCACATTGTTGTGCTTTATAGTGCAGATTGTTGTGCCTTTAAGCTTTAAGATCGTAGGTGTTATCAGAATAATTTGGACAGAGTTTTTACCTAAAGAAGTACAAAATGGTCGAAATTCTAATTCAAAATACGAGTAACCCACCATGAAGACCCGACCCGGAAACCTTACCCATACCCTATTTAACCTAAAACCCTTCACCCACTAACCCTAGAGCTGTCAAAACGGGCCAGCCCGGCCCATATGGGTTGGCCCGTCTCGGGTTCAACTGGAAACGGGACGGGACGGGCCGACCCGTTTTTTCACGGCCCAACCCAACCCGTGTAGGATGGGCTGACGAGCCAGCCCGTTTATTCTTTTTTTTTTTTTTTTTTTTTTTTTTTTTAAATTTACGTGATTAAAATATTTATTATCGTATTGTTTAGGAATTGAACCCATGACCTCTAAATTAGTAACCAAGATTATTTCCAATCAACCACATTAACCATGATTAGCAAATATGTATATTTATATATATACAAATATGTATATACACATATAACATATACACATATGACACATACACATATAAAATTAGATTTTAATTTTTAATATGTAATTATAATTTATTTAATTTATATTTAATACTAATATATTTTACATGTAATATTTTTTATTTGTAATTATAATATATACTATTAAGTTATAAAGTTTATAAAATATATAATTTTATTTCTTTATGTAGTTTATATAATAAATAAACTTTAAATTAATATTTATATAATGATACAATTAATTGTATTAATTAATATAGATATATATTTAGTATTGCTTGTTAATGATGTAAATAGATATGTAATTATATTAAAATATTCAACATGTGTTCTTAGTGTAATTGTTTTCAATAGTAATAATTTGATAACTTAAGTAAAAGGTCAAGGGTTCAAGTCTTGTTAGCAATAATGTTTTAAATATTAAAAAAAAAAACTCAATTATACAACACATTTGGAAGTGGGGTGGGTGGGGATACGGGTTATACGGGCCGGCCCGTGTAACCCACGGGCCAACCCGTATAACCCGTATCCTCCACGGGTTACACGGGACGGGTTGGAAACGGGATAGGCTGGAAATCCTCCAACCCAGCCCGTGTAAAATACGGGTTAAACGGGCTCAATCCGACGGGTTGAACCCGTTTTTACAGCTCTAACTAACCCCTTCCTTCCTCCATACGTTTCTCAGCAAATCATACACCTTTCATCATCTCCAAGAAAACTTCCACGATCATCTTCATCCTCCTAAAACCAAAAAACCTCTCAAGTTTCCACTCCAATGGCGAAGAACACAAGATCAAAATCTTCCAATCCAGAGCCAAAGACCAGTGAAAAGGAAGTGATACCTTCCTACCTAATCTCAGATGAAGGGTTTAATCGATCAAGAGAACATCTTGTGCTCAGCGGTTTCATGTGGGATGCTCATGGGTTCTGCCAACATGTTCTTGACAAGAAGTATGGTGACAAAGTCATAAACTTTCTCAAAGAAGGTGGTCTTTACAATTTTGTCACGCATGTCTACAAATCCTTCTTCGCATACAACGTCACTGAATTCTATCTCAACGCAAAGGCTTCTCCAAACGCTGCTACCATTACCTCTATGGTAAATGGAAAAGAGATCTCTGTGACAAGCAAAGACATTCAAGAGGCATTCAAATTCCCAGAAAGAGATGAATCTTACCACTCCAACTTCTCTCAGCACACATTTGATCAACAGGGATTCTACGAGAACATACGGAACGCCCAATCCTCGAAAGAAATTGCGTGGCCTCTAAAGAAAAAATCCTTCAAGCTCGATTATGAGTTTACTGTAGACATCTTCAACAAGATTGTCGAGCAAAAGACATCAAGAACTGATGATGTCTCGAAGGATAAGCTGAAAATGCTTCATGCATTTCTTAATGGATTCAAAGTCGATTGGTCGAAAGTTGTCTTCGACTATCTTCGATTAAATGTGACCTCTGGCAAATCAGAAGATAGGGACATTCGACGAAAGATTAGATTCGGGTTCATGGTTGGTCATCTTCTAAACCACAAGAAAGTAGTTCTACGGGAAGGAAATCCTCTTGGACCAAAAGTTTGTCACATGAAATCAATGCCTCCCGGCTATGAAAAAAAAGAGCTTTAGAAATGGGATTCACAGCAGCAGCTTTACCAGAAAGGAAGTTAAAAAGAAAGAAGGGTCCTGACACTGAACCACAAACGAAGCCAAACCGAAGACAAGCAAAAAGAATCAAATCTACTCCAGTAGATGTTCCTGCCCCGGCTGAAATTAAATCTGATACTTCTGGATAGCCTGCCTCAAAGAAAAGAAAACTCACGAAGAAATCTCCTGAGGTCGAAACAGCTTCTGATTTAGCACCGAAACCTCCCCAAATTGCTCCATCAATCACAGACACGAGAGGAGTTATGAAGAAAAGAACCTTCGACAAAAAGAAGGTTGCCCTTAAGCCTTCCTCGAAAGTACAAAAGAAAATCAGTTCTTCATCCAAATCAACTCACAGTGAACGTTCATTGAAAGAAGACAGTTATGAAGAAGACAGCTCCGAAGTCAGTCGCGCAAAACAAGAAGAAGAAAGATTCCGGACCGTTCAGAAGGAAGTGCCAGTTGAACAACCCAAAATTGTTCCAAGCCATGCCACACCTGAAGAGTCTAGCTCAGGAACATGGACGAACTCTCCCGAGCATGCTGCTCAGGGGGAAGAAAACACAAGTTGCCCACCGGAGACAGGCAACCCTCGGTTCTTAAACAAGCACTTGCCTTAGTTAGACAGCGCAAGACAAATCTTATATCTGCTAAGTCAAAGAAGGCCGAAACAACCCTTACACAAGAACCTACTGCAGCAGAGCAGGTCGAAAGACTCTGACATAAGAACCTGCTGAAGTAGATAAGGACGAAAGGTTGCCACCTCTTTCAAAGGATCACTTAAGTCTCTCACAAGAACCTAGCTTGCCAGAAGAGACGAGAGAAGTGGTCAACAAGCAAAATGAAAATCCACCACCTTCACAAGATCAAATTCTTCAACAGGTCATCACAAATGCCTTTCAGCGAGTGTTACAATGGCAAAAATGGCGGACTTCATCTCTCGACTTATGTCTCGAAAGTTTTGATACAATGAGGAGTGAAGAGAAGTTTACTCTTGAGTGGCTTGGTACGCAAAACTTCTATGATGCTACACGAATCAAAACCATCAATCGGGTTTACTCATATAAAATGACGCACCGCAATCTTGCGAAAGGGAAAGCCCCGATCAATTTCGATATCAAGAAGCCACCATTTGATCCGGCGTTTGAAGCCGAAATGAAGGAACTCAGAACAACAATGAGGTTGTCTAAAATCAAGACTGAGCTCGAAAACATGCATCAAAATGATCCCGAATGTAGCACGAGCAAGACGACGAAAAATGGGCTCAGTGATGAACCTGCTGCTGAGGAAGAAAAAGAAGATGATGAAGATCACATGAATGATGACAAAGATAATGAAAATGAAGAAGACAATGATAAACAAAAGGATGATGATGGAAATGATGATGATGATGACAAAAATGATCCTGCTATGACGGCACTGTTGCTGTCCACGTCACCACCATGGAATCTGAAGAAAACTCTGAGCCCCATGCTGATCAACACGAAACTTCACATAGCGATCATGGCAATCCTTCAAATGAAGAGAACAACTTGTGTTTAAAATCCGCTAGTGATGGAAACACGGATGCGTCACTAAGTGCGAAACATGATAAATCTGAACGAAAGGAGAAAGGTGTTCAAGCCGCAGGACCAATTGAGCTAACACAGTCTGAAGCAGATACCATATTATCACTCCTAAGAATCATGGACGAAGAGTTTAGACTGCGCTGCAAATGGCTCAAAGCAACCTGAAAGCATAACAATCAGATGCTCAATGACCTATCCGCAAACGTGGCTCATGTTATGGAAAGTTGTCCACTGTACAGACAAGTCAAGAAAATCCTGGACTAAGTCCGCAAAAACGATTGCTGGAAAAGATTGTCAAAGAGAGAGTTGATCTTTCGTGCACGGAGATTGCCACAGTTCATGACAACATGTTCACGATGGCTGATTATCAACTCCAGATCTTAAATTATGTCAAGGAGCTAACTCTTGCAGTCAACAAGCTCTCAAAGCCCTCTGACCCAGCATCCGATGATACCAAAAAGGGGGAAAAGAGCAGTAAGAAAGATGATGATGATGAAGACGAAAGAAGAAGAGAAGTTTTTGAAAATAGACAAGGTGAAAGGATAAACAAAGATGATACAAGACCACAAAGGACTACACCTCCTCCCGCCTCCAAACCAAATCAACCACCTCCCTCGAGATCTCGTCACCATTCCTTAAGGCCTCGTCAATCTTATGGCTCTAGATCTGATTACTTATTTCAAGGACTCACTTAGAGAGAAAAGAAGAGCCTTCTTCAAAAATTGATGAGCGACAGATCAGTAACATTGGATGCTGTAGGAAATATTTTGAAATACGAGGAATATGAAGAAGGGAGTGGAAAAAGATTTGAAGGCCGCAACATGCCTACCTGGTTAAAGATGAGAGATAATCAAACAAGACAGGATTATCAAAGAAAGAGAAATGAGGAAATAAAGAGAGCAAATGAGAAACTTCGTTTTGAACAAGAAGAAGCCAAGAAAGAAAGAGAACAAGAACTAATCTACTTTCAAGAAACTCAAGAAAAGATAAAAGATGTTATATCGGTTGGAAGAGATGCTGATATAGGCACCAAGCATAATGCCGTGTTCAAAATTCATGAAGAATCTGGCAAGAGTTATGTAGATGGGATGAACTCAATTGAACTTGTGATGTGGTGGAATCTCAACATCATCCCAGGGCGAAATGTTCTTGAGGCCTATAACAACTACATGTCCTATAACTTGTCAGACAAATATGCAGAATTGGCTTGATCCAATCCCGTCCGAACCTTCAGAAAGTTAATCAATGATGACCTAGATATCCAGAAAATGTATAGGGATTAGAAGGATCGAGAGTGCAGAAGCAAAAACTTTTAAACATGTAATGGTTTTGTTAAATATTTTTGTAACCGAATGTTAATCTTGAATGAAATTTCATTTTGCAGGTTTGTTAAAATTGTATCTTTCTATAAAAGACTTATCTTGTAAGCTCTACTTTCAGGCTGTTTTTGTAATGAAAATCCTTTAAAGGATATCTTTCAGCCTGATAGCAAGAGTATAGGTTTTGGCATCATCAAAAAGGGGAAAATTGTTAGGAACAAGTGTACTTAGATTATGATTATACCAATCTTGCTAGGATCGTAGACCCCTCTTTTTACATTCTTTATCTTGGAACTTTCGTGTTAAACGAAAGCAGTAGCAACTCACCATGTGATTCGCAATTTGCAATACATCTACACGAATCTAAGTTATGTTTAGTAAATTAGGTCTACGAGAAGAAATGAAGAAGAAGAGAAGACCGAGATAACAGCATAGACCGAAAGATGGAAGAGTCTAGCTCTCGTGTAAACATCAAATGATAAGGAAAGTCATTTGATCATTAAAGACAACGAAAGATAAAGACAATATTTCGTTTGACAAATCCGAGACCATTAAGTCTAAGTCAGACTTAAATAGACAAATTTAATACACGCGCAAGAAGAATGTTGTCTATGTCTCACAGATGGGCAACCATCTTAGACAAAAAGAGTCATAGGAATGATATTCACAAAAACCAAGGAGCATTAAATGATTGGTACTTCATGTCAATGAAAAAGGACAAAAAACCATGTTGCTTTTTGACACCAATGGCTACACAGTACAACCGCAATAAATGCTCCATGCCCAATGGTTTTTACACTCTGGTTAATAGGTTTGAAATTTCATCTCCCTCCAACAGATGAATTTTTTCCTCACCTATAAATACCTATCTTCTCCACTGAAGAAGGGGCTGGTTGTTCAACTGATTTTATCATGGAAAAAAGCTCTTCAAACAAGTTCATCTTAAAGCTTTTTTAAAAACCAGTGTGTGTGATTGTGAAGTTTTCAAAGAAGCTCATTCAGACTTTACTCTTCACAATCCTCAAGAAGTCTTGCATCTTTATAAGGAGACTCATCCGTTCATCAAGTCAAGACTTCAAGCTGTTGGAGAAACACATCAAATCCATCCAACACTCAACTCTGAAGAAGAAGTTGATAGAGGCGGAGTAAACTCTAGGAGTTGAAAAACCTTCCAAGTAGGTGTCCGGCTTAGTGATCAAGGAAGCTAGCTTGAGTAGTTTGTACTAAGAGTGATAGTGCAAACCCTTTCACAAGTTGTGAAAGAATAGTGCAGTAAGCTTTGTTAATAGCCGAACCACTATAAAAATCTCTCTCTCCATCTCTCTCTACTTTCGTATAACTACTTATCTGGCATTGCATGCATATTGACCATACCTTAATCTTTTATAACGAAACCGTGCAAAGTTCATCTTAAAACGAATATACAATTTCCGCTGTGCATAACCCCGAAAAGAGTTAATAAAAAAAATCGATTAGAGTCTATTCACACCCCCCCCCCCCTCTAGACTCTCTTTCGACCCTACCAGGACAAACACTTTGTTTCCCGTGGTTGTGCCCCTACAACACCAAGAAATTTCAACCAAAGTCACACCCGTGCGTCTTTCTTGGCTACTCAAGCACTCAATCGGGTTATAGATGTCTAGATCCTGGTTCCAATCGTATTTATGTTTCTAGGCATGTTAGATTTGTGCCCCATGTATTTCCTTATAACGATTTGCAAAAATCATCTAGCAGCTCACCGTCTGATTCACATGGTTCAGAATTACGCAATATTTTGTTCAAATAATCCCCTTTGTCTACACAGGTAGCTATCATTCCCCCAGCTGCGCAATCACCCGCGCCGAGCTCTGTGTCTTCTCTGGGTACGTCTCTCTCTAACGTAGCTGGCTACCTGCAACCTGCGCTGGTGGGTGTTCCAATTCTAGTTCCAACTCCAGTTCCAACAACAATTCCAACACCGTTAGCTGCATCCAGTTCGTCGTCCCCCACTGTTCCAGAAAGTGGCCAACATGCAGGCCAATCTGTGTCTAACTCACATCCCGTCACCACCTCCGAAACGTCTCAACCGCTGAATAATCTTTGATGTTCTTCCCTGGAGCGGCGTCCTAATCCTAGGTATTCTGATTATGTCATTAACCAAGTCACATCATATCTCTTGCCACCCACTTTAGAACCTTCTACCGTCGCCCAGGCTCTTAAAGACGCTCGGTGGAGGAAAGCAATGGATGAGGGGTTTGAAGCACTCCAGTGCAACAAAACATGGCAATTGGTTCCCTGCGGAGCAGCGGTCCCGATTGGCTGCAAGTGGGTTTATCGTGTCAAGCGCAAACCGGATGGGTCTGTTGATCGGTACAAAGCACGGCTTGTCGCTAAAGGGTTCTTGCAGACTGCTGACCGGGATTATTTCGAAACATATAGTCCGGTTATGAAACCAGTGACCATCCGTGTGGTTTTGATTGTTGCCTTGAGTAATCGCTGGACTTTGCGCCAATTAGATATCAATAATGCGTTCCTTCATGGGACATTACATGAAGATGTGTTCATGGAGCAGCCACAGGGTTTTGTAGATCCCTCATTTCCATCCCATGTTTGCAAGCTAACTAAAGCTCTATACGGACTTAAACAGGCGCCTAGGGCTTGATATTTAGAGCTATCATTGTTCTTGTTACGATGTGGCTTTATGAAGTCACAAGCAGATACTTCTTTATTTGTCTATTCTGCTAATACTATCATCGTTTATTTCCTTGTGTATGTGGATGATATTATCTTAATAGGTAATCATGTTGCATTGCTTAATCGCTTTGTTGACAGTCTGTCAGCTCGGTTTGCTCTCAAAGATCTTGGCCCCTTACATTATTTTCTGGGCATTGAGGTGGTTCCAATACCTGCTGGTCTGTTTCTGACTCAAAGTCATTACATCACTGATATTCTAGTTCGGTTTAAGATGGATGGTGCAAAAGCTGTTTTAACACCACTAGCTACCTCGGAGAAGTTGCTGCCTGCACAGTCTGGTTCTGCACCGGTTGATGTCACTCAATTTCAGCGACTACTTAGCTTGTTGCAGTACCTGGTCATCACTAGGTCGGATGTATCTTATGCGGTCAATTGTCTTTCATAGTTCATGCACTCACCAACGGAGCTACACTGGCAGGCTGCTAAACTGTTGCTGCGCTATCTGAAGGGCACAGTTTGTCATGACCTGTTCCTCCGTACTGGCAACCACTTTCACTGAGTGTGTATACGGATGCTGATTGGGGAGGCTGCACTACTGATGGCCATTCCACAACCGCATACTTAGTGTATCTTGGTTCCAATCTCATCTCTTGTAAGTCTGCTCGCCAGAAGTCTGTATCGCGCTAGTCCACGGAGTCTGAATACCGAGCCTTGGCAAATGCTGCTGCAGAAGTCTTGTGGGTTAAGAATTTGCTTCGTGAGCTTTGGTTGCAACTAGTGAATCCTCTACTTCTGTTCTATGATAATCTTAGCGCGACATATGTGTGCAAAAACCCGGTGTTCCATTCACGTATGAAGCATCTGGCACTCGATTACTTCTTTGTTCGTGACTTGGTTGCTGATGGTTCACTGGTGGTTCGCCACATCCCTTCCAAAGATCAGCTAGCTAACTTCCTTACCAAGCTATTGGGTCGATCCATGTTTCTTCAATTTCGTTCCAGGATTGGAGTCTCCAACGGATCCTCAATCTTGGGGGGGGGGGGGGGGTGTTAAAGACATGTGCGGCTGATATATTTTGTTCTAATTTAGCTCCTGTAGAATAGCTATTAGACTAGTTGTTATAACTCCCAACTACCTTCTCTCATTTGTACAACTATTTATAGTTGCTTGTGTTTAATCAATAGAATTACCAGTTCATAATCTTAACAGAAACTGTCCTTCAAGAGCAATGATACCTAATAGAGGAAATATTTAGGTAACCAGGAGACTGCATATCTACAAACTGGCGAATGGGGCGGCGACAATGACGACCAACGACGATGGAAGCGATTGGTTAGATACGGTAGAAGAAGGCTTAATTTTGCTAAGTATTTGGAAACTATTGTGTAATAGAGACGAGGGAAGCGGGAAAATTTTGCTAAGTATTTGGTGGAATTAGATATTAGTGGAATAATTTTCAGAACTCAATAGCGAGAGTAACAACATTTTTCCTACCAATAGCGAGAGTATATTTTTAAAATAAATATAAAATTTAAATTTCGTCACTAGATCATAAACTTTTAGCTAGAGTAATTTTTAACCCTCACAAAAACTATGCTAAAAATACATTTAATGAGGAGAAAAGGGTCAAATAGACACCTGAACTTTCTTCAAAAGTGAAATTACACACTCAAACCTGTGAAAATGAGTCAAATAAGTCCAATTTAACGGTAACCAACCGGTAAATTATTGACGTTGACTGTCGTTGACCGTCGCTAATTACTATTCTTTGTCGTTCAAAACCGAAAAAAAAAAAAAATCCCGGCGACGATTTCACCAGAGAAGACGACCAGATCTCCATTAGAGAGGACGACCAAAGGTCGCCATCTCCAATGGAGAAGGAGGCCAGCCAGTGTAACACCCCCGATTTTACCAAAATTTAAAAGCTTAAATAAGAGATAAAATCTAAGCATTAAGCATAAACAAAGAGGAAGCTAGTCAACTGCAAAACGGGAGATGTTATACCACACCTATAAAACTATAGGTGCACAGGCTAAGGCTAACAAACTATCCATAAACAGAGTCAAAAGAAACAAGACATACATGCCATAAGTCTAAACAACGGGAAGCATAAAAACTACATTATCTAGGTCCACTAACGCGCTCTCCACACGCTACTCATAACCTGTAAAAACATAGGGATAACACCCGTCAGCGAGAGATGCTGGTAACCACCAATACACGTTAAGTATCATAATATATAGATATAACAAAACTATTTGAGACAGAGGAATACGGTATATATCATTTTAAAACCAAGAGGGGGAACATCAAGGGACACAACACAACGTTCTCAACAAAGACCAATCATCAACAACAATCAACAAGTCAATAAGGACAACAAGCAACATACTCAACAATAGATGCAACCTACCATCATCATGGTAGAGTTCCCGATAGACATGCTCATAAGTAATGAATACAACAAATCACATAATGACAATATCAAGTTACAAGTTCCAAGTTCCAACCTTATACCCTGTGCCACCCTTATGGCTACCCCCGACCTTATCTCAATTCCAACCTGTACCTCCGAGTGCCACCCTGTACTTCTGAGTCCATCCTTATCCCTCCTGTGACAGTCGTCCCCCACCAATCTGCCGCCAAACAATACCGCCGATCTCTCAGTACACGAGGGTACCATTAAATATCATAGTCACATACCGCCGATTTCATGAGCAACGCTCAAGTCACAATACCACCAATCTAATTCATAATCACACATAGTCATCATCAAGAGGATTGAGGCTCATCAATAGCCAAATCAAGCATCAACAACGGGTACAACAAATGTACAAGATCACATCATAGACATCAATCAAGAGGTTTCAATGATATACATGAAACGATACTCGACAACAACAATGTACTTCAATCCAATATCAACATGATTGGTAACACAAGTTACCAATCCTCAAAGGAATGGACAAACAACACATACTAGCATCAACGACATCATAACTAGCATACACATCAAACAGGTAAACCAAAATGATTCCAACGAATCTCAAAGACACACATAAATCCAACGAATCACAAAATTGGACCATAAGCACAATTCAAGACACCAAATCCTAACATGGGTACTTAGGATATCGTTCTAGACATACGAAACATCAAGGAGACACCTAAAAGCTCAACAATCCAACAAAAGGAGGCCAAAACATCACATACCAAAGGGTGGAACCACGGGAAAACAAACCCCGTTACACCACAAAGCATGTACCCTGCGGGTGGAACCGCGGGTGGATACCTACCCGCGGTCCTGCCCGCCGGGTACAAAGCTACCACCTGCGGGTGGGGCGGCAGGTGGACAAGTGCCCGCCGTTCCGCCCGCGGGGAACAACCTGTGTAACAATTATTCCCTTCGGGGAATTTCATCAACAAAGCCAAGTTCAAGTCCAAAACACCCCAAATCTCACATGCAACAAGGAAATGACTTGAACCCAAGAATAGGTCAAAAGATAGCATTCAAGAAACCTAGATACAAGCTCTAAACATGCATTATCACAAGATCATGCATCAAATTACTCACATTTACACCAAGAATCATCAATAGAAGTCAAGAATCATCAATAGCAAATAGAAAATAGGTGTTTTATAGCATGGGTTACCTTTGTAGACCAAAAGCTCTTCCTTTCTACCCTCCTAAGTTTCTCCTTGAAGCTCCTCTTCAACCAAGACTTCTTACACAACCAAAACCACAAAGAAAGCACTAATCTTAGATAAAGACTAGGTAAAACCAACTAAAAACACCAACTAATCCTCGATCTTACCCTTCCTTAAGCTTGGGAGATGGAATGGTCGAATCTTGGAATGATTCCTAGCAAGGTTGGATGAGGTTCTTCTTGGCTTGGAGAAGAAGCCAAGTTTTCTTAGAGAGAAGGGAGAGAAAAGCTTTCTTGCCAAAGTGGGGAAATGAAATTTAGGTTTGATAGGGTAAGGCTTCATGACCAAGCAAGAGGAAAAAGACCATTATACCCTTACTTTCCCTAGAAAGGCTTAGGAAGACCCCAAAGAGTTAGGTACAACCATTAAAGCTGAAGGTCCCCTTTTTTACTTAAATCAATTGACCAAAGACTTGGTTAATTTAGGTCTTCAACTATCAATTTAAGAAATTGATTAGAAAGTCAACAAGAATAACTTAGGATTACTTATCTAATTAATCATATTTAAAGGATAAGATTTTCGGGGAGTCACATCCTCTCCTCCTAACAATAAGCTTCGTCCCCCAAGCTTGGGTACAACAAGGTTTGTCAAAAAGGATAATGATGAACAAAGTGTGACAAGATTAGAAGTGAAAGATAAACAAGGCTTTTAGGCAACAAGGTTTCCACCAAGCAAACACAACAACTAACAGAAACTAACTACCCTCCCCACAAAGCTAAACCTATGCAACCAACACAAAAGGGTAACTCACGGTACCTGGGTTGAACAGGTCGGGGTAGCACTCTCGCATGGCAGATTCCAACTCCCAGGTTGCTTCTTCCACTCCGTGATGAGACCACCATACCTTTACCATCTTCACCGACTTCCTGCGGGTTTCTCTTGTTTTAGAATCCAAGATTCGGATTGGCCTATCTTCATAAGACATAGTCCCGTCAAGGGGCACCACTTCTGGTGGAATCACGTGCGAAGGGTCGGGGCACATACTTTTTCAGTTGCAACACATGAAACACATTATGCACTCGCTCTAACTCCATCGGTAAGCTAGATTTCCTATCCTCTCAAGGATCTTATAAGGGCCGATAAACCTGGGGCTCAACTTGCCTTTCTTCCCGAACCTCATTACTCCCCGGGTGGGAAAAACTTTCAGCCAAACCTTTTCTCCAACTAGAAATTCTGCTGGTTTTCTTCCTAAGTCTGCATAAGACTTTTGTCTATCCTGAGCCATCTTTATTCTACCTTGGATATACTTAATCTTTTCCATAGTATCGTGCAAATATTGAGGCCCCAACATCACCGGATTAACCAAGTTCTCCCAACATAACGGACTTCTGCATTTCTGTCCATATAATGCTCCATACGGTGCTATTCGGATGCTTGAGTGATAACTGTTGTTATAAGAGAAATCAATCAAATCTAAGTGCTCTTCCCACAATCCTTGAAAGTACAACATACAAGCCCGTAACATGTCCTCAAGAGTTTGGATGGTCCTTTCGGTTTGGCCATCTTTGGCGGGGTGGAAAGCGGTGCTTAAATTTAACTTCGTTCCCAAAGCAGCTTGTAAAGATCTCCAGAATTGAGATAAGAATCTTGAGTCTCTGTCTGAACGATGTCCCGGGGAACTCCATGGTATTTCACCACCTAACTCACATATGCCTTAGCTAGCTGATTCATTGACCACGTTTCCTTCATAGCAATGAACCGCGCAGTCTTGGTTAACCAATCCACTATCACCCAAATCTTATCTTTGCCTGAACGGGTCACAGGTAAACCCCCCACGAAATCCATGGAAATGGAGTCCCACTTCCCTTGGGGTATCTCCAAGGGTTGCACCAATCCTTTGGACTTGCATCGCTCTGCCTTGACTTTTTGGCAATTCAAGCACCTACTTACAAAATCCGCTATCTCTTTCTTCATGTTAGGCCACCAATATTGTTTTTTCACATCCTTGTACAACTTGTCACCCCCAGGGTGTACCAAGTAGGGGTGTTGTGGCCTCCCTCGAGAATCTGTCGTTTCAAACGATCACAAGCCGCAGGTACACACCATTGACCCTTGTATCGTAAACCCCCATCGTCGAATAACTCGAAGGGTCCCTTCTTTCCTCCAACCAACCTGCTCCTAACCTTCACTAGGTCGGCATCCTTCAACTGTTCGTTCTTTAGCTCTTCTATCAAGGTGGGCACAATCCTCAAGTTGAACAAACGGACCTCAGCTTCTACTTCCCCCTGTTCCACCACTTCCAAATTCATATTTTGGAATTCCTTATATAGCTCATCGGCCACTATCCAGGTAGTGTTGACATAGTGCTTAGCCTTTCTACTTAGAGCGTCCGCTACCACATTAGCTTTTCCTTCATGATACTGAATGTCCAAATCATAATCCTTAATGAGCTCTAGCCAGCGCCTTTGACACATGTTCAGGTCCTTCTGAGTAAAGATATATTTCAGACTCTTATGATCCGTGAAGATCTTGCATTGTACTCCATACAAGTAGTGCCTCCAAATCTTTAGAGCAAAGACCACCGCCGCCAACTCCAACTCATGAGTGGGGTAATTCTCTTCATGTACTTTAAGCTGTCTTGATGCATACGCGATCACTCTCCCGTTTTGCATTAGAACACACCCCAAACCCTTCTTTGATGCATCACTAAACACTTCAAATCCTTCTGAACCCGACGGTAGAGTTAACACCGGTGCAGTAGTCAATTTATCCTTCAATTCCCAAAATGCTGAATCACAATCCTGATCCCACTGAAAGTGAACATCCTTCTTTAAAAGCATGGTTAAGGGTTGGGCCACATTAGCAAAATATGAAACAAATCCTCGGTAGTACGCAGCCAACCCTAGGAAACTCCTTACTTCCGCAATTGAAGTCGGTATTGTCCAGTCCATTACTGCTCGGATCTTATCCGGATCTACTGAGATACCATCCTTGTTTATCACATAACCCAAGAAGGTTACACTATCCTTCCAGAACTCGCACTTGGAAAACTTGGCATAAAGCTGTTTCTCCATCAAAGTCTGCAACACAATCCGAAGATGCCTCTCGTGTTCCTCTTTGATTCGGGAATAAACCAGGATATCGTCTATGAACATGATCACGAAATCATCCAAATGAGGCTTGAACACTCGGTTCATTAAATCCAAAAACACTGTCGGGGCATTGGTCAGACCAAAAGGCATTACTGTGAACTCATAATGCCTGTAACGAGTCCTGAAAGCTGTCTTAGGTACATCTTTATCAGCTACCTTCAACTGGTGATAACCCGACCTTAGATCGATTTTGGAGAACACACCCGCCCCCTTGAGTTGGTCGAAAAGGTCGTCGATTCTCGGAAGAGGGTACTTATTCTTGACGGTTACCTAATTCAACTCTCGGTAATCTGTACATAACCTCATACTTCCATCTTTCTTTTTAACAAAGAGCACCGGCGCTCCCCACGGCGACGTACTCGGTCGAATGTAACCTTTGTCCAATAAATCATGTAGTTGCACTTTCAGTTCCTGCATCTCCTTGAGCGCCAACCGATATGGGGTCTTCGAGATGGGTGCTGTTCCGGGCACAAGATCCACGGAAAATTCTACTTCCCTTAGCGGAGGCATACCGAGAATTTCCTCGGTAAAAACATCTAGGAACTCACACACCACCGGTATAGATTGCGCCTTGCTTTCCTTGACTTCTAAGTTCTCAACGGTACAAAGGAATACCTCGTGTCCTTTCTCCACATATTTCCTCATTCTAAGCAAGGACACTAACTTCACTTCGGGTTCCACAGCGGTGCCTCGGTATGACACCCTCTTCCCACTCGGCTCTCTCAAAACGACTTTCTGTTCTCCGCAAAGGATCTAAGACTTGTGTTGTACCAACCAATCCATTCGCAAGATCACGTCCACTCCGTCCAAATCAAACTGAATCAAGTTGCTAGGGAATTCATCCCCATTGATGGCAATCTTGACATTCTTGAACAGCCGGTTGCACGACTTAACTTCTCCCGAAGCTACTTTCACACTCAGCTTCACCTTTACACAATCGGTCAATCCCAGCTTCTTGACTAACTCCGAAGATACAAACGAATTGGATGCCCCCGAGTCGAATAGAACCAATGTCGGTATTGACTGTACCAAGAAGGTTCCTGTCATGACATCATTGTCCCCAACCCGAGATTCACTCATTGCGAGAATCATTCCTTGAGATGGTTCCCCCTTCGAACCCTTAACTACCATACTCCCAACCGGTCTTCGCTTCTGCGGTGGTGGCGCTGCAACCTTGCTGGGGCTAACTTGAGCGGAAACACCACTCCTAACCCAACGCTCAAGGCACACAACCCATAACTCTAAACAACGGGAAACATAAGAAATACATTATCTAGGTCCACTAACGCACTCTCCACAAGCTACTCATAACATGTAAAAACATAGGGATAACACCCGTCAGCGAGAGATGCTGGTAACCCACCAATATGCGTTAAGTATCATAATATATAGATATAACAAAACAATTTGAGACAGAGGAATACGGTATATATCATTTTAAAACCAAGAGGGGGAACATCAAGGGACACACCACAACGCTCTCAACAAGGACCAATCATCAACAACAATCCACAAGTCAATAAGGACAACAAGCAACATACTCAACAATAGACGCAACCTACCATCATCATGGTAGAGTTCCCGATAGACATGCTCATAAGCAATGAATACAACAAATCACATAATGACAATATCAAGTTACAAGTTCCAAGTTCCAACCTTATACCCTGTGACACCCTTATGGCTACCCCGGCCTTATCTCAATTCCAACCTGTACCTCCGAGTGCCACCCTGTACTTCTGAGTCCAACCTTATCCCTCCTGGGACCGTCATCCCCCACCAATCTGCCGCCAAACAATACCGCCGATCTCTCAGTACACGAGGGTACCATTAAATATCATAGTAACATACCGCTAATCTCATGAGCAAAGCTCAAGTCACAATACCACCAATCTCATTCATAATCACACATAGTCATCATCAAGAGGATTGAGGATCATCAATAGCCAAATCAAGCATCAACAACGGGTACAACAAATGTACAATATCACATCATAGACATCAATCAAGAGGTTTAAATGATAGACATGAAACGGTACTCGACAACAACATTGGACTTCAATCCAATATCAACATGATTGGCAACACAAGTTACCATTCCTCAAACGAATGGACAAACAACACATACTAGCATCAACGACTCATAACTAGCATGCACATCAAACGGGTAAACCAAAATGATTCCAACGAATCTCAAAGACACACATAAATCCAACGAATCACAAAGTTGGACCATAAGCACGATTCAAGACACCAAATCCTAACATGGATACTTAGGACATCATTCTAGACATACGAAACATTAAGGAGACACCCAAAAGCTCAACAATCCAACAAAAGGAGGTCAAAACATCACATACCAAAGGGTGGAACCACGGGAAAACAAACCCCGTTACACCACAAAGCATGTACCCCGCGGGTGGAACCGCGGGTGGGTACCTACCCGCAGTCCTGCTCGTCGGGTACAAAGCTACCACCCGCGGGTGGGGCGGCAGGTGGACGAGTGCCCGCCGTTTCGCCCGCGGGGAAAAACCTGTGCAACAATTATTCCCTTCAAGGAATTTCATCAACAAAGCCAAGTTCAAGTCCAAAACACCCCAAATCATACATGAAACAAGGAAATGACTTGAACCCAAGAATAGGTCAAAATATAGCATTCAAGTAACCTAGATACAAGCTCTAAACATGCATTATCACAAGATCATGCATTAAATCACTCACATTTACACCAAGAATCATCAATAGAAGTCAAGAATCATCAATATCAAGTAGAAAAAAGGTTTTGTATAGCATGGGTTACCTTTGAAGACCAAAAGCTCTTCCTTTCTACCCTCCTAAGTTTCTCCTTAAAGCTCTTCTTCAACCAAGATTTCTTACACAACCAAAACCACAAAGAAAGCACTAATCTTAGATACTAGGTAAAACCAACTAAAAACAGCAACTAATCCTAGATCTTACCCTTCCTTAAGCTTGGGAGATGGAAATGTGGAATCTTGGAATGATTCCTAGCAAGGTTGGATGAGGTTCTTCTTGGCTGGGAGAAGAAGCCAAGTTTTCTTAGAGATAAGGGAGAGAAAAGCTTTCTTGCTAAAGTGGGGAAATGAAATTTAGGTTTGATAGGGTAAGGCTTCATGACCAAGCAAGAGGAAAACGACCATTATACCCTTACTTTCCCTAGAAAGGCTTAGGAAGACCCCAAAGAGTTAGGTACAACCATTAAAGCTAAATATCCCCTTTTTTACTTAAATCTATTGACCAAGGAGTTGGTCAATTTAGGTCCTCCGACTATCAATATAGGAAATTGATTAGAAAGTCAACAAGGATGACTTAGGATTAATTATCTAATTAATCCTATTTAAAGGATAGGATTTTCGGAGTGTCACAGTCAAGTCGTCCTCTCTAGTGGAGAAGGCGATTAGATCTGGTTGCCTTCTCTACCGGAGAAGACGACCGGCCGGTTGTCTTCTCCGGTTTAGACCATCTGATTTTTTTTTAATTTTTGTACTTGCCGGAATATTTATTCGCCGGAATGTCGTCGGAATGTTTTCGGAATCTTGAATGACTGGTTATTTTAGGTGAATAACCGGCTACTAGAGTTATATGCCTCAAAATGACAAGTTCAAGTGTGTAATTGTACTTTTGTAAAGTTCAAGCGCCTAATTGCCCTTTTGAAGAAAGTTTAGGGGTCTATTTGACCATTTTCTCTTTAATGAGGGGTTTTCTACCCGTCACTAATTTTTTGTCACTAAATTTTTTTAGTAGTGCTAATCATCATTATTTGTTATTAAAATATTTTAAACAATGGCGATTTTAAGTAATTTTATTTTTAATATTTTTGAATTATTAATTTAATTTCTTGAGATTTTAAATGATTTTTTTATTATTTTAAGGAAATTAATTAGTATTAATGGAATATATATTATTTCGAGTATAATAAACAATTAAATATGGATTTCAATGACAATTAA
Organism: Ipomoea nil; assembly: GCF_001879475.1. Taxonomy (NCBI): domain Eukaryota; kingdom Viridiplantae; phylum Streptophyta; class Magnoliopsida; order Solanales; family Convolvulaceae; genus Ipomoea; species Ipomoea nil. The sequence goes on from NW_017617365.1 coordinate 122,096, forward strand.
ATGATGCAAATAAATTTATATTTAATTAATTAATTGTTGTTCGTCCTGGGTATGTAAAAGTCTGAATGCTATTCCATAAGGAATGGAATAGGCAATGAATAGAATATGATTTGTATTCAATTGTTTGGTTCGCGGAAGGAATAGAATTTAGGAATTATATTACAGTGTTTGGTTGGTTTAAGGAATAGAAATGATATATGTTTTAAAAGACATAAATACCCTTATAAAAACATGTTGTGGTGGTGGTGGTGGTGGCGGCGGCGATGGTGGTGGCGGTGGTGGGGGTGGTGGCCATGGTAGTGGTGGTGGAGGTGGTGGTGGTAGCGGTGGCAGTGGTGGCGGCGGCGGCGATGGTAGTGGTGCTGGTGGTGCTAGTGGCGGTGGCGGTGGCGATATATATATATATATATATATATATATATATATATATGGTATTTTCGGTATTATAGTACAAAAGCTATTCCCAAATACTTGGGAATAGCTAATACCAGGGGTTCCCAGGGAATGCCTAAGCCCCTGCAAAGGGAATAGCTCATTCACGAGAATGTTATTCCCAACCATGAAAAGACAAACCAAACAATGGAATAGGTCTATTCTTGGGAATGATATTCCATTTCCTACCTATTCCATCAACCAAACACGCTGTTAAATTAAAAGTAATTTCAATGGAAGTCTTAAACTTGTCAAATTTGTTTGTAGCTTGTTTTGCTTTTCAATGTAAAGAATAGAATCATGAGTAAATGATTTGGATCAATTAGCAAATAAATAAAAAGACTAGGAAGAGAGAGTGAGTCGATATTTTATAGTGTTTCGAAAACTCCATCCTCCACTCTTCTCCTTAAATATTAAAGATGATTTCACTATTGTGATACAAATACAAGTGAAATTACATCACTTCACACTAGTTGTAAACCAAGCCAACTAGGTTACTAGCTAATTTCTTTGACAATCATTTACGGCTCTATTTAGTAAAGCATAGCTTATTTTAAGCATGAGAAGTTTAAAATAATAGCTTATTTTGAAACGCTACCCCAAATAGCTTTTCAAAATAAAAGGACACCGAAAACCAAAACGACCGTTAGCGTCCAACGGCCTCCTTCTCCAAAAAGAAGGCGACTGGTCGCCTTCTTCGTGGAGGAAGAGGTGACGCTTAGTCGCCTCCTCTTCTTGGTCGCCTTCTTCCATAATTGAAGAAGGTGATGTTGGTTGCCTTCTTCGACTGAGGAACATGGTGACCGGAAAATGGTCGCCGACGGGCAATTTAACCATGTGATGTTTATTACTGGGTATTACCAGTAGGTGACTGGCTATTGGATCCAAATGCATCAAAATGATAAGTTTATGTGTTTGGTTGAACTTTTTTTAAAGTTTTAGGGTCAAATTGAAATTTCCTATAATGTTTATGGGTGCATTTGACCATTTTTCCCGAACAACAACAACAACAACAACGGTAACAACAGCAACAACAGCAACAACAACAACAACAACAACTACTACTACTACTAGCTAGTGCGCGTCTCATGCATACACTACCAGTGCCTACTGCCCAGTGAGCACGCACCTTGCGGGGCATGTCAAGGTGGTTAGCCTAACTACTTTTTCTTTCCCTTTCTTATTTGAATGACTCCCATATGAGACATCTCATGGATCTTTATCCGTGAGACGAGACATGTCACTATGAAAATGTAATACTTATACTGAAAAATGTAATACTGATCAGAAATAAAGGAAAGTTTAATATTTTCGAAGAAAAATGCGATACTTTTAAATCAAAATGTAAAAATACGTATTACACTTTTTTTAAAGTATTACACTTTTCCTTATGAGATACTACTTCATTCATGATTAGTCACTAGTGGAAATTATGGAATTTCCGACCACCTGAAAGTGATCTTAAATCAAGTTGATACCAAAAAGTGGTCGGAAATAGCAACAAATGTTTTTCCGAATATCAAAAGTGGTCGGAACAAGGCTTTTAACTTGATTTAAGATCACTTTTATGTGGTCAGAAATTTCATAATTTCCAGTAGTAAGTATTATATTTTTCAGTATAAGTATTACATTTTTATTTTAACTTGACCGGTTTCACAGACAAAAATTCGTGAGACGATCTCAGACAAGATGTTGCTTTCTTATTTTATTTTTTCTCATTCTCTTTCCTTCCACTCTTTCCTACTTAATTAAAAAAAAAAATCCCAAAAATTCACACTTATAGCTAGGGTTGTTCTTAGTCATATAATTAATATTTGAGATATCTAAAAGTGCTATTCACAGTAAACCTATCCTTCTCCCAAAGAAGGATAGGTTTACTGCGAATAAACCTATCCTATTACTATTAGTAGCTAGACTGCCTTATCTTTAATAAAATAGTGAGAGAATGAGCCAATGAGGTACATGGTGAGGCATAGATGATGTCATTAACATTAAATGAAGTAAGAAAGATGGTTCAAAGAAGCAAAGCTAGGAAACCCATGGCCCAAACGCATTAAGTTTGTGCCATATATATATATATATATATATATATATATATATATATATATATCCACGTACATTCCAATGTAAAACATACTCTCACTCTATCGATCTACACACTGCAGCTGCAACGTAACACCATATCTGGATTGGTGTTTGGATTTTTGTGACTTCGTCCTTATTAAAAAAAAAACCCTTCTAAAAGTATAACCGCAATATTTAAAATCAATACAGTAAAATATATGATTTTTACTTTAAATAAGTATGACCAGCTAAATGCAAAAATCGCAATTTCTAACTTCCTTCTAATTAACTTCCAATTTAAATTAAATAGTTATGTTAAAAATAAATATTGAATTTTTTAAAAATTGAGATCTTATACTATTGCTCATCTTACACGTCCTAAAATCCGGCCATGCACCGTACCCAGCAGGAAGAGGCTGCAATGCAGTGTGAAGAATAATAATGGCTTGTTATTTAATGTGTGTATTAAAGCCAAAAATGAGAGAGAGAAACACCAAAAAGTGGGGGAAGGTGTAAATGTAATGTCCACCTAAAGCAAAGACAGAGGTGTTGGAGTGGCAGTTCCCATGCAAAAAGGAGGTTTTGCGCGTGCACTCACTGCAACCCACAATTTTAAACCGCTAATAGTACTTGTAGTAGTAGTAGTATATATTAATTATTATTATTATTATTATTATTATTATTATTGCGTGGGTGTACGTACGTACTGGCAAGCCAGCAGCGGCTGAGCCGGGTGGCGGTGGAATTCATTACGGGCAGCGTAGTATAGGGATTAGGGGATGCTGCGGCCGCTCACACAGCACACCTTCATACCTTACTGCATGCGCCCTACCTCACCTCCTCCCACCACCTGCCCCTTTGCTTTTTGGTCTCCCTAAAATCGAGTTAATATCGTTAGAGGTCCTCCAAGTATAGTGATTTTATCACGTTTAGTCTTAAATTTTTAAATTGATCATCTGTGGTCCTTCAACTTTCAAATTTAACCATTTGTGGTTCAAGTTAATCACCCATGGTCCTTCAAGTTTCAAAACTTAACCAGTTGTGATTCTCTTGAAAGGACCATGATTGGTTAAAATTTAATAATTGAAAGACCATGTGTGATTAACTTGGACCACGAATAGTTAAATTTGAAAGTCGAAGGTCCACATATGATCAATTTAAAAGTTTAGGACTATATATGGCAAAACCATTATACTCGGGGGACCTCGGATGGTATTAACTCCCCTAAAATCTTTGTTGTTTCTAAAACAATAGATTTAAGGAGGTGTTTGGTTGGCATGAATTGTGTTGGAATTGAATTGCAATTCAATGAAATGATAAACTACATTGTTTGGTTGGAGGGAATTGCAATTCCCTCAATTCATCGAATTGCCCCCCTATGAATTGCAATTCAATGAATTGATCCAAAGGGAAAGAGAAGGAAAAGACATATTTGTCTTTGAATGTTATTATTAAAATTATTACACAAAGGGTATTTTAGTCTTTATATCATTTCTTCCATTTTCATTATTCTCCCTATCAAACAATGTAATTGTAATTCATACTTTATTCCCACTTTATTCTTTTCCCACCGAATTACAATTCTTTTCCCCCTTAATTCCTTCCTTCCAACCAAACGCCCTGTAATTGTATTCCATGTTTATTTTCACAATTTTTAAATTAATTGCTTATTTTAATATCTATAAACTATTGTGAGTGTGTCAATTTTAGTTCTTTACAAGTCAATTTTTCATTTGAGATATTTTAGTATTAAATAGTAATGTCAAGTGGGTCCTTTAAGCATGAGGTTGGAGGTTCGATCCCCACCTATATGAATGGAGTAAACCATTTGGTCAGTCTCCTATCACTTAGTATGTTCACAATAGCGACGAAAGATTAGTGTTATGATTATCGACTGGAAGAATACCTACGGGCAACCAAAAAAAAAAAAAGTAATGTCAAGTGGGTCATGTTGTACTGACCTGTCCCAAGCGAGCTCAAGTAGATCAGCACTAGCTAATGTAAATTGTGTCATGTTAGTTCACATTAGAGTGTTGCTCGTGTTGATACGACCCACATTTTTAAAACGTTAGTCCATTCTTGCTCATTTTGATTTTTAAAAGTATTTAATTTTACAATTTTAAATACTTAAATCTATAAATTATAATTTACAAATTTTGAATTATAATTAAAGTTATAATCTTTTCAAAAAAAAATTAATTATAGTTATTAAGTTTTAATTTTATTACATAGTTGAATAATTGTTAAATTTATACTTTATAATAAAATAGAAACTTACAACTTTGAAAATTAAAATTAATAAAAGTTACTATAAATAAATTTAAACTAATATATAAATATTAGAGTAAATACTCAAAATGGTCTCTCGACTATAGCTAAATTCACAAATTGGTCCTCAACTTTTCATTTCAACCAATTAAGTCCTTAACTTTGTAATTTTAACACAATTTGGTCCTCTGTCTATTTGACCGTTTGTTGACTGTGATTTTTGAAGATATATATGTAATTTCATGGTTCATCGTCGATTTTTTAAGGTTCTGGTTGCATTTCCAGACCACACTGTTACATTTGAATCCACTACCGAAAGCAATCTACCAAATCCGGTCGCCTTTCTTCATCCTCCCTTTGGATTCAATGTAGTTGAGTTCGTACCAGAGCGAAGAAGACGACGTATTTCCGAACAAGTGCAACGTCATCCTGGAGGCCTCCACGTGCTCCGACGAGAGCTGAAGGTTCTTCTGAAGATTGTCGATCACGGTCAACAAACGGTCAAATAAATAGAGGACCAAATCGTGTCAAAATTACAAAGTTAAGGACTTAATTGGTTGAAATTGAAAGTCGATGACCAATTTGTGAATTTAGCTATAGTCAATGAACTATTTTGGTTATTTACTCTAAATATTATTATAATTGTAAGAATCTTTACAAAAAGTTTTGATGATATCAAATTTATGCGGTTAGTTAAGCATAAAGACCATTGTCCACACAGCTTTATGGTAACAATTATATTGAAAGTATTGCAAAGTATCAATTTGGCTTTGGCTTGTGCTATATAAAATATTTTTCCTATCAAATTTACCATATATTTTTCTATCAAAAATTAAATAGTATTGTATTATTTTATTCTTTTTTTTTTTTTTTTTGTATTATTTTATTCAATTTAGATAATCCTTTAAAAATTCATCAATTACATCTTATATTTCGACCCATTCTATATGAATCAACTAATATTAGTATATTACCACCACGTGTATACCATAAAATAACGATTAATTAGAGTATTTTTTTATATTGTACAAATGACATGTTATTAATTGATTTCTTCGAGTCAAACAGAAAATGGGATAGATTTATATATGGTAATTTTTATGATTAAAAAAAAAAAAAAGTCTGAAGTAATTATGAGGACCGACTCTAGTCATATACAAGTGTCTTGTGATTTGCAAATTATGCCGTTTCCACGTGTTCACCATGCTTTGTGAACACGTTTCAAAACGGCATCATTTTTACGGAAAAAATAGTTAATGTGCTGTTAACTGCGTTTGTTCAGATTATGAATTTACGTTTATAAAATTTTGAATTTTCTGTTATGAGATTATGAATTTACTGTAACTTTATAATCTCATAACAGAAAATTCATATCACATAACAGAAAATTCATAATCTCATAACAGAAAATTTATAATTTCATAACAGAAAATTCATAATCGCATAAAAGAAAAACATTTATTAAATTATGAATTTTCTGTTATGAGATTATGAATTTACAGTTATGTAATTATGAATTTGCTGTAAATTCATAATCTCATAACAGAAAATTCATAATCTCATAACAAAAAATTCATAATTTCATAACAGAAAATTCATAATCTCATAAAAGAAAATTCATAATTTCATAATTGCACATTCATAAATCCATGCCTGCACATTCATAATTTATGAGTGTTGAAGAAACTTGCGCGAAGAGAAAGTAAAACCGCGAAATGTGAAAATAAAAAAGAAAAGTCGCGCGGTTAAATTAAGAAAAAAAAAAGAAAAGAAGAGATAACGGTGCCACTTACGGACACCGTTATTGTTTGGGACTGTGTTCACCATCCATGGTGAACACGGTTCCATGGCATAACGATTGGTTGTGATTCAAAACTCTACCTTGAGAGCATGTATTTGAGTCCAAACACGTGATATTTGGAGTGGTTTAGAGTTTTTCAAATATTTATTTTTATTTGATTTATAATGGCCTAACTCTATGCATTATTTTGCTCACAATTGCACATTACTGATTTATTTTATTTTGGTTTCGTCGATTCTAATAAAACTTGAGGCTCTTATTAGGAATTATCTATGTATTCGAGCTTTTTTTTTTTTTTTTTTTTTTTTTTTTTTTTTGGTCATCTTTTGCTATGCTATGATGAATAAAAATTGAGTTTCTCTCCATTGAGAATGTTAATTGAAGGTTGAACATGGACATTTTATGTTAGCTAGATTCATAGGCTTCCTCTAATAACTTATAGGGAAATGGTTTTCGCCCCTATAAAAATGACACTAATTTTGCAATTTTCTAATGTAGTTATTTAACTTATTTTTGTGTGGTTTGTTTTTGTCTTTTGCTTTTTTTTTTTTTTTTTTTTTTTAAAAAAAAATTTAAATTTAAATTTATTATAAATTGACATATCATCAAAAAAATAATTTGTGTGAGTGATTAATGTATGAGAGTGTAGCAAAGTATCCTCTGCAAGTTACCTACAAATTAATTAGTAGTGCTCGCTGGGTTGAAAAACGATTAGATAGGGTTGTGGCAGGTGTGGAATGGAGGTCTTTGTTTAATAAAGCTCAGGTTCGAAATTTGGACGTTGTTATGTCTGATCATACGGCTATCTACGTGGATATTCATGGGCCTCGTTTGAGAAGGCAGCGACGTCAATTCCTTTTTGAAAACGCTTGGTTAAAAGACTTGGGGTGCAAGGACGTGGTCCTACGTTCGTGGAATGAAACTTTGGGGGACTCATTTTGTAACAGACTTGACTGTTGTGGAGCTTCTCTGAAGTTATGGGGCGGTGATTTGGTTAAACAAATTGACAAGGAAATTAGCCAAATACAAGCACACTTAAATGGTTTGAAGGATCGCAGGGACGAACACTCCATGATTCTATACCGTGAGTTGAATGGAAAGCTCCAATCTTTATCTAATCAACAAAATGATATTTTGCGCCAACGTGCTAAACAACACTGGTTAGCGAAAGGTGATAGAAATACCAAGTTTTTCCACTCTTTTGCCTCCGCTAGACGTCGTAAGAATACGATTGTTAAGCTACAAGATGAGTTTGATAATTGGGTGGAAGGACAAGGCTTGTTAGATTTGGCTACGAGATATTATACTTCTATTTTTTCCTCAGGAGGTGTTAATGCCACTTCTGCTATGAATGATCTTTGTCCGAGGATTTCTGATACTGATAATCAATTGCTGCTCCGACTGTTCACTGTTGCGGATGTTAAGGAGGCTCTATTCTCTATGGATTCGGATAAATCACCGGGACCAAATGGGTTTAATCCTGCTTTCTTTCAACATTTTTGGACAGAAATTGGTGTTGATGTAGCCCAATTTGTGTTTGACTGTGTGAATACGTTATCTTGGCCTATGAGAATGAATGATGCCTTTATTACCTCGATACCGAAGAAAACTAGCCTAAATCGAATGGCTGACCTTCGTCCGATTGCGTTATGTAATGTCGCGTACAAAATATTATCAAAGATGCTGGCCAATAGATTGGAGATTTTGGATGGTGTGATATCAGCTCCACGGAGTGCGTTCATTCCCGGACGTTTAATTACTGATAATGTTCTCATCGCGTCTGAAATGGTTCATTATCTTAACAGGAGAAGGGACGGTGTTACGGGCTGGTGTGCGTTGAAACTCGATATGGCTAAGGCCTATGACAAAATGGAGTGGGATTTCTTGAAGCTTATTATGACTCGTTTTGGTTTCGATCAACACTGGATTTCTTTGATTATGCACTGTGTAACAACCGTTCGCTATAAGGTGGGTGTGAATGGCCGGTTGACTGATTTTATGTTGCTAACTCGTGGTGTAACACCCCTAAAATTTTAAACTTTCAAAGCTTATGAAATGAAGGTAATACTATCATTAAATCCCAATAACAGAGCATACTAAACATAAGTGTTTGGGGTGCTATGCCACACCTGAGCTGGAGAACTCAGATGCACAGGCTAAACTATCTAATTATCCTCAAAACAATGTCATTACATCATCATGGCACACAGGCCAAAAAGGAAGCTAACTATCTAAGCCTTGGGTCCTCTAGCGCGCTCCGGAGCTACTCATCTGTGCCTGAAAGCCAAATATATCTGTTCAGCGAATAATGCCGGTAACCCACTCCAACGTGTTAAAATACAATATAGGTATGTATATATAGATATAGGAAAACCATTTTGAAGCCGGAAGATATATACTTAGGAGACTCTAGCTTTAAAACCGAGAATAGACTCAACAAGTAGGGACAAACACATTCAACAGTTATAATCATGCATATAAAGATACTAGCATATATCTTAACACTACAAGAAAAATGCACATAGACAACACTAGAAAGACAACAGTTTTTAAGAAAAGTGTTGTCTTTTGTATAAAAGACAACAGTTTGGTCCAAAACCGTTGTCTTTGATGCTACACTTTTGTAAAGACAACGGTTTTTACTTAACCGTTGTTATAAGTGTGTTGTGTTTGTGAATTTTGTGAAAAGACAACACCACAACGACAACGGTTTTTTAAAACCGTTGTCTATGTGCGTTTTTATAAAAATAAGAGAACGGTTTTTTTAACTGTTGTCGTTGATGTGTTGTCTTTAAGTGCACTGGAATACACAACACTAGAAAGACAACGATTGTCTTTGTGCGGTCTTTTTTTTTTTTTTTTTTTTTTAAAAAGACAACGGTTTTATTTAACCGTTGTCGTTGGTATGTTGTCGTTAAGCGTACTCGAATACACAACACTAAAACGACAACGGTTTTATATAACAGTTGTCGTTGCGCGTTCTTTATTTGTTTAAGACAACGGTTTTATTTAACCGTTGTCTTTGGTATGTTGTCTTTAGAGCTGTCAATGCGGGCTGGCGGGGCGGGCTAAAAAGCCCGCCAAGAATATGGGCCTAGGTAGGGGCAGCCCGGCCCGCGGGCCCCCGCCTCTTTTTTTTTTTTTTTTTTTTTTTTTTTTTTGTTTTTTGTTTTTTAATCATGTGTGAAGTGTCCCTAAAATCTAAACTCTAATGTGACTATGTTAATAACTTAATTGCTATCTGCTTAAAATACTTATTCATAAGAAAATAACATAAATTCGTCCCTCACAACATGACAACAATGACACCAATTGGGGTAAATATAATTACAGAAAAATCGATAACTGATAACCGAACTGACGAATAATTTCGATTAACGGTTATAAGGCAAAAAAAAAATCAGTTATTCGACTATTCGGTTATGAAGGTGTAATAATCGCGGTCACCGAATAATCGATACTATTATTTATATTATTATATATATATATATATATATATATATATATATATATATATATATATATATATATATATATATATATATATATATATATATAACTATAAAAATAAAAAAATAAAAAAATAAAAAATAAAAAAAAGCGAGCTGGCGGGCTAGCCCGTCAGCCCGCCCGCCAAGCCCGCGGGCTAGGCGGGGCGGGCAAAAAAAGCCCGTTTTTAAAACGGGCTTCAAAAACATAAGCCCACCTCGCCCTTTTGGCGGGCGGGGCGGGAAAGCCCAGCGGGCTAAGCCCATTTTAACGGCTCTAGTTGTCTTTAAGCGTATTTGAATACACAACACTACAAAGACAACGGTTTTAAAAAACCGTTGTCTTTGCGCATCATTATTTAACAGGTATATAAAATAAAAACAAGGATGTTAACAACAAGAGTTAAACTTATGACCTCAAACTTAACAAGTAAGCAATCTAACCAACTAAGCAACACAAACTCTTATGTTTAAAGGCGCAACATCTGGTATATAACTGGGTTGCGATGTTCATATTCCCAAATCCCAAGTGTTGTTGTTACACGTTCATTTTATAAAATAGGTTAAGATGCTACCAACAAGGGTTGAACTTGAGACCTCTGAAATAGTAAGCAAGGTTTAACCCACCAAGCAACACCAACTCTAATATATTAAAACACGACACTTAATATTTATCCTACATTTTATATAACCGTTGTTGTTTGTGTGTTGTTTTTAAGAACGCTACAAAAGACAACGGTTTTATAAAATAGGTTAAAATGCTACCAACAAGGATTAAACCTGAAACCTCCAATATAGCACGCAAGGTTTAACTCACCAAGCCACACCAACTCTTATATATTAAAGCGCAACACCTAATATTTATTCTATATTTTTGGGCTGACAGCTTTGACCACCATTCAGTCCCTATAAAACCATGAATATAGTTATTTAATTTAGAAAAAAAATGAAGACTTATTATAAAATAAAAATAAAACTTTTGTTATTTTGCTTATTATATTAGATATATATCTTATTCTTTAAATGAAATAAAAGTCAAAATAATTTTAACTTTAGATATATATTAGTTATATATGTTATTCTTTAAATTTTGACTTTTATTTCATTGACCCTTCCGGTTAGCGCATGACTAACAAGGTTAACTATAGGTTGGTAATTGACATGTGGAGGATGGATATGGAAGACTAGTTGATGTCATACACTGTCAACAATCCGGAAGACCCTCTACACTATATAAGGCACCATTCCCTCCCTTTAAGGGGGCATCGTCCGAGCACTACAGTGCCTCTTCCCGCGTATTCTCGTCGCCGTCCTCCTCCCCGCCATTAAGCTCCTACAGGTTAGTCCTCAAATTTTTAACCCTAATCCCTAATTTCTTTATTCTTTATTGTATTGTGATGGATGGGCGGGGGTTGAATTTTTGGGTATATTGAATTTTTTGTATTGTATTGTAATGAATGCACTGGGTATCTTGAATTTTTGGGTATATTGCTTCTGTGTTTGATTGATTGAATGTAGAGGAAAAATTGGCCATTTTTTTAAGGATCTTGTTGGAAGGAAATCTATTAGTTTTAAATTACTGGGATTTAAGTACAAATTTTGGATGTTTGCTTGAGATAAGCTGTGAAGAACTCAATAAACTGGTGTGAAAAATTGAAGGTTGGATTTTCTCTTGTGTATTAATTTTGTGTATTAATATGCCTTGATGTTAGTAGCTTTGACACTTTAGCCAAAATATATACACTGTAGGGCATGGAGGTTTCCTCCTATGATGATGAATTGCTTTATTTGGCTGAGGATTTAGCACATAGAATGTTGCCTGCATTTGATACTCCTACAGGTAGTGTTACAAATTTGTTTGGTGACCACGTTAATATATTGTTTGACTACAATTTCTGGGAAGATTCTTCTGCTCTTGTTTCTTTTTTTTGCCAATTTTTATTTTAATTGGTTGTTTTATATTTTCCTTTTTAGTTGCTATTCTTTTCTAGACAAAAGCACTTCTTAACTGTAACTATCCCTAGAAACCAATCAATCTCTAATTGTAAATACTTTTAAGGCTTGATTTCCTTCTTTAATGGAAGCAGTTACTTCAACGAACATGTAAGTAGTAAAGAGCTAATTTAACTGTTCAACTATATGCAAACCAATGAAGGCCTACATTTAGAAATACATTCCCTCTCCAAACATGCCAATAATGAACCCCTTGGGACTGTGGGAGTATACTATGTCTTAGAATTTTGCCGTCCTATCTGAGTGCTGACCTGCTTAGAGGGAGATCCACAGTTTGTGAAGTATGTAAATTATTTAAGCCTTAGGAAATTCTTGTTTCTTAAGCCTCTAAATTATTTAAGCCTTAGGGAATTCTTGTTTCTTAAGCCTCCAGGCTTTGCTCTTATTGACATGATTCAGTCTTGGATGTGGTTGAAAGCATGGAGAAGAACATCCCTGGATTTTTCTATGTAGGTAAGATTTCTTTTTCTCTTTATTTAATTCTCTTATCCCTAATAGATACTGCTTCTTTCAACTAGAAGGCATTAAAAACTAGCTCTCACTTGCAACCAGCACTGCTAAATTGACAAGGGTTCTCCTCAAACAGAATAAATGTCTGTCTAGCCATATTAATCTAGCAAGCAGAGAACACCAAAATTTTCCATCAATGTTGATATATTGGCTTAGAGCAATCAGCATTTGGCCTAGGATTGGATGTCTTTTTCCCTTTTTCCCCATTGATATATATACTTGGTAGACAAGTGTTTGATATAAGCCTCATTTTTCTAGATAACCATAAAGGAGGACTATCTGTAGGCAAAGCAATTTCATCTGGTTGCATGTAGGCTGTGCAGCTGATCTTGTAATCTTCATCAATTAAGCCTTCAAATCACCAATGAATGCAGTAGATAAGGTGTCTTTCATGTTCTTATTATAGTACATTTGTATTTTTTTCTTGAAATATTCATATGCTATTACTTTTGTATTCTTTTAATGTGCCTTTTTTATCTTCTCTTTAAAAATTTCTAATTCATGTCATGTGACTCGTGTACCTTCCCTAACTAGCACTTTTGTAATGAAGTTACTATGCAAGCTCAGTTGCAACTCCATTTGATATGCAATGCAAGGATATCATTGTATTAATTGTGAGATTATAAATATTAAATTGTATGTGGTTGTGATATGATATTTGAGTAGGTTTTGAATGTTGTTGTGATATATATATATATATATATATATATATATATATATATATATATATATATATATATATATTGTGTGTGTGTGTGTGTGTGTGTGTGTTTCAGCAGTGGGTATAAATACTTCATGTGTTCTCTTTAAGAAGCTCCTATGAAGTGGTATATCGAAAAATTATTGTTCCATTCTCTAAAGATTTAAAAAATGCAATGGAAATTTAAAGTGTCTCACAATTTGCTTTCTTGTTATCAACTAGGGCTGGGGGACTTGGAATAAATTTGGTTACAGCAGTCATTGTGATTCTTTATGATAGTGATTGGTGAGGATATTAAGCATTTGATATTTGATGAGACTGGATAGTATATTGCTAATATTTAAATTTGTTGTGTTCATTATATTGCAGGAATCCACAGGTTGATTTGCAGGCTCAGGACCGTGCACATAGGATTGGTCAGAAGAAGGAAGTCCAAGTCTTCCGTTTTGGTCACAAGAAGGAAGTCCAAGTCTCCCGTTTTTGCACTGAGGTTTTGTTTTCATTAAAGATGCATATAAATGGTGCCACAATAGTCACATGCTGATGTTTTTCCATTCTAATTATTGTGAACAATATACTACTATGACTTGGATGATATATGAATATTCGATTTGAATTGGTCATGGAAATATTTAGACTTGTTAATTAGTTCTTTTGTATTTTGAACCTTTGCTTGTGTAAATATATGTAACTGCACTTGGTCATGGTGAATGGATAAATTGGTTTTTTATACGATTAAAATTTAAGCAGGTTAAAAACGGTTAAAAATTGTTGACCCAACGGTTAAAAACCGTTGAGACAACCGTTGTCTATTTTACAATAGACAACAGTTTGAAACGGTTGTCTTTTCTACAAAAGACAATAGTTTATGGGCGTGACTTCTAACAACAGCGGTTTCAACAACACACAATAGACAACAGTTTATAACTGTTGTCTTTTAAAGAAAAGACAACAGTTAAAAACCGTTGTCTATGTGCGTGACTTTTAACAACACCGATTTTAACAACATTTAATAGACAACAGTTAAAAAACCATTGTCGTTTCTAAAAAAGACAATGATTATTAACCGTTGTCTATGTGCGTGACTTATAACAACACCAGCTTCAACAAAACTTAATAGACAACGGTTAAAAAACTGTTGTTGTTTCTAGAAAAGACAACGGTTATTAACCGTTGTCTATGTGTGTGACTTACAACAACACCGGCTTCAACAACACTTAATAAACAACGGTTAAAAAACCGTTGTTGTTTCTAGAAAAGACAACGGTTAAAAAACCGTTGTCTATGCGCGAGACTTACAACAACACCGGCTTCAACAACAGAAATAATACCCCTACGACAACTGTTATTAACCGTTGTCTATGTGCATTTTTCTTGTAGTGTAAGGTCACAAGACTATTTCACATCATTCATATCATTATTCCATCATTATCTCAATCACATAAGCACACTTTGGTGGTGCCGCAGGACCCTTCACGCGCCCATGCACGAAGTGCCAGAGCATATAGCTCTAGCATGGCCCCGAAGCACCTTGCCTGTACCGCAGCACAAGGGGTCGATCGCAACCATCCGATGAACCGCGGCTCATCATAATTTTTGATCACAACGAAACAGTGGACCGCAGCCCAAAAGTGTATTTCTGACCGCAACTAGATTATGAACCGCAGCTCATGTAAAACGTTTGATCGCAACCAAACGGTGGACCGCAGCCCTATATAATATTTATATACCTGATCGATCGCAACCGGCCTGGTTAACATTTGGTATGGTTCTTAACCCATCCAACTGCCCGTATAGCCAATTTGATCGCAACCAAATTGGGGTATCATGCACACATAACACATAGCAAGCACATGCAATCCACAGTAGCATATTGGGAAAGGGGAGAAAACGTATAAATAAACTTATGCGTGGTCATCCACATACTAGGAATATTCCTAAGGGGTTCATACACCTGTCACCTAGGCCAACGGGATACCAATTCAACTAGCATGCAATACACAAGACACTTTTATCCCACGAATGGCACCTGAAACATCAAACTAGACTCAAGCACGATTAACGGAGTCCGTTGGGACACCACGAGGGTCGGGGAAACATCAAACGGGGAAAACCACCTTCCCACTCGGGGATTTCCAGCGGGTGGTCGTCGGGTGGAGGACCACTCGCCGGCGGCGAGACGCTGGGCAGCGGGTGCCCGGCGGGCAGTCGCCTGCCCGCTGCCGGCGACGCCCTTTAGGGGCAGCGGGTAGGTGGCGGGTTCCCTTACCCCCCCTGACTCTTTTTCAATACTTGGGTACCGGGATCTTTTGGGGAACCCGAAACCATGTTTAGACACTTTTAAACGCAAACGTCAACACCACGTAGTGAAATAACGGATTAAAATCAAGAATCACTTTGAACATATCTCAACATGACTTCTAAACATAATTAACACCCGAACATGCGAATTCCCACCCAAATATACCAAGAATATCACAATACAAAATTCACGATTCAACCTAGGGCTCTAATCATATTTAAACCACAGAATCATACTTTATCTTAAAATCAAGAACATCAAGATTTATCAAGAATCAACACACAATTATCAAGATCCTCTTATAATCATCAAAACTATTAGGATCAACACATAAGATCATCTCATCAACATCAAGATCATATCATAATCATCATAAAAGATTTATCAAGACACAAACATAGAGAATGAGCCAAAGAAGAAGATTATAGCAAGGAAAATAGGTTTTGTTGAGACATGGGTTACCTCTTAGCCTTAATTAATCCTCCCTTGGCTATTAAGGTTCTTCTCTAAGATTTCCATCCGATTGATCTCCCTAGGCTTGGTGGTGGGGAATCTCCCGAAAATATTTTCGTGTAATATAACTATGGGTGGTGACGGTTCTAATTGCTTTCTAATCCCCTATTTATAGAATCAGGAATCCTAGTCATAATCTGAATAGTAAAGGCCTACTTTCTTCATTCCTAATAGATATATATAGGTCTAGGATTCCTAATTAGAGTCTGACTAGTAAAAGGTTTACTCTTTTTATTCCTAATAGGTTTAAGACTCTAGTTTAGGCAAGGATCCATGATCCATGGTGGACCATATTAATTAATTAAAGGGAATCCTTGTTAGAATATTTTATTCTAATGTTATTGTGGTCCATGTATTAAAGTGGTCTGGACAATTAAAATCCCGTTGTGATAGGTAATGAGAATAAAATATGTAACGGATCAAGGGGTTATTACTCCCCTCTCTTTGGCTTTCAATAGGGCTACTTAAGCCTACTTAATATTTGGTTTATGGCCATTATTGCCATAATTCCAATAATCAATATTGGAATGTAAGTTATGTAAAGAAGGCAATATAAAAGGGCATAAGCATTTTCCTATCCTATCACTGTGAAAACTAATTTGAAAGACCAGAGGGAAAAGTATTCTGAAAAACACTCTACAAACTTGCATAAAGAAGTTGTGAAGAAGAAAGGGTTGAAAGCTTCATCATTCTCTCATGGAATCAGGTTAGTACTTTAACGTTTCCGATTAAAGTATTGGTTAAATCATTCCATGCCTATTGTTATAGTTTTACATGTGGTATCAGAGCAAGGTTAGGTATAATGATTTACTAATTTTGTTTTGAAATTTGTGTATATATATACGTTAATTTCAATTTGTGTATATATGCGTTAATTTTTTATTGTTATTATATATATACATATTATGGTCGTGTATATATATATATATATATATATATATATATATATATATATATATATATATATATATATACATATAAAGTTTTGAATTTATTCGACAGATTAAAGATGATTTTGACAATTAAAGATTAACAGTGTCTGAATTATTCCGTCGTCGGCTAGACGGTCGGTGCCGTCGGTAGCCACCTTTTCTCCAGCCTTGCGGCTGGAGAAGAAAAGCAGCAAAGCTGCTGCTTCTCCAGCACAAGGCTGGAGGTTATTTTGATGGGGCCGTGAAGGGCTCTAGCCAATTTGGCTAGAGCCCTAAGCCCATTAATTTTTTTTTTGTTTTTGTTTTTTTATAATAATAATTATTATAATAATAATAATAATATATTATTATTATTATGGATGATAGTTTGAGAAGAAAAGATTTGTTGGATTCATGAATTATTATGGTTTGGTGATTCGTGAATTTGTATGGCTCTCAAATTATTATTGTTATTATTATTATTGTTGTTATTTTGTCTATTGTTGTGAGGAGCTTGTTAGTCACCAAAGTGGCCTTGCTAAGGAACAATTAGATTAAAATAAATTATTGGTTTGGTGATTCATGGATTTTATGGTTCTCAAATTATCATTGTTGTTATTTTGTCTATTAAAATAAATTAAATTTTCCTACTTAAATTGTTTTTAGTCTATTAAGGATTCTGAGAGTCACCAAAGTGACCATGTTATATAATATTTGGACTAAATGAATATTGTGTATGGCAATAAAATTCTATTTCACTCATTAAGGATGTCTATTTTTTTTAGCTTGTTAATCACCAAAGTGATCTAGCTAGATGGAGATAGATGTTGATTAAAAATAAAATTTATTTTGCCCAAATCATTGAGATGCCTTAGATGACAATTGCAATAATTATAAATTATATTGCTATGAGATTGCCCAAAGGTGAATCACTGCAAATAATTTATAATACTTAAAGAATATGATTTTAGTGCTTTGTCAAATAGCTTTGTTTATCCAAAGATGACTTGGTTATTTGACTAGTACTTGATTATTATTATTATTATTGTTTTATGTATTGTTGGTATCTATTAAAGTTATGTAAAGTCTGAATTGGTTATACGCTTAGCATAAAAGCATTAAAGTGTAAATTTGAAATTTCAGCTTTTGCTCAATTCTCGGCTTCAATGAATGCTGTTGTGAGGTTCAATGGCCTCAATTATCAAGACTGGTCTGAACAAGTCCAATTCTACTTGGGCTTAACCAGACTAGACCTTTCCTTAAACACAAAGGAACCTGCAGCCCTCACAGACAAAAGCTCGCAAGAAGAGAATGAATATCATGAAGAATGGATGAGGTCCAATAAAATGTGTTTAAACCTCATGAAGATTACCATGGCAGAAAATATGAAGCCGATGATGCCAAAAGTGGACATTGCATATGAATTTCTAGAAACAGTGAAAGAGCTATCTATGTCTGAAATTGCAGATAAGTCAATTGCAGGGAACCTGATGACGGAACTCACTTCTAAGAAGTTTGATTGGTCTACGCCAATCCATGATCACTGCGATCAAATGGCCAATATTGTAGCAAAATTAAAGGGGATGGGGATGGAGTTGTCTGAATCATGGCTAGTTCATCTAGTCATTAACTCACTTCCACCAGCAGAGTTTGGACAGTTCCATGTGAACTACAATACTCTTAAAGAAAAATGGAGTTTTAAAGAAACCAAACATTTGCTGGCTCAAGAGGAAACGAGATTAAAGAAGTTAAGAGATCACTCCATCTACTTCACATCTCAAGGAAATTCAAGCACCAATAAAAGGAAACCAGGTAAAAAGGGCAAGACCCAACATAACACTCAGTCGGGTCAAGCCCAGAAAAGAGTCAAGTGCTTCTTTTGTAACAAAATGGGGCATTTGAAGAAACATTGTCCGAAAAGAAAAGCTTGGTTTGAAAAGAAGGGTAATGATTCTATCTCTATGTTTTTTGAATCAAACCTTATAGAAGTACCAAACAATACCTGGTGGTTAGATTCCGGCGCTACTACTCATGTCTCTCAAATTTTGCAGGGATTCAGTTCGATCCAACCCACAAGAAAAACTGATGAATTCTTGTTTATGGGAAACAGGATGAAGGCACGGATAGAGGGAATATGGACGTATAGATTGATCCTAGATACTGGATATCATTTGGATCTAGCAAATTGTCTCTATGTCCCTGACTGTGCTAGAAATCTTGTTTCAATTAGTAAGTTGGATATGTTGGGATTTTACATCAAATTTGAGAATCATACTTTTCATTTATGTAAGGACAATAAATATTATGGTTTTGGTACTTTAATTGATTCTCTTTATCGTTTTAATCTTGATGTAAATTTTGCTGAATCCTTATTTCATGTTGAGAGTAGTATAGGAGTTAAACGTAGTGCATTAACGGAAGACTCTGCTTACTTGTGGCATAAACGTTTGGGACACATATCCAAGGAAAGGTTAGTAAGGTTGGAGAAAAATGAAATCCTCCCTGCCTTGGATTTTAGTGATTGGGATGTGTGTGTGGATTGTATTAAAGGAAAACAAACCAAACACATAACCAAGAAACCTGCTACAAGAAGTAGTGAGCTGCTTGAAATAATTCACACCGACATTTGTGGACCTTTCGATGCTCCTTCTTGGGGCGGCGAAAGGTACTTCATCACCTTTACAGATGACTACTCACGATATGGCTATATATATCTACTGCATGATAAATCTCAGTCTGTGGGCACTTTAGAGGTGTTCATTAATGAGGTTGAAAGGCAGTTAGATAGAAAAGTCAAAATTGTGAGGTCAGACCGGGGGGGGGGGGGTGAATATTATGGTAGGTCTGACGAAAAAGGACAATGTCCAGGTCCTTTTGCTAAATTCCTCGAAAGTAGGGGCATTTGTGCACAGTATACAATGCCTGGAACACAACAGCAGAACGACGTGGCTGAAAGGTGGAATCAAACCCTCATGGATATGGTTAGGAGTATGGTAAGTAATTGTACCTTACCTTCTTCATTGTGGATGTATGCGTTAAAGACCGCTACATATTTATTAAATCGGGTTCCAAGTAAAGCAGTTCATAAGACACCTTATGAACTATGGACATGAAGGAAACCGAGTTTAAGGAATCTCCATGTATGGGGTTGTCAAGCAGAAGTAAGGTTGTATAATCCACGTGAGAATAAACTTGACCCAAGGACAGTCAGTGGTTTTTTCATTGGCTATCCAGAAAGGTCTAAAGGGTACAGGTTTTATTGTCCTAACCATAGTATGAGGATTGTAGAGACTGGGAATGCTCGATTCATTGAAAATGGTCAAAATAGTGGGAGCATAGAACTACGTAAGGTGGACATTCGAGAAATTCATGTTGAAACCTCTTCACATGAAAATTTCTTTCAAGATGTAGTTCCGGTTATCACGTTGCCATCCTCTAGTGCACCGGAACAACATGAGAATGTTCTAAACCCACATGAGGGTATTGTGACCAATGAAAATTAATCAATCACAATTCAGCAAGAAATCAATGAACCACGAGAAGAAATGACATTAAGGCGCTCTACAAGGGAAAGGAGGCCTGCCATTTCTAATGACTACATGATATATTTTGCTGAACAAGAAAATGATTTGAGCATTGATAAGGATCCAGTTTCTTTCAAACAAGCCATTGAAAGTGACAGTTCTGAAAGATGGTTAGATGCCATGAAAGATGAGTTGAAATCTATGAAAGTCAACAAAGTTTGGAACCTTGTAGAATTACCTGAAAATTCAAGAAGAGTCGGGTGCAAATGGGTCTTTAAGACCAAACGCGACTCTAACGGTAATATCGAAAGGTATAAAGCTAGACTTGTTGCCAAGGGTTATACTCAGAAAAATGGCATCGACTATAACGAGACCTTTTCCCCAGTTTCTAAGAAGGACTCGTTAAGGATTGTCTTGGCATTGGTGGCTCATTACAATTTAGAGCTTCACCAAATGGATGTTAAAACTGCCTTTCTAAATGGTGATTTAGAGGAAGAAGTATATATGGATCAACCAGAAGGGTTTTTTACCACAGGAAAGGAACACTTGGTGTGTAAATTAGAAAAGTCAATATATGGACTTAAGCAAGCTTCTCGACAGTGGTATATTAAATTTGACAGTATTATTACATCTTATGGTTTTGTGGAAAATACTGTTGATCGGTGTATCTACATGAAAGTCAGTGGGAGCAAGTTTGCTATTTTGGTCTTATATGTTGATGACATTTTACTTGCTGCAAATGATAAGGCCATGTTGCGTGATGTTAAAGTATTTCTTTCCAAGACCTTTGAAATGAAAGATATGGGTGAGGCATCCTATGTGATTGGAATAGAAATATTCCGAGATAGAACACAAGGATTATTAGGATTGTCTCATAAAGGATACATTAACAAGATCTTGGAAAGATTTAAGATGGATAAATGCTCTCCGGGAGTGGTTCCAATGCAGAAAGGAGACAAATTAAGTTTAGCTCAATGTCCCAGAAATGAACTTGAGCAAAAGCAAATGGAAGGTATACCTTATGCAACAGTGGTTGGATGTTTGGGATATTTACAGACTTGTACTCGGCCAGACATCAGCTTTGCTGTTGGTATGTTGGGTCGATATCAAAGTAATCCCGGCATAGAACACTGGAAGGCTGCGAAGAAGGTTTTAAGATATCTACAAGGCACAAAAGATTACATGCTTACATATAGGAAGTCAGATTCACTTGAAGTGATTGGCTATTCTGATTCAGACTATGCTGGGTGTGTAGATACGAGAAAATCTACATTTGGTTATTTGTTCCTATTAGCCGGAAGAGCAGTTTCTTGGAAAAGTGCGAAGCAGTCAGTCATCGCTACTTCCACTATGGAGGCAGAATTTGTGGCATGCTTTGAAGCCACAAATCATGGACTATGGCTGCGGAATTTGATCTCGGGGCTTAAAGTAGTTGACAGTATTTCTAGACCTTTGAGAATTTATTGTGACAACTCCGCAGCAGTGTTCTTCTCTAAGAATGACAAGTACTCTAAGGGTGCTAAGCATATGGAATTGAAATACTTGTCAGTTAAAGAAGAAGTACAGAAATAGAGAGTGTCAATTTGACATATCAAAACTGAACTTATGGTTGCTGATCCTTTGACCAAAGGTTTAGCACCGAAAGTCTTCTCCTGTCATGTGGAGAGTATGGGAATTTTGCATAGAGCCTTGTTATCATTGTAATTTTGGTTTTCAGTTTTATGCTATATTGGCTTGGTTGAATTCAATTAATGTTATATCTCTGTTTGCACCTATGGTTGTCAGTATTGAAATTAAAGTTGACCTATAATGCATGGAAGGGAACATGTTGTTCAAATAACGTGCGACCGCCATGATCTAGCTAACTTTAATTTGAGTAAAGGTTCATTGATGTTTTGGGATATTTCGCGAATTAAAGTTATCCTAATGCATCAATGATACACATGGACCAAGTGGGAGAATGTTAGAATATTTTATTCTAATGTTATTGTGGTCCATGTATTAAAGTGGTCTGGACAATTAAAATCCCGTTGTGATAGGTAATGGGAATAAAATATGTAACGGATCAAGGGGTTATTACTCCCCTCTCTTTGGCTTTCAATAGGGCTACTTAAGCCTACGTAATATTTGGTTTATGGCCATTATTGCCATAATTTCAATAATCAATATTGGAATGTAAGTTATGTAAAGAAGGCAATATAAAAGGGCATAAGCATTTTCCTATCATATCACTGTGAAAACTAACGTGAAAGACCAGAGGGAAAAGTATTCTGAAAAACACTCTACAAACTTGCATAAAGAAGTTGTGAAGAAGAAAGGGTTGAAAGCTTCATCATTCTCTCATGGAATCAGGTTAGTACTTTAACGTTTCCGATTAAAGTATTGGTTAAATCATTCCATGCCTATTGTTATAGTTTTA
Organism: Ipomoea nil; assembly: GCF_001879475.1. Lineage (NCBI taxonomy): Eukaryota > Viridiplantae > Streptophyta > Magnoliopsida > Solanales > Convolvulaceae > Ipomoea > Ipomoea nil. The sequence continues at coordinate 145,041 of NW_017617365.1, forward strand.
CAATCCTAACCAAATTAAATCCGTTTTAATTATTATTAACGAAATTAATTAAATAATTAATCCGGGATTGAAGGCCGTAACACGGGGTGTTACACCCTCCCCCCCTTACAAGAAGCTTCGTCCCCGAAGCTTAGAAATCATTACTGGGATAACGAGTCAAAACTAGTACGGTGGTCATATAGAGGAAGTGTTCTATGGGGAAAATATATAATTATATATCTATGTATACTGAGTTTTTGGGAACGATTTGGTTAAAAGGATAAAGAGAGTGGACGATTCGGGTTTCAAATATGCAGGCAAGGTTAACTTGGGAAATAGGATCAAGGTTTTCAAAGTTGCAACTTAGGAAATAAGGTTGCCACCTTGTATGGTATTATTTGAAATAAGGAATCAAGAATGAGGTTTGGAACGGTAGAGCGGGTTTCTCAACGAAATGGTATTCGATAGACAAGGGAAGGGAAGGAGTTTGGCTAGAATAGGGTTAAGGATTCTCGACTTCGAGCGATTATTCCTGTTTGAGACTTGATTATAACGTAAGGACGAGCTGACGATCCTTTTTCTTTAGTTTTGGCGCTGCTTGACTCTAAGATTTCCGTTGACCTTTTCTTTTCAGGCTAAACTCTCATCCATCTTTACCGATTTTGAAGGAGTTCTCGTGATGAATCCAGTGCATACTCTCCCAAAATGCCCAAACGTCTTGACCAAGTCGGTTGGCTAAGCCAATTCTTCTAGGGCGCACTTCCAAATTCTTCCCAAAATCTATTGGGAGTCAATAAACTTCGGGTTGACTTTCTCTCCTTATTGAATTTCATCTCTTCCTTGGTGAATGAAATTCTTAGTAAGACTTCATGTCCTCCCTGGAGTTCGGCTTGCTGTACCTTTTGTGTTACTCTTTATTAGTGAAGGCGCCTTTGCATGTTCCTCTTCTTCTTGAAGTGCAGTTGGTTACCTAATCTTGTTGCGGAATGACTCGGTGACTTTACGAGTCATCTTATTTCCTTGTTGATCCTTTAAAAACCCTTGAGGCCTTGGTACCAATGTGCTCTTTACTCTTTCCTTAACACCACGAACAACGGCACTCTCGATCTTTCACAACTTGTAAGGAGCCCTCTGATTACTCAAACGATGTCCATGGTTGAAGGAAGCCTGGTTCATCCTTAGCGCTTGACTTTAAGGCATTTGTAAGTCCATAGCACGAGCTCCCAACTCGACTCCTTGGTTTGTACAATTCTTCTCGTCAACCATCCCTAGTCGGTTGCATCGTAGAGTCTAACTACAACTCCCATGTGTAATGTAATTGGTTGTGTCTTTTTGAAGGCGTCTTGCGGGTCAAGGTCTTTTACCAAGGTCACCACTTTTAGGCAACCCATGATTCCTTACCCAAGACTTGCGTTCATCAATCGAGGCACACAAGTGCGCAATGGATCAATAAAACGAGAAGTCAAGAAATCATCATACCGTACCAGTGGGCACGAGGTGGGCGGTCGACTGCCTGCCAAGGTCCTGTCAGGGTCCCGTCAAGGTCCCGTTGGGGGCCCGTTGGAACGCGATTGTGAAGAGGGAATCTCTTCGGGAAAAGTCCCGGAAACACACAACTTCAAGCCCAAACACTTGCACGCTCTTATGAACAACAAAAGGGGCTTGAATACATAGAATGACTCATCGAACAACGTTATTGCACCCTAAGCACGAGTTCTGGATGAGTCAAGATTCTCTCATGTCCTTCATTGTTGCTTAGTAGGTCGGGCTTGATTTCCAATTAGCAACCTCGTAACCTTCACAGGGTAGTCGGTTATAAACCAATTTTGTCTTTTCTTTGCCTTAATTAATGGCAAGCCTTCTTGGTTTTACTTGAAGTTCGGCTTGTCCCCCGGTCCCTGTTTAATCCTTTAGTGACCAAATGCTTAGTGATGTCTTTCTCTTCCTTGGAATGCATTTGGTTGACTGCTCCCGACGTCGCATGGCGTTTGGCGATTTTGTGTGTCACATGTACTTCTTATGGTGCATTAAAACCATCAAGGTCCCTATTCCAAAGTAAGGCCTTTATTGCAGGGAAGCTTAGTGCACGACGCTTTCCGCGCGTCCGTCGCCTCTACTTGACACACCGAGTCCTTTTTCAACAACTATCCTAACACTAACCTAATAAGCATCAACCCTTATGCCACTTAGACGAAGCAAGGGGTTTACACCACTGGTAGGGTTTTAGAAAGCGTTCGAAGGAGAGGGATACAGGTTTAGAGCAATGGCAATGATTCCAAGCTCATAACGATTTAAGGTTTCCAAGGATAAATTAGGTACAAGAGTGAGTAAGGGCATAACGGGTGTTTAATTGCTTTCAAGGATGATCAAGGATTCGAGGTAAGGGTTTCATCAATTAGAAATATCGAGATGCTGGGATTCAAGGGAGAATGATACTTTAAGAGGGGGCAAAGGGTTCACACGTCGACATGATATACTTACCTTGCACTAGCGATTAAGAAAAGACGTTGTTCATGCACTACTTCACTACTGGCGTTCTAGTTTTCTTTGCAGGTGGTCTGTTACTCTTTTTCCGGGTCTGTTCCTGAATTCCCCGTTGTAGAAGTTGGATTCGGTGAAGGTCAGCGGTGCTAGCGCAAGCCTCGTTGAGAGTCCTGGTTTTACTTACGGTTAAAGCCTTTCGAGTTTCGAAGTTGAGACATGCATGGGGTGGAAATGTCTCCGTAGCCGACCCTTCAGGGTTTCCCAGTTGAATCCCGGTTCTTGCCTACAGGTAGGTCCCTCGTGAATCCACCAAAGATAAGCCTTATGTCCGAAATAGGACGGGGCTAGTTCCACACGGCGTCCTTCCGGGCATTCCATTACTTCAAAGATCTTATCGAACGTTTAGATTCATTCCTCGAGGGTCGTAGGATCTTCTTCCCCTGTGAGGATAGGTGGGTGATGGCTCGAGACTTGGCGAGCCACGTCTAGGTTCCCTTTTGAGGGTGGTTGGTTTACGGAGGACAGCGTCGCTTAGTGCTTGGGCGACCTGAGTTAGTGGTTGTAGATTCTGAGCTAGAGATTCGTGAGCGGAGGGTTCAAGGGTCCTTGACTGACTTCTTGTTGGCGCCATGATAATGGTTTACGGGGCCAATATTTATCGTAATGGCAAGTTAGTGTGTTACACCCTTACCTTGATGCGATAAGCGTAGGGAAAATTCTTAAATTAAGTGCAGAATAGAGTGAAGGGAAGGTTAGGAATGTAATGATAGGTAGACTCACAATCTCACCGCGCGTCCTAAGTTTCCTGAATCCTATGTTCCTAAATACCTAGAGTTCAAGCTTAATGTCCTAAAGTCTTGTCTTAAGAGTCTTATCCTAGGGTCAAACTTAGGCTCTGATACCAACTGTAACACCCCTAAAATTTTAAACTTTCAAAGCTTATGAAATGAAGGTAATACTATCATTAAATCCCAATAACAGACGATACTAAACATAAGTGTTTGGGGTGCTATGCCACACCTGAGCTGGAGAACTCAGATTGTAACACCCCAGATTTTCAAGACATTTTAAGCTTATATAATAAGGGTAATATCTCATTACATCCCAAAGTATATCATAAGTGTACGGGGTGCTATGCCACACCTGGGCTAGAGAACCCAGGTGCACAGGCTGTCTAACTAATATCCATTGATCATAACGAGCATATGCAGTTCACAACAGATAAGGCCAGACGCAAGCAACAGTTATAACGAGCATATGCAGTTCACAACAGATAAGGCAGATAAGGCAAAGCATAAACATTGATCATAACCCATCATGGACAATCCCCAGTATAAATCCCATAGTCACATCCCCCAAGACACTCGTAATCACAACTCGTCCATGTCACAACACATAACACACTTTGTTGGCGCCACAGGACCAATCGCATGCCCATACATGAGGGTCAGCGCATATAGCTCTGACACGGCCCCGCAGCACCCTGCCCCGTATCGCAACACGGAGGGGTCGATCGCAACCGACCGATGAACCGCAGCTCATCATAGTGTTTGATCGCAACCAAACAGTGGACCGCAGCCCAAGAGAATGTCATCTGACCGCAGCCAGGAAAAAGGACGAACCGCAGCTCGTATAGAAACGTTTGATCGCAACCAAACGGTGGACCGCAGCCCAAGAGTATCAATCTGACCGCAGCCAGCTTCTGAACCGCAGCTCAGGATAACCAATCCGATCGCAACCGAATTGGGGTAACACACACACATAACACATAGCAAGCACATGCAACCCACATTACACATTGGGAAGGGGGATAAAACGTATAACAAAACCTATGCGTGATCCATCACATACTAGGAATAGTCCTAAGGGGTTCATGCTTCTTCCACCTAGGTCAACGGGATACCAATTCAACTAGCATGCAATATGATAGACTCATAAACCTACGAACGGTACCCGAAATATCAAACTAGACATCGGCACAATAAACGGAGTCCGTTGGGACACCACGGGGGTCGGGGGAACATCAAACGGGGAAGCCGGGATCCCAAAGTGGGATAATTTCCAGCGGGTAGCCGGTGGGTGGGGGGCCACCCGCCGGCTGCCCGCCGGACTTTACTGTTCCGGGCAGCGGGTCGCCGACGGGCAGCTGCCCGCTGCCGGGAAGGTGTTCTCGGCCGTGGGTAGGTGGCGGGTCCCCTACCCCCCCACCTACCCCCCACTGACTCTTATCACACAATACGCCCCGGGAACCGTTGTGGAACCCGAAACCATGCTTAGACATTTTAGAACGCAATTACGACAACACGTAGACAATTAACGGATCAAATATGAGAAACGAACGGCACATAACCTATCATGCTTTTCTAAATATAATCAACACCCAAACATGCGATTTCCCCACCCGATAATCCAAGAATAATATTATACGATACAACCTAGGGTTCTAATCACTTTTATACCAACAAGAATACGGTTCGTCTTTTAATTGCAAGATTCGGTACAAATAACACATAAGCCTCAAGGACGCCATACAATTATCAAGAACGACAAATAATCATCAAGAACTCCACATAATCACTAAGAACACCATAATTATCAAGAATCTCCCAATATCAAGATTATCAAGATCCCCCATGGGATCATCACATCAATTATCAATAATAATCATCATAACTTGCCAATACACAATAATATGGGGAAACCCTAAGGGGGAATCATAACTATGAAAATAGGTTTTGTTGATACATGGGTTACCTCTTAGCCTTAATTAATTCCTTGGCTATGAAGGGTCTTTCTTTAAGCTTTCTTGCTTTCTTGATTTCTTCTACAGGGATTCTTGGAGCTCTTTTGGGGTGGTGGGGCGTTATTCTTGTGGGGGGGGGGGTGGGGTTCTAGGTGCCTCTTAAGTCCCATATTTATATATTTAGGAGTCCTAATTAGGAACTAATATTATAGGCTTGCTAATTCTATTCCTTTTGGAACTAAGGATTGGGTTTAGGGGTTGGGTTTATATATGAGGGCCCACGGGCTATGGTGGGCCTTTTTCCCTAATTAATCATTATAATTTATTCTTTCTCTTGGGCTATTGATTAATTAACTAATTGGTTTTAGGACTCGTAACACGGGGTGTTACACTCTCCCCCCCTTACAAGGGGCTTCGTCCCCGAAGCCCGGTGTTATAGTCCATCCTTTCATCCCTAGACGCCTCGTAGCTCGGCCTCCTGATTAGGGTTGCGGCCTTACGTTTGTATTGGCTAGGGGTAGGCTAAACTTTTGATGGTGTTGTGATAGAGAAGTTTTCGGTTGTACCTCGGTTTCCTGCGCTGGAACTGGATGCACCGCGAGTGCCCAAGGCGGCCTCGATCGTTGCTACCCTTTGATCGAGTGCGCGTGTGGTGCGAATGAAGGATGAGAACCCTTCTTCCATGATTTGATTCTGCCGGTCGAGCTGTGCGAGTATGCGTTCGTTGATCGAACCCTCGTCTTGTCCCCTCGGGTTCCCTCCTGGCTGTGGGTGCACTGACGGGTTAGGCCCGTCTTCCTCCTCTTGTCCCTCATTTCCCTCCGTACCTCCGCAATCTTGCATGGCTCGCTTGAGCTTTTTGTTGGAGATGTCCAATCGATCAACCAATTCCCTACGTTCCTCCTCGGGTTTTTGGCAAATTTCCTCGAGGGTGAGATAGTGTCCTCCTTCGGTGTAGTAGATGTCGTTGCGGCGGAGGTTTTGGGCATTGAGAACCATGCCATTGGCGGTTTTGACCTCGGTGTGGCTTAGGTCTACCCCCTTTTTCTCCATGATCCAACTTAGGATCATCCCGTAGGGTAGGCTAAGCCGGTTGTTTGTCTTGCAGAACTCTATGTGCTTTAGCATGAGTGCCGGCAGGTTGAACCTGATTTTATGTTTTAGGAGATATGCAAAGGTACACTCCAAGCTCCCCACATCCTTGCTCTTGTTATTGGTGGGCAAGAGGCTATCGGTTACAATCATAACCAATATCTTTTGCTCCGCCGATAGCCACTTTCGGTTTGGTCGAGTGGCCGAGGTGAACCCGTCCTCTTTCCCGAGTAAGTACCCGAGATAGTCCTTGTATCCCGTAGTTTGGGTATCAATCCACCCCTTTCGGTCATAGTTAGACACACCCGTGGTGGTCAATTTCAAGAGCTTGGCCAACCGGCCTTCGGAAAGCACAATTTCCTTGCCACGGACCTTGGTGGCGATCTCTATCTTGTCACCCCGTTTGGTGGCCACAAGGTGTTGATAGAACTCCTTCACCAATTCGGGGTATGTATCCCCCTTGATGGTGAGGTATGCATCTAGGAGCCCTTGGTGTTTAAGCATATCAACCAATTCCGGAGAGAATTGGTCGGGTTCGAGTGCTTTACCTCCGATTACGGTGTAATCGGCGTTGCTCCACTCAGGGGTGCAGATTCTGAGGGGTTTCTTTGGCATCGTGATGCTCGTTTGATGGTGATGTTTGCCGGCGATTTTTCCGGCGAGGCGGTGCGGTTTTCCGGCGGGTTCTCCGGCGAGGCGGTGCGGTTTTCCGACGAGTTCTCCGTTCGGCCGGTGGCGGCTATCGGTGGGGGTGGCGTTCGAGTGGCTGCCGGATTTTGCTTGGGTGGGGTGGTGGTGTGCGTGAGAGGCAATGGAGGGGAGAGGTGGGAAGGAAGAAAGAGAGGAAGAAGAAGAAGGGTTTTTGATTTGGGGGTTTTGTGGGTTTTGGGGAATTGGAGGGGTTTAACAAGGGAGTATTCCCTTAAGGTTTCAAGAAACACTCATGGCTTAGTGGTTAGGGGCTTGGACTTGTAAATAAGAGGTTTAGGGTTCAATTCCTAATGGTGACATTAGGCATTTCTTGATGGTATGATTGTTGTCTTTTTCCTTGTTTCGTCCTTTAGTGGGGGAAGGGTTGGGTTGATGGTGTAACTTGTGCTTTATCTCCGTAGTGGAATTGAAATTCGATCAAAATCTTTATTCATAATACTTTCGAAATAGC
>NW_017617365.1:157500-242232 GCF_001879475.1 Ipomoea nil
ATTAAGAACACCATAATTATCAAGAATCTCCCAATATCAAGATTATCAAGATCCCCCATGGGATCATCACATCAATTATCAATAATAATCATCATAACTCGCCAATACACAATAATATGGGGAAACCCTAAGGGGGAATCATAACTATGAAAATAGGTTTTGTTGAGACATGGGTTACCTCTTAGCCTTAATTAATTCCTTGGCTATGAAGGGTCTTTCTTTAAGCTTTCTTGCTTTCTTGATTTCTTCTACGGGGATTCTTGGAGCTCTTTTGGGGTGGTGGGGCGTTATTCTTGTGGGGGGGGGGGGGGGGTTCTAGGTGCCTCTTAAGTCCCCTATTTATATATTTAGGAGTCCTAATTAGGAACTAATATTATAGGCTTGCTAATTCTATTCCTTTTGGAACTAAGGATTGGGTTTAGGGGTTGGGTTTATATATGAGGGCCCACGGGCTATGGTGGGCCTTTTTCCCTAATTAATCATTATAATTTATTCTTTCTCTTGGGCTATTGATTAATTAACTAATTGGTTTTAGGACTCGTAACACGGGGTGTTACACAGATGCACAGGCTAAACTATCTAATTATCCGCAAAACAATGTCATTACATCATCATGGCACGCAGGCCAAAAAGGAAGCTAACTATCTAAGCCTTGGGTCTTCTAGCGTGCTCCGAAGCTACTCATCTGTGTCTGAAAGCCAAATATATCTGTTCAGCGAATAATGCCGGTAACCCACTCCAACGCGTTAAAATACAATATAGGTATGTATATATATAGATATAGGAAAACCATTTTGAAGCCGGAAGATATATACTTAGGAGACTCTAGCTTTAAAACCGAGAATAGACTCAACAAGTAGGGACAAGCACATTCAACAGTTATAATCATGCATATAAAGATACTAGCATATATCCTAAGGTCACAAGATTATTTCACATCATTCATATCATTATTCCATCATTATCTCAATCACATAAGCACAATTTGGTGGTGCTGCAGGACCCTTCACGCGCCCATACACAAGCGCCAGTGCATATAGCTCTGGCATAGCCCCGAAGCACCCTGCCTGTACCGCAGCACAAGGGGTCGATCGCAACCGACCGATGAACCGCAGCTCAACATAATGTTTGATCGCAACCAAACAGTGGATCGTAGCCCAAAAGTGTATTTATGATCGCAACCAGATTATGAACCGTAGCTCATGTAAAACGTTTGATCGCAACCAAACGGTGGACCGCAGCCCTATATAATATTTATATACCTGACTGTTCGCAACCGGCCTGGTTAACAGTTGGTATGGTTCTCAACCTATCCCACTGCCCGTATAGCCAATTTGATCGCAACTAAATTGGGGTATCATGCACACATAACACATAGCAAGCACATGCAACCCACAGTAGCACATTGGGAAAAGGGGAGAAAACGTATAAATAAACTTATGCGTGGTCATCCACATACTAGGAATATTCCTAAGGGGTTAATACATCTGTCACCTAGGCCAACGGGATACCAATTCAACTAGCATGCAATACACAAGACTCTTTCATCCTACGAATGGTACCCGAAACATCAAACTAGACTCAAGCATGATTAACGGAGTCCGTTGGGACACCACGAGGGTCGGGGAAACATCAAACAGGGAAAACCACCTTCCCAGTCGGGGATTTCCAGCAGGTGGCTGTCGGGTGGAGGACCACCCGCCGGCGGCGAGACGCCGGGCAGCGGGTGCCCGGCGGGCAATCGCCTGCCCGCAGGCTGCCCGCTGCCGGCGATGCCCTTTAGGGGCAGCGGGTAGGTGGCGGGTTCCCCTACCCCCACTGACTCTTTTTCAATACTTGGGTCCCGGGATCTTTTGTGGAACCCGAAACCATGTTTAGACACTTTTAAACGCAAACGACAACACCACGTAGTCAAATAACGGATTAAAATCAAGAATCACTTTAAATATATATCAACATGACTTCTAAACATAATTAACACCCGAACATGCGAGTCCCCACCCAAATATACCAAGAATATGACAATATGAAATTCACGATTCAACCTAGGGCTCTAATCATATTTAAACCACAGAATCATACTTTATCTTTAAAATCAAGAACATCAAGATTTATCAAGAATCAACACACAATTATCAATATCCTCTTATAATCATCAAGATTATCAGGATCAACACATAAGATCATCTCATCAACATCAAGATCACATCATAATCATCCTAAAAGATTTATCAAGACACAAGCAAAGAGAAGGAGCCAAAGAAGAAGATTATAGCAAGGAAAATAGGTTTTTTTGAGACACGGGTTACCTCTTAGCCTTAATTAATCCTCCCTTGGCTATTAAGGTTCTTCTCTAAGATTTCCATCCGATTGATCTCCCTAGGCTTGGTGGTGGGGAATCTCCCGGGAATATTTTCGTGTAATATAACTATGGGTGGTGACGGTTCTAATTGCTTTTTAATCCCCTATTTATAGAATCAGGAGTCCTAGTCATAATCTGAATAGTAAAGGCCTACTTTCTTCATTCCTAATAGATATATATAGGTCTAGGATTCCTAATTAGAGTCTGACTAGTAAAAGGTTTACTCTTTTTATTCCTAATAGGTTTAAGACTCTAGTTTAGGCAAGGGTCCACGATCCATGGTGAACCATATTAATTAATTAAAGGGAATCGTAACCAAATTAAATCCTTTTTAATTGTTATTAATGGAATTAATTAAATAATTAATCCGGGATTGAAGGTCATAACACGGGGTGTTACACGTGGGCTGCGTCAAGGGGATCCTTTGTCCACGTATTTGTTCATTTTGTGCTCGGAGGGTTTAGGTCATCTTCTATTCAATGCTGTTCTCAATCGGAAAATCTCTCCTTGTGTTGTTGCTTGTGGGGTTCCCAGGATCTCTCATCTATTTTTCGCGGACGACAGCCTGTTGTTTTTCAAAGCATCGTCTTATGAGGCTGAAGCAGTTAAGCAATGTCTTACGGTTTTTCAAAGCATCGTCTTATGAGGCTAAATTATTCCAAAGTCTTGCATATTATTTAGCCATAATACTGATATTAATGTTCGCAATGCAATGGTTTCTGTTCTTAATGTTACGAAAGCAGATAACTTTGGTACCTACATGGGTTTACCAATGGGTATTGGTCGTAATAAGCGGGAGATTTTTTCATATATTGAAACCAAGATGAGGCATTAGGAGGATGGTACAAGAATATTTTATCCCGTGCTGGTAAAGAGGTGATGTTAAAGAGTGTTGCACAGGTGTTGCCTACCTATACCATGAACATATACTATTTTCCTTCAACGTTTTGTGAACATGTTGAACGTATCAAGAACCAGTTTGGTAGAATTCTCGTGGAAATACTTGAGGTGGGATTCGTTGGATGAATTGGAAAAGAATGTGTAAACCGAAGTTAGAAGGTAGCTTGGGGTTTAAGGACCTCAATAAATTCAATGTTGCATTACTTGCAAAGCACGGTTGGAGGCTATTATCAAATGCCACGACTCTCGCAACTAAGCTTTATAAGGCGAGATATTACCACCATAATGATTTTATGGATGCGAAAATCGGAGCTAATCCCAGCTATTGTTGGCACTCCCTATTAGCAGGCCAGGAGTTATTTCGTAAAGGTTGTGTTCGTAGGATTGGTAATGGTGCTTCCACAGTAATCTGGAAACACCCTTGGCTTCTTGATGCGAACAATCCTTATGTGATGACTCCTTGTACAGACAATAACAATAATATGAAGGTAAGTGATTTGATTAATCATGAAACTAAAGATTGGGACCCGGGTATTTTGAGCAACTTGTTTGATGACCGGGATGTTGAGCTTATTAAAAAAATTCCAGTAGCTCTTGATTATGATGATGTATGGTGTTGGAAGGGTGACATTACAGGCTATTACTCGGTGAAACTTGGTTATAGGCTTTTGAACTTCTCACATGTGGCTGCCCCATCTTCTTTTGCTGCATGAAATGTAATCTGGCGTTTAAAAGTCCCCTTCCCCCCCCCCCCCCCCCCCCCCCCCCCCCCAACGTCCAAAATTTCATTTGGCGATGTGCTCATGGAGTGCCCCCAACAATGGTGGCTCTTTTTCCCGAAGAGTAGACGTGGATATTACTTGTCATCTCTGTCGACAACACCCTGAGTCGGCGATACACTTGTTCTACGAATGTGAGCAGGTAAAGCCTTTGTGGTATGGTTTGGATTGTCCTTCACCGGTACTTAGTGATGATATTGCTTCATGGATCCATAAATGGCTAACCCAAGTTGTTGATGATATAAAGCTTAAATGCATGGCGATTTGCTGGTGCGTGTGGAGAGGAAGGAATGAGCTAGTTTGGGGCAGTAAGGTGGAATGTTTCCTCTGTTAAATATGAAGCTGAAGCAATTTATTTGGAATGGCTTGGTCTTAACACTTTGGCAGCCCCTAACGCAACCAGTGTAATGCCGCCATTCATAACCTCTCCCTCAAACGATGATACACTGTCTGTGTTTGTGGATGCGGTCGTCTTCCCAGATAGTGAAGACTCGTATTATGGAATCTATGTACGCGATGGTGGGGTGAGTTCGTTGGCGCCAAAAATGGGGCAATTAGATTCTTAAATGATGCTCACTTAGCCGAAGCGCAGGTTGTGAAGGAAGCTTTGTCGTGGCTAAAAGACAAGGGTTCTAATAAGATAGCAGTCTATTCTGATTGTCAGACTGTTTGCAAGTTGCTAAATGGTGCCTCTCGGGATTTATCTTATACTGGCTGTGTCATACGAGAGTGTCGGGCTATCAAAAGACACTTTGAACGGGTGTCCTTCCATTATGTTTCTCGATCAGTGAATAAAGTAGCTCATGCCCTAGCTAGAGTTATGTGTTCGCAATCTGGTCTAATTGTTGGTTGTTCTCTGTACCTCCTTGTGTTGAACGTTTGATATAATAAAGTTTCTGGTGTTTGGTTTTCAAAAAAAAAAAATAGTAGTGCTCAGATTATACCTTTATCCTAAAATTAGTATTTTCACCCGTGCGATGCAGAAATGGATTTGTTAAAATATTTTAAAAATATTTGGATCAATATACAATTATATAAATTATTACATCGAATATTATATAATGCAATTGAAAAATTGAGTTGGATCGATTGTATTTTCTAGTAACTCAATATTTTTTCCATCTCGACTAAACCTTATAATTACACAGTCCTTATATTCTTAATATAAAATAACATTTAATGTAAAAATTATTAATTTTCATCTCGATTAATATTCTTTCCATCTCGACTACACCTTATATATATTTCCATCTCGTATTGCAAAACCTTTTCCATCTTTAATTACAAAATTTTCCTCATAAATTGTGGATATTAAACGATTCTATTCCACTTTTTCATTTTTAAATATATATCTTTATATAACTATATTTCAGTAACATATATATATATATATATATATATATATATATATATATATATATATATATATATATATATATATATATATACAGATTTTACTTTAATTGAGAGTTAATACTTCCAATGGTCCTTCGAGTATTAGCGATTTACCAGATGTGGTCATCCGAGTTTTAAATTACCTCCAATGGTCCTCCATGTTTTAAAAAATAACCACCCGTGGTCCTTTAGGACGTCTCGTGGTCATTTTAAACTCAAGTTTTTTTAGGAATTAGGACTACGATTGGTTATTTTTTAAAACATAGAGGACCATTGGAGGTCATTTAAAACTCGGATGACCATAACTGGTAAATCGCTAATACTCAAAGGACCATTGGAGGTATTAACTCCTTTAATTGACTATAAAAGTTTGGGCGGAAAAATGAAATAGGAGGATTTTACTTTTATATATATATATATATATATATATATATATATATATATATATATATATATATATATTTGTTAGGATTAATAATGTTATTTCTTGTTATTAGTTTATATATGAGTCGCTATAGATTAATCAATTAAATCTTGTATATAAAATAGGAGAGTCTTGTGTTAACTTTCTCTATAGGACTCTCTCTCATTGTAGACTCTGTTTGGCAAACCTAGCTAAAAAGGTATAAGCTAGGAGCTGAAAGCTGAAAATGAGCTGAAAGCTGAAAAGCTATAAGCTCGGAGCTGAAACCTAAAGAGCTGTTAAGCTAGCTGTTATGATTGAAAGTGTTTGGTAAAATTAACTTTTTGATAAGTTGATAAATGTAAAAAGACTAAAAAGGACATCTTCATAAAATTTAAATTAGTTTATTTACATATTAAAATTTAACATTTTGAAATAAAACTATTAGCATAATCATGATCTAGCATCTCATAATGAAGTAGTAATATTGTTGCAAATCTCCTAATAATAATAATAATAATAATAATAATAATAATAATAATAATAATAATAATAATAATAATAATAATAATAATAATAATAATAATAATAATAATAATAATAATAATAATAATAATAATAATAATAATAATAATGATAATAATAATAATGATAATAATAATAATAATAATAATAATAATAATAATAATAATAATAATAATGATAATAATAATAATAATGATAAGCTCGGAGTTGAAAATTGAAGAGTTGTTAAGCTAGCTGTTATGATTGAAACTGTTTGGTAAAATTAGCTTTTCGATAAGCTGATAAATGTAAAAAGACTAAATAGGACATCTTCATAATATTCAAATTAGTCTGTTTACGTATTAAAATTTAACATTTCGTCTACCAAAAAAAGTAAACACTTTTTAAAATAAAACTATTAGCATGATCATGATCTAGCATCCCATAATGAAGTAGCAATATTGTTGCGAATCTCCTTCATCTCCATAGAGGTGTGACTTAAATTTTCGTTGATGGAGATATTACTACTTGAATCTTGAAGTTCATCGGGCGGTATGTAATCTGGATGCTGCTCAAGCACATTAAACATCATGTCATCTTGTAAATTCTTCCGAATATAATTATGTAGTGCAAATGTGGCCATAATAACATCAATTTGGGTCTCCTCACTAAACTGCGACATTTTAGCAAGTATCTTCCATCTCTTATTCAATACTCCAAACGACCTCTCAATACAACTTCGAAGAGAAGAATGTGCAAGATTGAATGCTTCTTGAGCATTAGTTGGCGGCTCTTGTTCAATTTGAGATTGAAGCCATATTGCTAATTTTAAAATAACATTAATAATAATAATAATAATAATAATAATAATAATAATAATAATAATAATAATAATAATAATAATAATAATAATAATAATAATAATCTAAAAACATAATAAGTGTCAATACAAGTTATATCCTTGATTTTTCTCTCTTTTTTATATGCTAATAAATATATACATTTTGCTTTAATTGTTGTACATTCATTTGCATTGGACAAAATCACCCTTACACCGTTATAACATCGTTAGTTTTTAATATATCTACCAATCTTACCATACACCTACATCTATCATATCTTTTTCCTATTTTTAATTATCATTTTATTAAAATTATCATATAACAATTAATTTAATTATAAATTATATTTTAATTAAATATTTATATGAATGTTAAATTATATATATATATATATATATATATATATATATATATATATAATATGTATGTATATTATTTGTGTATCCATATCAATATATCATATATGTGAGTGTCAGCTTAGTATTATTTGTAAATTATTATTATATAAAAATATAATTTTTTTGTTTTGATCACTATATTATTCAAATATATGATAATTCAAAAGTATCATCACTTTAAAAAATTGCAAAATATAATTTTAACTAATTTTTTAAATTTTGTTACTTACAAATATTTTAATATTGGGCAAAAGTTTTCGCGCATCGCGCGTACAAAATGCTAGTAATAATAATAATAATAATAAGCTAAAGTTTCAACATAATTTTTTAGCATGTAACAAGACTAAGGAAGGAATTGACGTGAAAGTTGGGATAGGGGAAGAGAAAGGATTTTAATTCATAAGGTTAAAATATGTCATTACTTTAAAATAATAAGGGTAAAGATGGAAAAAAAAGTTAGGAAGCTAGTAGCTTATTTTGAAACGCTACCTAAAGTAACGTTACAAAATAAGTTCTTATTTTAAGCTAGGAGCTTATTTTGAGAACATTACCAAACAGAGCTTATAGCTTATTAGTAGTTTAAAATAAACTATAAGCTCCTAGCTTAGCGTTGCCAAACAGAGCGGTAATCTTCTGAAACTAATTGATTTTGAATTCATTCATCTCATCTATATATATATAGATTTCCTTTCCTACATGGATTTAATTCTCATATTTCCACGTGCTCTATGGTAGTGCTATAAGACTATAAATCGTTCACATCACTATTAGATGTTTTTAAAAAAATAAATAAAAAATGAATAAATATTGATATCAAGTTAATATAATATTTTCTTATCTGGCGAGTTTTGTTTAAAAGTATTTACTAAAGTTGTTTAAAATTTAATTTTTAATATTTAATCTAGTATTAGTATACACCCCGTAAATTTTATATGTTTAGAAACTATATTAAAATTACTATAAAATTTTTAAAAATTAATTTTAAAAATTTTTAAAAATATGAAAGAAAATAA
Source organism: Ipomoea nil (assembly GCF_001879475.1). Taxonomy (NCBI): domain Eukaryota; kingdom Viridiplantae; phylum Streptophyta; class Magnoliopsida; order Solanales; family Convolvulaceae; genus Ipomoea; species Ipomoea nil. The sequence continues at coordinate 166,097 of NW_017617365.1, forward strand.
AACAAAAAAAATAATTTAACCAATTAATAATAAAAAGGACAGGTAAAACGAGATAAATGTTATAATTAATTCATTAAAATTTAGCAAAAATTGCAATATAACTACAACTGTTATACCCTGAACCATGGTCAATTTTGCAAGGTGAACCAAGTTAAATTATTTATTTATTTATTTAAATTTATTTTTTCATTTTTTGTACAAATAAACGTTTGGTGGTGTATTCAATCCAGACATTTACCAAGGAGTGTCGTAGTGATGAGTTTCCAGTTGACCTAAATAATGATGAATCTCTTTTACCTTTACCGATGAATGATGTAGATAATTTTGAATAACTATTTGAAACTCAAGAGCAACAAAGAGAGCATGCCAATGAATGGAGGGCTAAAATAGCTTTGGATATGTGGAGAGACACCGAACAAGGTGAAAACAATTCCAATCAAAGATAATTGTACTAACAAGATGAATATTTTAATTTGTACTTTTTCATTTTAGACATTTTGATAATTATATTACTCAACATTAGTTGTTTCATTAGTTCAAAAAATATTTTTATTGGTTATATTTAGTGAAAAATATATTTTCTTTATGTATAATATAATCTATTTTCATGACAATCAATATATATATATATATATATATATATATATATATATATATATATATATATATATATATATATATATATATATATATATATATATATATATATATATATATATATATATATATATATATATATATATATATATATATATATATATATATATATATTGCAATGCATTAATTTATTTATAATTTATATAAATATATTTTTTTATGAAAATTATAAATACTGTATTAATATAAGTTATGGAATGTTTGTAAGCAGGGACGGAGCCAGAAATTCGGTTGAGGGGGGGCGAAAAAGTACAGACGGATTTAGAAATTTTTCCCAGTAAAGGCGAAACATTAAAGCAAAAGAGATAGTTTAAAAATAAGTAAATAAATTACCTAAGAAATATAGTTGTAAATATTGTTGGATATGGACGAAAAATAAAACACATCAAAACTTTATAAAAATATTCATAATAAAATATGAAACATAATTAATTTGATAAAATAATTTGACTAGTAAAACACATTATAAATTACACATCTCATTATTAATATAAAAGAATGTTATATATATATATATATATATATATATATATATATATATATATATATATCTTTGTGTGTGTGTGTAATATTAAAAAAGCTATTAAAAACTATGTTAATGCTAAAATTTGAACCCTTGACCTTTACTAATGCTAAACATATGCTCTACCAACTACTCTAACACACTTTTTGCTAACATTTAGTAGTTTTTTTTATACTAATATATACTAAAACATGTACTATATATACATATATACATACAAAGACTATATATGGGGTGGGGGTGGGGTGAGGGGGGGGGGCAGGTGCCCCCCCTTTGGCTCCGTCCCTGTTTGTAAGGGTGTATTCAATTTAGAATTTTAATGACTTTTGTAGACTTTTTAATATAAAAAAGTTTTTAAAAGTCTATAAATGTTTGTCTTATGAATTTTTGAAGACTCTTACAAAGTTGATGAAGGTTTAAAAGATTCTAGGAAAGTCTACAAAATCTATACAAAAATCATTTAAAATCCATCACTTTAAAAGTTATTGAAACTCTTTAAAAGTCTTGATTCAATACACCCCCTTAATGTACACAAAATATGTTATTAAAAATCTCTATTTGACATGTAGCTTGTTAATGGCATATTTTAATTGACACCAATATTGATATATTTGTCAAATGTTTATCTTTATAATAATATAATAATGCAACAACACTATAATACCGGTGGACATAAAATAGCTTCATTACAAGAATATTATATATTCATTTTCATAATAAAAAAAAAGTCTATTTTATTAATACTGTAAGTTCATCAATAAATAGTTAAGACTCAAATATAAAGTAAATTAATTTCTAAGTAATCAACCATTAAATATAATCATAAATCATGACTAAAAATTTATTAAGTCACTACTATAAGTTCATCATACAATTATTAAAACAATGTACTAAAAAATATACTCAATATTAATATAAGCCTAGTTTAAAAGATCTCAATGATATTTGCAACAATATGTGATGTAAGTCATGTAATATTGATTTTATTTAAACAAAAAATAGAGAATATATATTAAGTTTAATTGATAATGATAATTTGTAAATTGGAGTATCATCGTAATGAACCTACAATATTTTTATAATAATTACCTATGTCATGTTTGATACATCGAACACATAGTATTATAATAATAGACCATGGTCAATGATATCATTTGTCATATAACAAATATATTTTTATTGCATGAATTAAGTAAAATTAAGCTTACTTATTAAATTTTTCGTAAAAATATAAGATAAAACAGGCCAATACTTATGTCGTCATACACGCGTGTCCATATAACAATATTAAGCCAAGAATTTTTTTAAAATTTTATTTTATTTTTTTACAAATAAAATTGATGTATAAAAAAATAGCATTAGAAAGCTCTAATAGTGATTATTAAATGACTAATTTTTTACGCGCATTGCGCGATTGAGATAATGCCCAATATATATATATATTTTTTAAATAAGTACTTTGTATATATCAATGCAAGATTATATAGAAATTGTTCATGCATAGATAATTGAATGTTGAATTTGCGTATTTAAATAGGTAATTCTAAGTTTACAAATGCAAGATAATATAGTCAAGATTGATTATAATTTTCAATAAAATAATTGTATAGGTATGGTTGAAACCAAATACGGGACATAAGAGAGAGCAAATAAAAATTAGGACATAAAATATTAAATATATACTAATATTGAAGAGCTAACTGTTGATTGCCAAACAAGGACATTGCGAAGTAGTTTCCCACTTCAATTTGTTGTGAGATTTGAATACTCTTTTTATCAATAAATCCCCTAAGTAGTTAATATGTTTGGCTTAATTATATTTATTATTTATTTTATTTTTTAAAAACAATTATTATTATTATTATTATTATTATTATTATTATTATTATTATTATTATTATTATTATTATTATTATTATTATTATTATTAAATATATGTATATCATTAGGTCACTTTTAATGTTAATCTAAACAGCTAACTTTTTCAAATATCTTTTTACCAACCGTTGATATAATTCGCTGGTCAAATCCGCTAATATAATCCGTTAACGCTAACCGCTAACTGCTGGTTGTCAAACAAGGACATTGCGAGATAGTTCTCACTTCAATTTGTTGTGTAATTTGAATACTCTCTTTGTCAACAAATCCCTCAAGTAGTTAATATGATTGACTTTATTATTATTTTTTTTTAATTTTTTCATGATATTAATATAATACTTGGTAAATAAATATATAGCACTATTTTGTATTATAACTTTGATATTTAATTTAAAAAAATAGTTCACAAAAAAGATAATAGACAATGTAGTGAATATAATCAATTGATGAATTTGAACGTAAATAATTTTTACATTAGAGAAAAATAAAGACAATATAATTAATAAAATTATTTCTCTTAAGTAATTTATTGATAATGAATAATTTCTTTTTAATAAAGACATTGTAGAGACAATGTAGCGAATATAATCAATTGATAAATTTGAATGTAAAGAATTTTTATATTGGAGAAAAATAAAGACAATATAACTAATGAAATTATTTCTCTTATTTAATTTATTGATAATGAATATTTTTTTTTTGAATAAAGACATTGTAGACACATAATTCTAAATTAAAGAAATGCATATGTATTATTTTTGTTATAGCTACTAAATTATTATTTAATTTAATAAGAATAAAATAGAGTACTAATTATGCCAACTTTGATTGGAATGAGGTTCGAACTTAAGACCTTACTTATTGAAATTAATGGGTAAGTTAACGGTGAACTAACAGAAATTAACGGAAAAGATAATATTTAACAGAAAAGTTAACGGATAATCATATTCATTAAGGTTAAATTACAAAATCTTAAAGAAAAATTAAAATCTGATCAATCTGAGCCATTCATTTGATTAAAATCTGTGACCGCCATTTTTTTTACCCATTATAAGCCTAACTCTCTTGGGCTCGTATTACTATAGTAGATATCCATATCGATGACTTTTTAAAAAAAAATATTTTAATGAATCCACAAGTTCACAAAATCACTATCACAAGTCACAATTACAATTTCATAAAGTCATTATTGTAATTCATAAAGTGGTTAGTGAAACTATAAAAAATAATGTGGTTAGGGTACCTAGGTTTATTAAGTAAATATTGAATGTTCATAAAGTCATTACAGTAGGTTCTTAAGGTTACTATTGCAGATTCATAAAATTACTATCGGATATGCATAAAGTCACAATTACTACTGCAAGTTCATAAAATTATTATTGTATGTTTGTTAAGTAACTCATACATGTTAAGTCAATATTGCATGTTCAATTAGAAACTCCTACATGTTCATAAAGCACGTTCATCCTAAAATTGATGAAATATATGATATATTGAATAATAATGTATCAATATAAATGTCCTTTAATTTTTATTAACAAAACATTTTAACATATATTTTTTATACATTGATTTTATTTATATAAAAGAAATAAAAATAATATATTTAAGTGATTATATTTTATGAACTTCCATTATTGTTATGATTTGATTTTTTAAAATAAACCTACAATTTTTTTAAAAATGAATATGGATCCATAATGATATTTGTATCCTAGTCCATGACATAATTTGTCAAAACTGATAGAACAAAAACAATGCTTATATTATGAATTAGGATTCATGTAATAAGTTGAACTTCTTATACACGTTCATTTTAACATATAAGTTTAGTTTTAATGTATAAAAAATTCATTTTAACTTGCAATACACTAAAAATGAGTATATTATATGCTAGAAATGAATTTATACCAAAATATAATAAATCTATTAAAAATGAACTTTTAATACACTAAAAATGAATTTATATCAACATCCACCTTATATGGTGAACCTCGAGGTTCACCATATAATTTGCTGTACAAGTAACATCGGCAACCATTGACAATCACCACGTCAAGATATAATTTTTAAAATTTTAATATTTAAAACGTTCAAATAAATAAAAATAATATATATTTTTTAAATAGTAACCACCACAATAACATACAACTTAAAGAACATGTCACTTTTGACTCAATTACACAATTTTAACTCATAATTGTATTTATTTTGAGTTTAATAACCTAAATGCAATTTCTTTTTATAATTTAATGGCTAATTTTATGCTTGTTCCTATTTTATTAGCTAGCCCATCCTATTTTAGTGAGCTCTTACTGGACCAGCAGCCCAAGCAGCGCTGCAAGCCCAGTTAAGAAAATACTAAAGCAGTAAAGCTTATACAATATTCGGAATCCATTAAACCCAGATTTCATCTTTCAGTAAAATGTAAGTTCAAATATTCAAATAGAGTATCTCCAAGATGGGAATAGATGTTAAAAAAAAAAAAACTATATTATTCTTATTTAAATTATTATTAAGATTTATTACTTTTTAACATAATTACAAAAATTAAAAATAAAAAAATTAAAGTAAAACAAGATATGTGGGTATCTCACATTGTTAAATTGAATTTTAGGGTCCGTTTTGAAAGTATGAAGGTGACTTTTGGAAAATGAATCATTTTCCAGAAAACATTTTCCTGTCCAGTGATTAGCTGAACAGTAGAAAACTGTCTTTGTATGTTTGATTTATTTTTCAGAAAATGAGTAGGATTGTATACTTCAACATTTTAATTATTATATACCCAAAAAAAAAATCATTTTTATTATTTTCTATCCATCTATAAAAACAAATAAAATTTCAAAAAATAAAAAATAAAACACACTGTTCTGGTTTCTGCACCCAAAAGTTCCTATGGTAACTCTCTTGTGACACCCTCAAATTCTAATACAGAGATATAAGCAATAAAAGAGAAAGATAAAGGGGTAAAGTTCAAATGTTAAAAATTTCTCAAAATGCGGAAGCTGTAACTAACTACATAGGGGTGTTATGCCACACTTAGGTCATTCTAAACTCAAGTGCTAAGGCGAAAGCTAAGCTCATAAATCTATAAACCATAACATATTCCATAAGGTTCTTACATCAAGTCTATACATAAACAACCTATAGAATTCATCAAAAGGTCCATTTAAGATAAATGGTAGGACTACTCCCTCAAGACAAGATATCGCGCTCTCGAAAGACACTCTACTCCAAACCTGAAAAAAGATTTTTAAAAAATTAGCGAACAATGCTAAGTAAACCCCACTCCAACACTTACCAAAATAGGTTTTGCAACTGTAATGCATATATATCATCTAGCCAACTCTATAGGAAGGTTTCCGAAAGACTCATACTCAACAAGAAGAGAGATTCAAAACCAATTCAAGAGAGAGACCACAACGATACAAATCAATTCAACTCAAGAGTTAAGAAACAGTACCGCGGGAGATAGCAATAGCATAAGACAAGGGATCTCATAAACAAAGGCTTATTTAAGATTGTTCATAGATATAGATGCACAAAAGGAGGGACAAGCCATGTCATACTTTCCAACATACTTCCCGATTCAAGGCATAATCAATCATCTGATTCAAAGGCTCATTCAACTTAGAATTAGAGGGACAGAACAACGAGAGATAACAACAGCATCTCATCAACAAAGGCTCACCCAACGGTACTCATAGATAAAGACATAGAATAGAAGGGAGACATGCCAAAACATACAATTGATATACTTTCCAAAATAAAGATCAATCATTCATAAGATATCAAGAGGATAGGATTCAAAGTCTCATTTCCAAAAACAATAGAAATAGCATAGCAACACATAACAATGGTAATCTCATCAAAACCAAATACAAACATGGAACAAGTGTGGAGGTACCAATGGGCCTAGCAAGGCAGTGACCAAACAGGGAACAAGTGTGGAGATACCGATGGGCCTAGCAAGGCAGGGTCTCCACCACAGCGAAGCCTAGTGAACGGTGTTTTCCACACAACCGCCACCACTGCCCATCTAGCGGAACCTTACTTAATACAACAACGGGCCTAGCAAGGCAGAACTTCACCGTAGTGAAGCCAAGTGAATGGTGCTTCCCACACAACTGCCAACACCGCCAATCTAGCGGAACCTTACTTACAAAACAACAAGCCTAGCAAGGTAGAACTCCACCGTAGTGAAGCCTAGTGAACGGTGCTTCCTACACAACCGCCACTATCGCCCAAACAACGGAACCTTAACAACAATCTCAATACCAATCTAACAAATACCAACTCCCACATAGTCCAACAAAGAAAGGGGTTGATATCAAACATAGGATTCCAACGAAAGGTAGATACATATACAAATGGATCAAGGGTAATGGTTCAACCTCATATCAAGATATGGATTTCCAAGGATTCATACAAGATACCAATAAGTGAATACAAGAGGCATAACGGGTTATCAAATGCTCTTAGGAATGAACAAAGGATTCAAGACATGGATTTCAATACAAATAATGTAGATATCAATAGAGTTGGATTCATGGATGAATAATAGTCTAAAACCGAAGCAAAGGATTCATAAGACCCTACCATAGATCAGACTTGAGCCAAAAGGTAGCAAAAAATACACTGGAATCAAAATAGGCAGTACTGGAACAGAATAAAAAATGAACTAACGGGGTTGAGAGGCGGGGTCAGAGGACCCGTCAGAACTCTAGAGGAACTTTATATTGGAGAATCGTGGTGCGGGCTGTTTCAACGAGATGCCGATTTTTCCTTTCAGATACTCCATTTTGTTGTGAAGTATCAAGACAAGAGGATTCATGGAGGATGCCTGCTAAATCAAGAAAGTTGCATAAAGGAGTTATAAAATATTCTCTAGCATTATCACTTCGTAATGTTTTAATAGATACACCAAACTGATTTTTTATTTCATTGACAAATTTTGAAGAACATGAAGCACTTGAGTCTAAAGATTTTGTAAGTTTATGCACAAAAATTAGATTGAACGGACAGTTAGGTATATAAAGAATTAAGGAGAGGGGCAGAGTAGGAAGGGGGGAAGCCTTCCCAATTGCAGTAGCCGTACTCTTGGACCCATTACCAAAAATAATAGATGGAAGGGATTTAGACTTGGTGAAATGAGAAAATAAGGATGAGTTACCAGAGATATGCTTAGAGGCACCTGAATCGGTAACCCATGGTCCGCTCAGGCTAGGTTGAGATACAAGGGCAATATGAGTTCCTTCAGTGTAGGTGGTAGGAATGACACCAGAAGCTTTGGAATTAGCTTTAAATTGAACAAACTCTTCATACTCAGCAGCGGAAATGGTTTGAGAATATAATTCTCTGGATTGAGATTGAGCAACACATGCTTGGGTACATACCGGTCTCCCATGAAGTTTCCAACACTGATCCCGTGTGTGTCCAGTTCTGTTACAATAATTACAAACTCTAGTGCTTTTCTGTCCACCACGATCGTTAGTTCGTCCACGACCTCCTTGTGTGACTAGATCAGACTGTTCGGTAGTGGATGTTTGAGGAACTGGAATGGAGGATACCTACAAGAGATGTTTGAACAACTTAGTGGTCCCCGGGACAATGTTGCTTCCAAGAACTTGATTCCGGATGCATTCAAATTTAGGACCTAATTTTGTTACGAGAAGTATTACAAAGAATTTCTTTCGTTGGGTAAGTTTCTCTGTGGGTGTACCACCAATAGACATGAGTGTACTAAACTCAGCGATTAAACTTTGGGCTTTGCCAAGGAAAGTTTCCATATCAATACCATCATTCTTAAGGTTAACTAAATTGTCAACAACATTGTAAAATTGAGAGACATCATTAGTGTACAGAGATTTAGCTTGATTCCACACCTCGACACATGTCTTAAAGGGTCGGAACAGAGGCAACAAATGTGGAGAAAGAGATTGCCAAAAGAGACTACAAAGTTGAGCATCTAACCTTTGCCAAACTGTCTTGTCTTTTTTTTGGTATCTTATCCACTCCCTTTTGTAAGTGGTTAACAACACCTTGGCCCATAAACCATAACTCTACGGCATCCGACCAAGAGTGGTAATTTTGAGAACCACATAATTTTTCAGAAGTGATCACCGGGCTTCCGGACAAATTAGGCACATAAATAGAGCTCGAAAAAGTAGGTAGATTATTGGCAGGAAAAATAGTACCCGAATTATCAGAATTTTCGTCGAAAGACATCGCGATCAAAAATAAATCTGATTGCACGGAAGGAATGGAGGAAAGCTGACAAGACGAACTGGAGAGTATCGTCGGAAAAAGCCACAAGAGACGGCTTCACGTGATGCCGGAGCGCCGGCAATGTGGTGGCGCGTGGAGAAGATTCCGGCGACCGTAATTGATGGTAAGGGTCGCCAGAGGATGGGTAAGGGAGTTGGAGTACTAATTTGATAAAATAACTCACCAATAGCAAGTAATCTGAAAACCTAGATTCGAATGAATAGTAACTTTTACTGTTCATCGAAAAAAAAATCAAATTTTGGTTTTGGCTCTTGATACCATGTTGAGAAAGATGTAGAAGAAGTTGTTGTATATTACTTGCTTGTCTGTTACAATGTAGTATAGACGGGCTACATTAAGATATCAAATTTAACAAACTATAAATGTGGGATGCACATGTCCAAAATCACCAACTTAAGGGTTAAGGGATATTCATCCACCTTTCCAAATAGAAGAACCAAGCCACTAACCTTAAACAAAGAGGCTTGAACAGAACTTTCAATATCTTTAGCTACCTTCATGTGGATGAAAGGGACATCAGGGACAGGCGGGATTTCCTCTGATCCGGCAAGCCGCTGCAGTTGTCATATAGATAGTAAGATCAACACAAGAGGGGAACTGCATTGCTAAGAATTTGATATTAACTTCCAAGTAATTGAAGATTGTGAATGAAGTTGAAATAACGGTAAGGGTATTTTTGTCTAAAAAACTGTATAGTACAACTCTAAAAGCACAATGTACAAAATGGTTAACATTAAAAAATGGACATAAATGAGAGATATAACTTTGATTAAGACTTATTATGTTTTTAGATATCAACAACAACGTAACATACATCTAAAACATATATAAAATAAATATATGTTTAAATAAATAAATAAATAAATAAATAGTAGTAGTAGCCTAGTAGGAGTCACTTTTTTTTTTTAATTTTTTTTTTAATATCTGGAATGGAGGGGGATACCCGAAAAGACAGATCAAACCACCATGTGGGCATAAACAGCCCGATGAACCCTGCGTATATAAGTTGCACCAATCTTGTCAAGGGTGACTAACTCCATGAGGTGAGGCGGAGGTGTCTCATAAGTACGTAGACCGGCGCCATCCAAATCCCTCATTGCCGCAAGTTTATCTGCAACACGGTTTTGCTCCCTGAAAACGTGCGTATACCTCACTTCCATCAGACTAGATGCTTCCCGCACACAAAGCCTGCCAATATTATGATTTTGGTGTCTCCACCCTTCCTCTGTACACAAGCTTTCCACCAAGGATTTTGAATCACATTCGACTATGACCCTCATGGCGCCGTATGCCTTCGCCATCCGAAGTCCCTGCACCACACCCCACGCTTCTGCAGCTTCAACAGAGCACCTACCGATCGTGAACGAGAAGCCCCTACACCAATCTCCGTGCACATCGCGTAGAACCCCGCCACAGCTCGTTGCACCTGTTCGCTTGAAGCTGCCGTCAACGTTTAATTTGAACCAACCCGCCGCCGACTTCTTCCAAGAAACGCATGCATCGATATATTTATTTCGGCCCTGTAGAGTCGCCTGCTTCTTTTTAAAAGCCCCAAGCACTTCATGATCATAATTTTGCAGCCAAGCTACCTTATGGTTAACCGCAGTGTTTATCCCGTTAAATACCTCATCGTTTCGCCACCTCCAGATCCACCAAAGTCTGATGCCAAACTTTTCTGGCCAGTCCTCCGTAAAACCGTAATTCGCGCTTCCTCGGATGTTAACTTCGAACCATTCCTCCCAGTTCAAGTTTCTTAGATTTTCCCGTACACGCCAATGCAGTGAAGTTTCCCAGATTGGTCTAGCGGCGTCACAGTCTCTGAACAGGTGGTTCATGTCCTCCCTCTTACCTGCACAACGAAAACAAATGTCATTAGTCGTAAGGTGGCGTCTCGCCCGTTCCATATTTGTTAAAATCTTCCCATGTCGCACAAGCCAGACAAAAACAGAGATTTTGGCCGGCACCCTCAAAGTCCAGATGGTACTCCACATTTGATCAGTACTCCCGACATGAGAGGGGTCCATCAAGGCATAGGCTGAACGCACCGAAAACCGGCCTCGAGGATCCGGCTCCCAACCCCACTCGTCATGGACGCCTGCTTCTGTTAACTCAAAGCCAGCGAGAGTATGAAGTTCTTCCCGCGGTAGGGACTGCTCCAGAATCTCCCATTTCCAACCTTTGGCTTGGTCCCAGTACTCCTCAACGTTTGCGTACAATTCCGGAAGGCTCAACGGATGGAGCAATTTTTCGTATAAAGGATAAGTGGCCAGCCACTTATCCATCCAGAACCTCGTTGCTTTACCATCCCTAACAATTCGCATGACGCCTATCTCCAGGCTGTTATTGGCGCCACACATACCACGCCAAACATTTGAAATCTTACGTCGACTCGAGATGTCCATCGTAGCGCCCACCCTATGATTATACTTGGTAGCCAGAGTTTTTGCCCAAAGGGCTGTGGGTTCCGTTCGATACCGCCAACAGAGTTTAACCATGCAAGCCGCATTCATTTCATGCAGCTTCCTTAGACCAAGACCTCCATTTGCTTTCCCCGTAGTAACCAACTCCCAATTGACCAAGCTCATTTTCCTTCCCCCCGTCTGATCATTTCTACCCAGATAAAACGCCGGGTTCTTTTCTCAATTTCGGCGCAGACACTTTTCGGGAGCGCCGCCATCTGCATGGTGTAGACCGGGATTGCGTTTAAAACGGATTTCGCAAGAGTTATTCTCCTGGTTAGAGATAGCGTTTTAGCTTTCCATCCTTCCAGTCTGCTAGCAATTCGTTCTAAGAGACCTGCATACGTGTTGCAAGTGATCCGACCATGAAGGGAGGGTACACTTAAGTATCGTCCCAAGTTTTTTGTTTCCTCAATACCTAACTTGTTTGCAATCCTGGTTGCCATCTCTGACGATGTACTTTTGGAAAAATGAACCTGTGATTTATTGAGACTGATTTTCTGTCCTGACACTCTGCAGAAGGAATCCAAGCAGCGTTGTACAACCTCAACTTGTTCTTCAGAAGCCTCGTTAAATAGTACCATATCATCAGCAAAGTAGAGGTGTGACAAAATTGGTCCGTCTGGGGCCAATTGAATTCCTTTCCAGTTTCGATTGTTCACTTCTGCTAGGATTAAATGACTAAGTCGTTCTATGCAAAGAACAAAAAGAGCTGGGGACATGGCATCATCTTGCCTTATTCCTCTCTCAGGTGTAAACTGGTCGAGGCATTCGCCATTCCATAAAACTGCAAGCTTAGAAGTAGAAACACATGCCATTATAATATTTACCCAACTAGAATTAAAACCTGCGTGTACCAAAGTATCTCGAATGAAGTCCCATGATAGTCTGTCGTATGCTTTCTCTAGATCCAATTTAATAGCCATGAACCCCTTTTTGCCACGGGCTTCCCGCATTGAGTGCAAAATTTCCTGGTACACAATAATGTTGTCTGAAATTTGCCTTCCTGGGACAAACGAGCTTTGGTGCGGTCCGATCACCTGAGGCAAAATGATTTTCAACCGGTTAGTAATTGTCTTAGTTAAAATTTTATAACTTACATTGCAAAGGCTTATTGGGCGGAACTGCTTGATCGTATCAGGACCCCGGACTTTTGGAATGAGCGCTACCAGGGTATCATTTAAGCCTTCAGGAAGGCTACCAGTGTTGATTGCCTCCCTTACCAAATTAAAGACGCTATTTCCGGTTATGTCCCACATGTGCTGGTAAAAACCAGCTGGAAGACCATCTGGGCCCGGGGCTTTGAAGGGTTTCCTGTCGAAGACCGCTTGTTGCACTTCCTCCTTAGTGACTGGTCTATTAAAGACCCTCCAAACCGTGTGCCTAAGTCTTGGGAAACCTAGCTCATTACTTGGCCAATCCTGAGTCGTCGTGGGCCCGGTGAAAAGATTAATGAAAAAATTTCTAACGTGTTCCGGTAGACCGGGCCCCTCCGGAAGCCAATTTCCATCCTCATCCCTGAGCCCGGACACCTTTGTGCGGGATTTGCGTATTGTAGCAGCAGCGTGGTAGTAGGCGGTATTTCTGTCCCCTGATGTTATCCAATCCTCTCTCGACCTTTGGAACCACAAAAGCTCTTCCTGATAAAGGGTATTTTCCAGCTCACTTCTTAATTTCTTTTCCAATTTTCCCAAACCATTATGGGACTTGCTAGCTTGAACCTTCTGAATACCTCTAATTCTGGCCAAAAGGTCTTTCTTTCGTTTAAAAATATTTCCAAACACCTCCATATTCCAAATATTAAGATCATGAGCCACCTTCTGAATGTTTACGGTCAAGCCAGCTCCGGTGTCCCAGGTCCGCTGCACTAATGTTGACACGTCCTGATTTGTGAGCCAAGCAGCCTGAAATTGAAAACGAAAATGGTTAGAAAGGTTGTCCTTTCGGCCCCCGTGTAAGCGTATCAACAAAGGGGCATGATCCGATGCAACCCTTAGCAGATGCTCCACCGAAGCATCCGGGAATCTAACGCGCCACTCGAAGTTGCACAAGGCTCGGTCTAGCCGGGCTCCTTTTATAAAATCCGTCGACCCATCTTTTACCCAAGTCATCTTAGGCCCCGTAAAGCCCAGGTCAATAAGACCTTCATCCTGGATCCAAGTAATAAAATCTGCACTTCTTTGGGATGAGTAAGAAATATAATTGGCCGTTTCATCCTTGGTAGTGACCGAATTGAAATCCCCAGCCACGAGCCAAGGTCCTTGTGGGCCCCTTTTGGATTGAGTCAGATCGCGCCATAATCTGCGTCTTAGATTGTGAGCTGGACTTTAATACACCGGAGCAAACACCCATGACGGTTGTCCACTTTGGGAAACCTGCAAAAGAATGAACTGCGGGTGAGTGAAGAGGACTGAGATATGAACCGGGTCCTTCCAGAGAACCCAGATCCCCCCACTAAAACCCACAGCTTCCACTCGAAACCAATCCGAGAAGCCGAACATAGAACAAATTTTGTTTGCCTGCACTCCTGAAACTTTCGGCTCGAACAAACCAAGGATGCTGGGTTTGTAGACCTGCAATAAAAGTTTAAGGGCACGGTGGAATGACTTTCCACTCGCCCCTTGACAATTCCAGAGCAAAAAATCCATTAAACAAAGCAGGGAGAAAAGGAAAAATAAACCCCAGGGAGAGAACACAGCATTCAAAACACACAAAGAAAGTACTCAAAGGCCAATGTTGGCCTCCTCATTCCCATCAAAACCATCCTGGGTTGTACCAAGGGCCATCACTACATCGCCCTCTTCATCCACCCGTTCTGGAGGGTCGGCGTGGTGCTCGTTCGTGGGCTCCCAAACTGGTGACGGGAGATCGCCAATCTCGTCTCCAGCAAAAACTCTTGACGAGTGAATCACCAGTCCACCTTGCTCCCCTCGAACAACGATATGTTCATCTTCTTCCGCCGCCCGCCTAGTTCCAACTCGGCCACCTCCCCGGGCTCGTGTGATTACGTCCCTTCTGGCTGCCTGTGCACGACTCATCCCTGCAGGTTCATTCAGAATCTGTCTTTCCACTGCGACCCCATTCGGTCTTCACGCACCAGTACCCGCAACCAATCCAGTTCGAACGCCCTGCGTTTCCTCCGCCACAACCGGTGGTGGCCTCTTCGGATCTGCCTCGTCGACATGTGCTACCACATCCGCCACTTCTGGGTCCCCGATTTCTGTGTCCTCCACGGAAAGCGGCCCAAACCTCGAATTCTGCGCTCCACCATCTCGCTCGGCAACCGCACCACGTCGTCTCTCCTCCGTAGCCCGCGGAGGTCTCACTGGTTGCCTGGGACCCGCTCGCGCCCTCCTCCCAGGGGCGATCATCCAAGCTCCGAAAGGCTCTGCGCCAATAGTAACCCCATGCTTCTCTCCTACAGCATGGCTAACGCCCTCCGCACGCTGATCATCACTCTTTTCAGCTTCCGGTCTAGTCGTTTTTGGGCATGCCTCAGGGCTGTGGCCATAAACTCCACATGTGAAACAAACCATATGAATACCCTCATATGCTACCAATCTCACGCGACCCTTGTATGTGAACTTCGAGATCAAAGGCTTCGTTATATCAACTTCGACGCAGACCCTAGCAAACATCCCTCGGGAAACCATACTCGTCGCTTGATCTACCCGAATCGTACGTCCCACCTTATTGCCTAGTTTCCTGAGAAAAATCAAACTGTAATACTCAGCAGGTAAACAAGGGATTCGAATCCATACCAGGACTTTTTCCGTGACATCGGAAAAAGGATCAAAATCCGGCACCCATGGCTTCACTATTAGGTAGTGATCCATGATCATCCATGGTCCTTCAAACATCGCGTGTTCCAGGTCCTCCACTGCCCCGAACCTGACGATAAAATATCCACTATCAATGGCAATCGGGTCCATCTTCCCGTTTGGCTTCCACATGGATGTAAGGCGACGTAACAGATATGCGTATCCAACATTTCTCCCCATCACCTTTACGATTATCGCCTTCCGCCATGGTGCTCGAATTTCCTTCACCTCAGCCCGTGTTAGGCGGATCGTCGGGCAGAGAGGGTCATCGTCGTCCTCATCCGAAAGATCCTCTTCGCTTTCCTCTTCCATCGTCTCCTCTGTCTGTCGCACATTCCGTTCATCCTGCCCAGAGACAGTCTCGGCGTACATTCGACGAGATGCCTCCGGAACCTGTATCAAAGAAGGATGGGTTACAGGAAGCACTGTTTCACTTACATGCGTTACCTGCATGGCCGGTTCGTCGTTCGTCATCAAGACCTCTATCGGCGTTTCGGGAACACCATCAAGCCCGTCGAGCGCTGGCTGTGTCGAGGATCCTTCTCCCGATCTGTCACCTTTTTTGGCCTTCTTCGTACTCCGTTCTAACAGATCTCGATCTTCCTCAGATCGCTGACAAGAGAGCGTTTCTCCAATCGTTTCTATCGTTATGCAAGTAGCTAGATAGATAATGTAATTTTAGTAGGAGTCACTTTGTTTGGTAGTAAATTGAAATTGGAATCAAAATAAATAAATAATTAATTAAAATATAAGTAAGTATATTAAAGTGTATAATACATATATTTATACACATACATATGTGTATATATAAAAATATGACAAAATACTAATAATTAATTAAGAGACTTTTAAACATTATTATATTATTAATTACAAAATACATTTAAAAACTAAATATATAATTTATATTACTATATTTATAATAAAATTTTGGTTAGTTCGAGTTTCAGGTCGGGTGTGGATAAAATTTTAATACCCAATATTCGAACCAAATTTATATTCGGATATACCAAAATTTAAAATATCCGAATCGATAACTATTCGGGTTCACTCGAAATTTAAAATTTGATTCGAATTTCAGGTGTTAGTTTAGATATTCCGAATTACGCGACCTTGCCTGAGTTAATCCAAGATTATGTGAATACGTTTGATCAGCTAAAAGTAGATGTTGGCACACCATCCAATGATGATACTTACCCAAACAAGTAAAGTTCCTGTAAAAAGTTTAAAAGTTAGATTTCAAGGACAAGTTGCATGCATCGGTTGGTGTAGAAAGAGGCTTAGTAACAAACTCTTGGTGTTTTGTGAAATCTGGGAAAAATTTGTGCTACATTTGTGATCAAAGCACAAGTTTATTTTTCACTTGTAATTTGTGAAAGGACAAATTTGCTGCTGAAATCCCTTTTAGTGAAAAAGAATAAAGAGCATAGTAAAAGAATTACACTATCTTTGAACCACAAATATTTTAAAAAGTTATGGGACCAAAATAAATATAGAAGTTTAATAGTATGCACACCTAGTTATAATATTGACCTGTATGTGGTCTAATCATTTTTAAGATTATATATTACAAGCACATCAAAAGAAAAGAAAATAAGAGTAATACAGTTTGAAACAAATTAAAATAACCTGCACGAACTTAAGTCACTAGTTTAGTAGACAATATTTGGAAGAAGAAGATTGAAATGAAATATATAGTTGGTATAAGACATTGATGGAGGTTGTTAGACTAAAAGTGGAACACATTCCATAATAGTGGTTATAAAGTGACAAAAAAATTAAGATCGACTAAAATTAGAAACGCCCCTATAACAATAGGACAAAAAATTGAATTCACTCTAGATTTAATGAATGAAATTGTATTGCACAACGTAACATACATAACAAATTATATTAAAACTAGCTACAACCTTCTCCTAGCCATAGATGCAGTATTACCATCAAATAATCCCTCAATCAAAGTCTCAATATCGTCAGGTTGGTATTTGATGTACTTCTCTGCATGCTTTGTGTTGTCAAAATATTGTCTAAACCTCCCTAAGAAAGAGCGGTAGGCCGGAATGATGACCGCGGATATGGAAACCCTAAGCTCCGATTGAAGCTGCTCGTCACTCACTACCCACGTGCTCTGCGATCTATGGATCTCGTCAAATATGGTGCTGAAGCTTTTGAACCTTTCTTTGAGCACTGGCTTCAATGCCTTGGCGTTCCCTTGCAAGCCTTCATGGCTCAAGATCTGCAACACCTTGCCCCACGTCTCTCGTTGATAGTTCTTGTGGAATTGTCTCACCACCGTGGATCTTCTCCGGCACCAGTTGTTGCCCATCACTTTGTGAATCTCCGCCGAGCCTTTCACTTTCTGTAAGATGTATCGCCCGTTGTTCATCAGGAATATGGAACGCAAGGCGGGGTCCCGGTACAACTTCGACTTCGCCTCCAGGTTTGCGTCCAGGAGGTCCATGATGGTGATTACCTGTTATTGGAATATGGAAATTAGATAAATATGTAAACAATAATATTGTAGATTAGTTGTATTATAATCTGGAGTGAATTCCATTTTTGGTCCTATTGTTATAGGGGTCATTTTAATTTTAGTTCATCATAATTATTTTTGTCACATTGCGTCCACTATTATTAAAAGTGTTCCAATTTTAGTCCACGAAAAATCTAAAAATGGACTAAAATTGAAACACTTTTAATAATAGTGGACGCAATGTGGCAAAAATAATTATAGTGGACTAAAATTGGAAAAACCCCTATAACAGTAAGATCAAAAATGGAATTCACTTTATAATCTGTCTTAATTTAGGCATATAATCTTGACTTTTGCTCATATACGGCGGGCTTTAACGTGCCTGGCACGACTTAAAAAGAGGCACAATAGTGTTAATAAAGGCACCAACACAACAATGAAATGCACAAATATAACGCATCACACACCCAAACAAAATGCATCACAACTCCCCTACATCTAATTGTACATTAAAAAAGACACCAATAATGTTAACAAAGGCACTAATAGTGTTAGAAAATTGCATAACAATGAAATGCACAAATCGACCACAAAACGCACAACACACCCAAACAAATACATCATAACTCCCAACACTTAATTATACATTCCTGAACAATGGTGTTTTTATACCTAACTAATGGTGCGTTGTTAGCGTTGTGTACTTAATTGTGTATTTTGTGTTGTACATTTTTTAACACTGTTTTCATATTTGCATAACTATTAACACCGTCGTACTGATTGCATGTTAAGGCACGACGAAGTAAGATCTATGACTATTGCCAAATTTGTATGACAAATAAATAAACACATAAAAACAATATTTCTTACACCTGTATCGAAAATGGTGTTGTAGGGTGGGTTGTTGTGAGATTATTGTGCGGGCTGCTATCGCCGCTTTCTGTTTCCGCGCCGCCGCCATTGGTGAATTCTCCGTCGTGGATCAACGACCCCACCTTGCCGTGTTGCTGGAAAATGTGCTCCAGGGTGTCCTTGTACTCGCACGCGTATTTCAGGTAGTTCATCACGTAACGAGTGAGCGGGTGTACGGCGCCGCCGGGGACCGGAATTCTGGCGACATCGTTCTTGATCGAGCTCTCCAGGTCTGTGAAAATGTTGACCGCCGCTTCGCCCAGCCTCTCTAGGGCGGCCTCGATCTCCGATTTCACCTCGTTCTGGTAATCGTTGGTGCAGGATTCGCTGACCACCGGGATGAGCTCCTGCGCGGTCTCGAACACGTCGAGGAATTTGAAGAGCTTCTCGGTGGAGCGTTTCGTCATCGCCACCGCCTCCGCGAAATCCAGAAGCCGGATCGCGACGGTGCGGGCCAGATTGCAGAAGAGGGTCCGAGAAACGGAGGGGTGATCGGAGAAAACGGATTCCCCCAATTTCCGCTCCGCCGGGAGCAGAATTTTGGAGCACTTTCTCACGATTGTGATCCATCTCGTGATCTCTACTCCCAGTAAATCCCAAGGCATTCTCTGCACGTCCTCCATGTTCAACTTCTCGAATTCCAGCGCTTTCATCTTCTCGGAAAACCAATTCCACCGCGCAATCGAATAAACCTGGCAGCATTCCGTTTCAAATCCGGTCGAAACCATCGCGCCGGCGATCATCTTCATTCTCCCCATCAAATCCTCTGGATATTCCACATCATCCTTACTATTGGACTCCTCCTCATCCTCCTCCTCGAAGGAAATTTGAATTCTGGAATCTTCCAGCAAGTACCGTAATTCGTCTTCTAAGAACGTTATCGCCAGATGCAAGACGGTGCTGATCCGGTGCTGCGACGGTGTGAGGTCCGGAAACTTCGCGAATCTATCCCTCAGTTTCGCCAACCTTTTAACACCTCCCACCAAACGCGGAACATCATCTTCCCTCTCCATCCTGTCCCGACACTCTCCGGCGGGATGATACTTGGCCACCTTGGACTCAATTACGTCGGAGAATTGGCCGACGACGTCCGGGATTTCCGGCGGATTGGACTTGTCTGCAACGCTGGAAAGAATGGCAGCGAACCGATCAACGTCTAGAGATAACAGATCGAAATTTTCATCACCACTACCATTAGGTAATGCATAGCCGCTGTCACCGTCGCCCGTGCCTGTGCCCGTGCCCGTGCCGGTGCTGGTGCCGGTGCCGGTATCGGTGTCGGTGCCCGTACCGTTGCCGTTGCCACCGCCTTTGGCGTTGCCATTGCCACCGCCTTTGGCGTTGCCACTTTTTACCATGGCATATAATTCTCCAGTAGAGAATGAATGTGGTATTATATCACCTACAGTACTCCTAGCTTTCATGCTAAAGCTCCTACGACATTTTTGCCAATTGCTCTTCGTCATCTTCATGCATGGAATTGAAGGACCCTTGCAAAGCAATTAATCAAGAAGTTTGGTCATTACAACATATCATCAATACATATATTATTGATCTAAACAGATATATTATATGATTAAGGATAATGGAGCGGAGGAGGGGATGAAGATTAAACAACGTTTAGCTTTGTATGCTGATTAGGTAAAGCCCTGAATGGAACGACAGTTCGAGATATACAGAGTGGATGTTTATCGTTAATTATATATTTAGATTATTGCGGAAGATGGTCGGTAGTAGTTGACTTCGTTGAGAAGGTCATTTCTGCTTCCCACGATCTCCCATTGCGTTCATCTCCTAATATATAATAATATTATTATATTATGTTGTATATACACAAACAAAAACAATTATTATTATTATATTAATCAAAACTAGTCAAATGCAAGAAACTATTGTAAAATTTTACCAATATAAATAATCAATACAATAAAAATAAAGAAAAAATGTAAACTTACAAACAATTATAAATGTAAACTTATACCATTATAAATTATTAGAATTAATGACACTAATGAATTGAAGGGACCAGGAGAAAGAAAACTGAAAACGGTTGGATTTGAAAAAAACATTTGTAAGGCTACAACAAGCATTGTGTATGTATAAGTTACTACAGATGAACCAATGTGCAAGGATACAAAAAGTTGTGTTTTAGGTAGTTATATTTCGCTAAGTCAAAATGCCAGGAGTGACTTGTACCACACCATCACTATGTTTAAATGGTTTGTTGGGGCCGATTGCGAAAGTTACAGATGACTTGTGCATAGCTTCCATGTCGGGTTCAATCTAGGAAAACCTTGGGATTAATTTGACAAATTGAAGTGTCGTGGTGGATGGAACAAAGTTGAGCAAAATGAATCTTCTTCGAGATGTCATTCTCAAGGAATGACACGTGGGAATAGGTTAATGCATGGTTAACCATAAATGCACGAGGGCCACATGAAGCTAGGTCTCAACGCTTAGGCAAGAAACATGTGCGAAGTAGAGAGTAATAACAACAAGAAAGTAAAGGAAGCAATGCAAGAAAGCAAAGTGCGCATGCAATTACACAAGTAAACAAACTAAAGGGAAAATGGGACTTGGATTAAGCTTTCCTTGAGTAGGTGCCATGTAGAGTCCTATGTAGGAAGTAGGTTATGCATTAATAGGGATTCTAGGAAGATGTTATCCACTGCCAATGTCGAATACCGAACCCCTTGACTGATTGTATCATATTTTGACAATCAAATACACGAAGTATTCGGGGTTATCGATCCACAAGGAAGCAAAGCGTATCAAACACTAGTTACTAATCAATTAATAAGAAACTAATCCTAGCGAAAATGGTGGATGATTGCTTGGAAAAGTATAAGTAATTAAAAAGAACAATGCAAGCAAGTTGATGAATACAATAGAGTAAGACTGGATTTTTGGAGGTCGAGTGTTTAATCACCTAGTGCCAATCTAAAGTGAAATATTTAAATTTGGGTTCAAACAAGTGTGGAGATGCATAGAAGAGGGGAATTATTCCCATAACTCCAACAACATAATACAAGAACAAGAACAAGCATCTTAAAATCCCTTAACCAAATGCTTTTTTCAAATAAGCAATAGTCAAGTGCAATTGTGGGTACTCTAATATATGCCCTAACTCCCATCAATACATAAATATAGCAATGAAACAAGCAATTTAGGCCTTTAAGTACAAGCATCAACAATATAAACCACATAATTTACCAAATCGGAATACCAAGGCAAGAGGGCTTTGATTGCCACGAGTTGTTCTCCCACAAAATTGTCATCAATTGGCAATTCTTCTTCTCGAACCACCTCCTCGTGAATCTCCAACCTTGACAAGTGATCGGCAACAAGGTTTTCGGATCCCTTCTTGTCTTTGATTTCAATGTCAAATTCTTGAAGTAGAAGGGTCCATCTAATTAACCTTGGCTTGGCATCTTTCTTGTTGATAAAATATTTGAGTGCCGAGTGGCCAGTATGGATAATCACTTTTCCCCCCACAAGATATGGCCGGAATTTTTCAATGGCAAAGATCACCGCAAGCATCTCTTTTTCGGTGGTGGAATAGTTGACTTGAGCTTCATCAAGAGTGTGACTTGCATAATAAATTGGATGTAAGCTCTTATCCCTCATTTGACAAAGAACGGCTCACACGACAAAGTCACTAGCATCACACATGATCGCAAATGGTGAGGCTCCAATCCGGTGCTGACATAATGGGAGTTGTAGTCAAAGCCTTCTTCAACCTAGAAAAAGCTTCAAGACAAGATTCATAAAAAACAAAGTTAGCAACTTTTGAAAGCAAGTGTGTAAAAGGTTTTGAGATCTTTGAAATATCTTTGATGAATCTCCGGTAGAATCCCGCATGCCCAAGGAAACTTCTTAGTCCCTTAACGGTGGTGGGTAGTGGTAATCTCTCAATGACCTCCACTTTTGTCGGGTCCACCACAATGCTGTCTTGTGAAATTTTGTGGCCAAGAATAATCCCCTTAGTTACCATAAAATGACATTTCTCCAAATTCAAAACAAGATTAGCTTCTTGACACTTACTCAACACTTTATCCAAGTTAACAAGACAATTATCAAAAGACAATCCATAAACTGAAAAATCATCCATAAAAACTTTCACAATTTCTTCAATAAAATCTGAAAAAATAGCTACCATGCACCTTTGAAATGTTGCCGGTGCATTACATAGCCCAAATGTCATCCTCCGATAAGCAAAGGTACCATAAGGACATAAAGGTAGTCATTTCTTGATCATTTAGACGGATGAGGAATTTGAAAGAATCCCGAAAAGCCATCAAGAAAATAAAAATAAGCATGTTTGGCCATCCTCTCAAGTAATTGATTAATAAAGGGGACGGGGAAATGGTCCTTCCTAGTGCCTTTATTCAACTTCTTATAATCGGTGCACATTATCCACCCGGTGACCAACCTAGTAGGGATAAGCTCATTGTTTCCATTTTTCACTACGGTTGTCCACCATTTCTTAGGAACCACATGGATTGGGTTAACCCACTTACTATCCGAGATAGGATAGATAATGCCCGCCCCCAAAAATTTATGAATCTCCTTTTTCACCACATCTTTCATATTTGGGTTCAACCTACGTTGGGGCTCAATGTTAAGTTTGTGCCCATCTTCCAAATACATCCTATGCATGCAATAGGATGCACTAATGCACTAATGCTCAACACATGCAACAACTTCTTGATTTCATCATCATTCAAATTGGCATTCACAATTACAAGATAAGTAGAATTGGGACCAAGAAAATCATACCTCAACTCAGATGGTAAATGTTTCAATTCTACCTTTGGATGATTATTTTCTTTTTGACTAGTCAAGTGATTCCCAAGGCTAAATGCTTTATACATTGGTGGTGGTGTTAATGAATCATTTGCATCAAAAGGCTTGTCACCACCACTTGTGCCTTCATCCATGTGCCCTTCCTCAATGGTGTCTCTCATGCCAACTTTCAAAGGATCATTAGATGCCCAAATGCTTCCTTCAAGTGTTTCACAAACACAAGAATCAATGGTATCTACACAAAAACATTCATCAAGACAAGGAGATTTGTTATTCATTTCAAAAACATTAAATTCAATTTTGCCATCTCCAATTTCAAGCACTAAAGTTCTTTTTTTTTGACATTAATCACCGTCCTGGCGGTTGCCAAAAATGGCCTCCCAAGGATAATGGGAACTTTAGCATCTTCCTCTATCTCTAGGACCACAAAGTCACCCGGGATGTAATATTTGTCAATTTTCATCGGAACATCCTCAAGAACTCTAACGAGGTGCTTCACGGATCTATCCGCCAATTGTAAAGTCATGGAGGTGGGTTTTGGCTCTCCAAGTTGCAACTTCTTACACAAAGAATATGACATCAAACTCACACTAGCCCCCAAATCACACAAAGCTCTTTGTACAAGAGATTATCTAATGACACAAGGGATAGAGAACTGCCGGGATCTCGAAGCTTTGGGGGAAGCTTGTTTTGGATTAAAGCACTACACTCTTCATTGACCGCCACGGTTTCATGATCCTCAAATCTCCTCTTGTTAGATAAAATCTCCTTCAAGAATTTTGCATATGAAGGGATTTCGGTGATGGCATCAAGCAACAGAATGGAGATCTCCAATTGCTTGATCAAGCTCAAAAACTTTGCTCTTCTTTCTTCCACCTTAGCCTTCTTGAACTTTTGTGGGAATGGGAGGGTGGGATTTGCTTTACCATAGGTTCAATCTCTTGAATTTCATCTTCCTTGGAATTACTTGGGCTTGAATCCTTTCCCTTGGTTTGGATAATAACATCTTTCTTTACTTTCTCAACTTCATCTTCTGGCTTCCTCTTGAGAACTTGATCACTAGTGGGCAAAGGTGGACCTTCAAGTTGTTTTCCACTCCTAGTAGTGATAGCATTCATGTGCTCCCTTGGATTTTCGGGGCAAGCGGGCAACTTCCCGATGACTTTGGTGTTGAAGCTTGATTTGCAATGTGATTCTCTAACATTTTGTTGTCAGCACCCAATCGATCCAACCTCTCCTTCATTTGCCTAAATCTCTCATCACTTTGCAATTTGGACTTGGGCATCATTTCTATCATAGCTTCCCAATTCAGTGGAGGTGGTGCTTCCAAAGTAGGCAATGATTGCCTTGGTTGGGTGGTAGGAGCTTGGAAACCTTGAGTTAGCCTAAATTGTTGTGTTGGACCTCCTCTAAAATTTTGTTGCCCTTGAAATCTCGGAGGTGGTCCTCTATTGCCAAAGTTTGGGGATTTTCCGCTTCCATTGGGTTACTCCATGAAAAATCAGGATGGTTTCTTGATGCATTAGGATCGTAGGCCCCTTGTTGTGGTTGGAATGATTGTTGTGGCCTACTATATCCTACCAAATCAACATGTCCCATGGGAGATTGAGGATTCAAATAATCATTAAGGCACTCTCCCAAATTGTGTTCTCCTCCACATAGCTCACACATCATGATTGGTCTTGAATAGTGTTGTAAAACTCGGCCTCCTCGGCGCCTAGGCGGCCTCCTCGGCGCTAGGCGGCGCCATGCCGTGCCGCTTTTGATTATAGTCGGCCATTACTCGGCCGGCCGCCTAGGCGGCCAACTCGGTCAAACTCGGCTAACTCGGCCGAGTCGGTCAACTCGGCTGAGTCAATCGATTTTGACCGATTTCGTCTGATTTTCACTGATTTTGTCTAATTTTGACCAATTTCGCCCCATGTTGTCTTTCATTAATTATTGATTTTAATATTATTATGATGTTATGACTTATAAATTATCGTTATTTCATTTATTTGGATGTGTTATTTGATTGAATGTTTAAAACAGTCTCATTAAAATTGTCAAACTACAAGTTTGTCACTATTTTTTTAAATTTTTTGGGTGCCCGCATAGCGCTGCCTAGACCGCTTAGGCGCTAGGCGCTGCCCAGGCGCCCGACTAGCGCCTAGCGCCTACTGCAACCATGGTCTTGAAAGAGTAGAAGTAGTAGAAGCATAGCTCACATTTTGATTCTTGAGAGTGATTTGAGCTAGCTTTTGGACCATAGTAGCCACATTATCCACCTTTGCCGACAAGACGGATATTTGTTCTACCTCATGTATGCCTCCTACAAGTCATTGAGAAGACCTTTCCGAGTACCAAGTTGAGTCATTCATTGCAATCTTTTCCAAGAGATCTTCGACTTGAGTAGGCTTAACACCGTGAATGATCCACCAAAAGAAGCATCTACCAGGACCTTCGAATTGTCAAGCAAACATTCATAGAAAGCCATCATTAAATCACATCCTTGGATGTCATGATGAGAACGTTTTCTTCTTAACTCTTTGAACCTATCCCAAAATTTGACTACGGATTCATTCGGAACTTGCTTGAAATTTTGGATGACTCTCCTCATCATTTGAGTCTCGGAGAGTGTAATACCCCATATTTTTTGGGCACTATTTGAAGACTGTATATTTTGGGTTAAATTCAAATCCTTGTTACATAATTTTATTTTATTCTTTGTGGCTTTGTGCTCAAGTCTCATCCTAAATCTAAATTATTATATTGAGCTTAATTATATTATGATATGTTGGGTAATAAGGTGGAAAAATCCCAAAATAATAATTCTACAGAAAGATTATTATTCTATGGGAAAAACAGAAAAATTGGGAAGGAAAATGTGGAACAATTTGGGTAGAGGTTAGCACGAGTTTGAACAGATTGTTCTTTTCCTTAAAACCTTATTTGCTACCTCCCACAAGTGCTAGGAGCGTTGTAGCCTAGGTTTCCCAGGATAAAACGTGCTACGATTCTTTGTTTAAGCACCTAAACAAAGAACCCGGCAAACAAAGCAAAGTATGAACACCGATTGGCTAAAGAAGAGAGTAGAAGCAGAGTTTAATCTTCACAAAAGAGAGTAGAAGCTTCAACAAAAGAGTTTAATCTTCACGTTGGTCACGATTCTTTGTTTAAAGTATGAACACCGGTTGGCTAAAGAAGAGAGTAGAGCTCGTGTTCACCAGTTGGCTATACAATCCTACAAGCTTCAAACCAATGTGGGACAAAGCTCACTTTTTCCCTTCATTTCCCAACTCAAATGGGTCTACTTTGAGAATCAATATCTCATTCAACCATTATCCGTTTTGAGCGTACAATATATCAATCTCTTCGTTTCACTACGAAGAACCCGAATCCACTTTGACCCGGCCCAAATCAGAAGTGGACCCCACTGATAATTGTACCACAAAATAGCCACTTAATATGCCATTTTATGTCATTTTAAGCTATTTTTTCCAACATGATATGTACCTACGTTCATTAACACACACACACGCACATACAAACATATATATATATATATATATATATATATATATATATATATATATATATATATATATATATATATATATATATATATATATATATATATATATATGTGTGCGTGTGTGTGTGTGTGTGTGTGTGTGTGTGTGTGTGTGTGTGTGTATAAAAACCTTCCAATTGCAATATATGTGTTCTATATAAAATTAAAAATTACACTAATTTAAAATTTTGATTAAGAATTGATTGGGGCCCGCCTAATTGGGCCGAAGAAAGGAACTATTTTCAATTCTTCGCCCCGTTGTCATCCCTAGATACTTCAAGCTCTGCTGCTCGCATTCAACACATGTCCAGTCCTCCTTAAAATTGCTCTCAGCAAGAATTGAACACACGCCCAAACACAATATCATCAAAATCGCTTACCAATGCTCCATGTCAACATAATGTATACAAGGCAGATGACCGAATCAGCCTGTAGTCCTATGTTATTAGCAAATTCCGATATAAATGTCAATGCTTGGATTCGAACACATGTCTGAATGTCATCTTGTAGAATAGCAGCGATTACCTTCTAATGCTTCATGTGCTCTCATTCATTAAATTTAGAGTTAATTATTGAAATAGTCCCTTGACTATAATGAAATTATCAATTCGATTTTTGACTATTTTTTTTTTAAGTAATTAAGTCCCTCAACTTTAAAAGTCTTGACCAATTTGGTTATTCGTTAGTCAACCGTTAACTTGGAACCAAATTGGTAATTCGCTATAGTCAAGAGAGACCATTTTAGTAATTAATTTTAAGGGTGAAAAATTCGGTTCAATTTTTTCTAACCGAACCGTACCAAACTAGTTAGATTCGGTAATATACCGAACAATCGAATGGTAATAGATTCTTGTATACCGAACGGTTCGGTAAAAATTCGAACCGAATTGTATTGTTCAGTAAAAACCGAACTGAACCGAAGCGAATACCTTTTGAACTTTGGATTGCTATTTTGTTATATATTAGACTTTGGATATGGACTATGTAAACACCATAATACATAATATAGAACCTTTGTAACAAACCTTAAAGAAATCAAATAAAACATTTACGAGAGATACCTGTGAGAACATGAGCTGAACGAAAGAGCAAACAGCAAGGGACTTGGATTTACTTTTTATTTATTTATTTATTTATTTATTTATTTATTTTTATTATTATTATTATTATTATTATTATTATTATTATTATTATTATTATATTTTTGCCTAGGAGGTGAGAAAAGTTGAGAACAAAGTGGCGAACGTGTAATTGCTAAACCGAGGTGAGTTTGACGCTTTGGTTTAAAAAAAAAAAAATCAAACGATATTCGGTTCAGTTCAATATTTTACCGAACAATTCGGATCAATTTTTTATCAAACTGTTCCGTATACAAGAATTCAATATCGTTCGGTTGTTCGGTATATTACCGAATAAAACTAGTTCGGTTCGGTTCGGTTCGATTCGAGAAAACTAAATCGAATTGCCCACCTCTAAAATTAATTATCAAAATGGTCCCTTGACTATAGCAAAATTACCAATTTGGTCCCAAGTTAACAGTTGACTAACAGTCAAACAAACGGAGAACCAAATTGATTAAAATTTTTAAAGTTGAGGGACTTAATTGATTAAAAAACATAATCAAAAACCAAATTAGTAATTTAAATATAGTCAAGGGACCATTTTAATAATTAACTCTTAAATTTATAACAAATAATCTACAAGACCCTTGAACACTGTGAGTTCTAAACTCCAACTCTGACTCCAAGCAAAATAGGCGTTGCCTTGTCCATCGACCTGCTTAAACCTTTTGTTATAAATTCTAAGTATCAATATTTTGAAAGGCTTTCTTTTCCTTGAAATTTCGTAGGATATTTAGTTCAAGTCTATTTTGAAATTGATACACTAGACTCAAAATTAAATATAAGAAATTCTAAAAATACAATTTTGGCACATCAAAACTATATTACATTTTTTTCCTAACAATTTCACTCTTTTGATGATGCCAAAACATATACTCAGTCATTTTAGATTAGTCTTTTGGGTAATGAATTTTTAGGAATTATATTTTATTTTGACTAGCCAAGTGATGAGTTTAACATGATTTTGACCTATAAGAATTCTTTTTAGACAAAAATTTCTATATGGACTTTTGAGACTAGTTTTAATTTGATTCATTTTGAAATACTTTTCAATCATGCATTTATACAAACTATGTTTTTGGACTCTTTATTATCGACTAATTATGTTTTTGGAATAGTCGTGAACGTTTGGAACATAAGAAAGAAAGATCGTTTAGGATTTAATTTTTTTTTTAAACCGTGCGTGTTTAGCATGTGAGACCTTGCATATTATTGTTGTGATAGGGACCCTTAGTCCTTGGTCTAGTAAGGGGCATGCATGTCAAACCTAGGCCCGCCAAATACCTGTTCTACACTTGTGTTAGTTTTTAATTTGTTTTTTAGTGTTTGAAAAATTATAATGGAAAGCTGGAAACACAGAAAAACATTGAAGAATTAATATATATATATATATATATATATATATATATATATATATATAAAAGATTTGAATAGCTGAGAGAAGTACGTTGGCTCCAAATTCATTATGGGATTGATATTTACCAATAAGGAAGCAGTTGACGAGCACATATATAGCTTTTGGACACATTAGTGATGGAACGGAATGTTGTGTATTGCAAATTTCTTCAGAGTTTCATGATTTGGTATCCCAACTTTTTAAAAAGAACAAACCATCTTTATTAAAAAAAATATTACTTAAGTATGCCTTATCAAAGCACCCTTATTAGTCGTTTCTTTGGAGTTTTCATTGAAAAAATTTGAGAATGATGCACATAACTAATGTGGTGAAGAGATTTTGGAGAAATTTTTCTCCTACATAATAAAAAAAAATGCTCAACAAGCGCACGTTTAGGCTCATTTCGCGTCCCAGCGGGCACGTGTTGCCCACGAGCCAGCTAGGGCATGTCAGAGTGGTGCTAACTGGCAGTCACTATGACTTTTTTGTTGTTTTTATTTTTTATTTTTTATTTTTTAAATGTCAGATTATTA
Source organism: Ipomoea nil (assembly GCF_001879475.1). Classification (NCBI taxonomy): domain Eukaryota; kingdom Viridiplantae; phylum Streptophyta; class Magnoliopsida; order Solanales; family Convolvulaceae; genus Ipomoea; species Ipomoea nil. The sequence continues at coordinate 196,517 of NW_017617365.1, forward strand.
TTTTAAAATTAGTTTTGTTTTTTTTTTCTTCCCTCCAATAATCTCATTCCTAATCATACTTACAAAAACTCCTCAAAAACCACAAAAAACAAAACACTCTACTATTATGAATTGTAACACCCCCTAATTTCCATGCTAAATTAAGACTTAGACATGCAGATAACTAGTCATAACATCATACACAGCGGAAGACTAAACAGGGAATATATGAATAGGAAATAAAGGTTGTTATGCCACGCCCACTCAAAGGTGAACGCACAGGCGAAACATCTGCATAAATTCACAATCTAAATTCATTCAGAAACAGGAATACTAATGTCTAACATTGGCACACAGGCCACAACGTCTCAAAATAAAGGGATCTAATCTAACATGGTTCTAGACCACGCTCTCGTCTACTCAGCACCTGAAAGAAACATATAAGATATGGGACGACGCCGGGTCAGCGAATGATGCTGGTAACCCACCAATACATGTGAAATATCATATGTAGATAGTTTATATGTATACAAAATCATTTGCGAAACAGGATATAGTATATATCAATTTCAAAAGCCTAGATAGAGATCAACACAAGACTCTATGCAGTCACAAAAGATAAGGGAACACATCCCAATACGACAAGAAGCAATAACGACTCACAAGAACGGCTCAAGGTATAATCTACCATCACACAGTAGATTAACACCCGACAAGCATAACACAAGAGAATAAGGACACAACCATTGGCAACACATACCTTTGTGACATCACACGTCACAAATAAAGAAATACACAACAACGGCTACACAAGCCTTCGTGACATCACCCATCACGAATTGATATGCCTTCCTTATGCTCGGTTCCAACCTTATGGCTACACCCAACCTTATGTCTAGTTCCAACCTGTACCTCCAGGACCCCTGTACAACCAAGTCTAACCTTTTCCCTCCGAGGACCGTCGTCCCCATCCGCCAACGACCGCCAACAAAACCACCAATTTCATAGTACATGAGGTACCGATCACACACATGGGAACACATGCCTTGGCAACACATGCCTCCAAAGAAATACGTGAACCCGACACACAGGTCACAAACTCCATAATCACGTCATGGCCACCACGAGGACCACTGCCGTACCTTGGTGACTAATGTCTCATACCATTAATCGTGCAATCCAGGTACAGCCACACACACCACACCACAACAGGAATTAATCAACGGATCACAACGAAGATATGAAATCATACTCAATCAAGGAATAGATCACAGTCCATCAACAATGATGATTAACACAAGTCATCATCAACAATAGGAAAGGACAAACAACATACACGCTAGCATTTAAATACCGAACTAGCATGCTTATCAAACGGGTAAACCAAACATAATTTTGAAGAACACACAAGACTCACCAGGGTTCAACGAATCACAAGGTTGAACACTTAGCACGATTCAAGACACCAAAACCTACATGGATTCCTACCATATAGTTCTAGACATACGAAACAACAAGAAGACGCTCAAATAGTTCCACAAAAGAACATGGGGAAGTCAAAAGACCAAATACCGAGTCAAAAAAATCACGGGGAACAAATCCCCGCCCAACTCCATATATGTACCCGTGGGTGGGGCAATGGGTGGACCCCCACCCGTGGTTCCGCCTACAGGAACACCAATCCCACCGGCCTGTAAGCCGCAGGTGGGGCGGCGGGTGGAGCTCTACCCGCCGTTCCGCCCGCGGTACACAACCGTGTACCAAATAATCCCTTCGGGGATTTTTAACACCAAGCTCAAATTCAAGTCCAAAACATGCCAAATCTCACCAAATACAACAAAATGAATTGAATCAAAGGAATAGCCAAGCAATGGCACACATGAACCCTAATAACAAGCTCTAGATATGCATTTCCACAAGACAATGCATCAACACTCACATTTCATAGCAAAATCACATGTAGAATCCAATAAATCATCATATAGGTAAGCAAAATAGATTTTGTAGAGCATGGGTTACCTCTTGTAGAAAAAAACCTTCACTTGACACTTCACCAAGCTCCTAATAGGGTTCACCTTCCACACCCACTTCAAGAACACACCAAAAGATTATAAAGATTCTACCTTTAAGGAAAGACACCTTAGAAAACACTAAAAACACAAGATAAACATAGATCTTACCCTCCTAGATGCTAAGGTGGAATCTTGAAGACAAACTTTGAAGATTTGGTAAAGCTCCAACTTGACTTGGAAGAAAAGCTATCTAACTTTTAGAGAGAAGGAGGAGCTCAAGTTTAGGAAGTGTAAGGGGAAAGAATGAGGAGTGTCCTCTAGGTTAGCTTTGCAATTCTAACATAGGGTGAAATATCTTTATTGCCCTTACTAAAATGAAGAGGTGTAAGGGAACAAGGGAACCACTCACAAAGCTTTAGGTACAACACTTTGACTGTTGGGTTGACTAGTCAATTACTAGTCCCCGACTATTGAATTTAAGGAATTTAAAGAATTAAATTATCAATTGGATTATGATTAATTACTTAATTAATCCCTTAATTGAATTTGGATTACGGGGTGTCACATCCTCTCCCCCTTCAAAGAAGCTTCGTCCCCGAAGCTTGGGTACGAGAAATGAACAACAATGTGACAAGAGTGTCAAGAACATCCTTATTTGGTCAAAACTCAAATGATTCAAAAGGTATCAAACATAAGCAAGAAGTCATGACATTCGAGAGTTTGAAAGAAATAATCAACGGAGATAATGAGCATATCAAACTTTAAACCAAACACAACCAACAACTTCTACCCAACCACCAAGGTCTAAACCTCTAACTTCTAACACAAACCACTAAACCAACAAACCAACTAAGCAAGCAAGCAAAACAAACACACGAAGCAACCCACAACAACTAGCAACGGTAGCACAACTAAAAGATAACACAAGCTAAAGAAAAAGGGTGAACGAGGTTACCACAACACTAAGCTAGAACGACTCACTCTCCGACTCGTCGGTGCTCTCCTCGGGCTCTTCTTCGTCTCCTCCTCTTCGGCTTGAGCTGGCCTCAATCTGATCTAGCCTCTGGTGAACGGCAACAAACTGCGTCTTCATGAAAGCGAAGCCTTCTTCGATCATCCGGTTCTGTTGATGTAGCAAGGTGACCACACGCTCCTCGTGCGTCATAGCATCGTGCTCCCTCTTGGTTCGGGCTTCCCTCTTCCTTTGGTTCTCCTCGCTTTCCGGATCGCTTTCCTCGACTTCGGCATCTTCTGGCGCTTCCACTTCCTCTTCTTGGCCTGCTTCACCCTCGTCTTCTACATCGCCTCCCAAGCTCTGGACAACAAGGTTCAACTTACCAACAGGGATCTCGAGCTCATCTGCCAATTCTGCTCTTTCCTCGGGAGCCTTCCTTGCAACCTCTTCAAGAGTGATATAATCACCATCGTCCAACTGAAACAAGTTGCAACTTCGCAAATTAATGGCATCCAACACCATTTTTCCAACGGGCTTCGGGATACAACCATCAATGCTCACACCCTTCTTGACAAGAATCCAACTCAACACCATACCATACGGTAGGCTCTTTCGGTTATGATCACGATAGAAGACCATATGTTGCAACATCAAAGCCGACATGTTGAACTTTACCATATTCTTAAGGCAAAAAGCAAAGGTGCACTCCAACTTCCCCAACAACCGACTTTTGTTGTTATTGGGCAACAAGCAATCTGACACAAGCATAACCAAAATCCTTTGTTCGGCGGACAACCACTTCTTCTCCGGCCTCGAGGCTTGAGTGAAACCACTCGTGCGACCCAACAAATAACTCAAATAGTCCCGATGCCCCATGGTATCCGTACTAATCCACGAGTTACCACTGTACTGAGCAACACCCGAAGCAGATAAACTCAGAAGCTGAGCTAGCCTCTTTTCAGACAAAACCACTTTCACACCTCTCACCTTAGAGGTGATTTCAAGCTTACCAACATCCTTTTTCACAACCATGTGACGGTAAAACTCTTTAACCAAACTGGGGTAAGTCTCTGCCCTTATGGCGAGAAACCCATCTAACAAACCTTGAAATCTAAGCACATCCAACAAGGAACTAGAAAAGGATTCCAGGTCAAAAACCTTACCTTCAAGAACGAGATAATGGGCATCCACCCATTCCGCTTATCTTGCCAAACTTGACCTCCTAGGCATGATTGGAGATGACCCAAAGCTTTCCTCTTCTTTTCTCCCTTTCTCTCTCTCTCTCTCTCTCTCTCTCTCTCTCTCTCTCTCTCTCTCTCTCTCTCTCTCTCTCTCTTTCTCTCTCTCTCTCGCTGCTCTCCCTCTCGCTGCTCGACTTCGCGAATGCACGACGGTCGACGACGAAGCTCCGGTGGGCGGCGGTGGTGGCGGCTGATCGGCGACGGCAGGTCGACGGGGGGTGGGGAGGGGATATCTCGGCTGCACACGGGTAGAGGAAAGAAGGAGAGAAGAATTTGGGGGTTTAGGGATTTGGGGAAGAAATTTGGAAAAAGATGATTTAATTTGGGGATTTGGGGAAAGTGAGAATTTATGGTTCAGATGGAATTAAAATTGGGTTGGTTTTAAGAAACATAATTAGTTTAAGTGGTTAGAGAGTTGGGTTGACAAGTGATATACCTGGGTTTAAAACTCAAGGCTCACAAATTAAAATCTATTTGGTTTTTTAGGCTTGTAAGGAAGGATTTTAGGTGGTTCACAAGGAGAAAAGGTTGCAAAATATTCATGTGCAAAGATTATGGAATTAACCCAAGCATGACTTATTTACGGATAAACAACTAACTCCATAAAAAGGCTCACACATGAAAGTAAGGAAATTATTCATCAAAGAAGGCTTACAGCTACAACGAAAAGAATCATTCACCAAGGGAAAAACGTGGCAAAGATAACAAGGCAATTCAAATAGGCAACGAAGGAACCAAGACAACACACGAAGACAACCAGAAACAAGATGCGTTCTAAAGACAAGGGGTAGGCTAGGAAAAAGGTTACCTGCTAGCTCTTCCTCCACCAAGCCCTCGGTTTCTGCCTGCAATCGTCCCATCACGAACACCCTTCCTGATGGCCTAGACCTAGCTGCTCCACGGCTCGAACTACCTCCTGCTGCTCCTCCGGCTCCTGGGGGTGGTGGCAACGCCCTTTGGTTGGCTTGCTGAGGGGACTCGGTGACCTTGTGACCCCTATCCCCGCAACGGTAGCACCGAAACGCTTGGCCATTGCAATCCTGACCCGCATGCACCTTTCCACATCTACGGCAAGAAAACGTCTTGGCTTGATTTCCATGCTCCGCTCGGTTGGGTCCTTGGGTTGGAGATGGTGCATTCTTGGCTTGGAAACTCAGCTTAGGCCTCTTGAAGCTGGAAGAGCCTCCACTCTCAGTTCTTTTCCTTGCAAGCTCATAAGATCCTCGTTGCAGCTGCTGAACACGGTACAAATCCGCGGCACTCAGGTATGCTTCCTTCAAAGAACTCGGCCTACTCACGGTTAGGGCCTTCCGTGCCTCGTAGTTTAAGCCAGCTACAAACTTATCAACCTTGGCGAGCTCCGTAGGCACAAGTATCTGGGCGAAACGCGCAAGCTCTAGAAACCTCTTGTGGTACTCAACCACCGATAGAGATCCTTGCTGGAGATGGAGGAATTCCTCATACATTGCAGCCCTAACATGCGCCGGATAAAACCTCTCGCGCATCTGATCCTTGAGAGCGGTCCAACCAAACTCAGGTTCCTCAAGGTAAGCTGGGCCCTCATGCATCCACCATAAATCGGCCTAACACAGAAGTAGAACGTTGCAAGCTCTACTCTTCGCTCTTCCGGACAGCCAACAACCGAGAAGATCTTGTCAAACGTCCTCATCCACTCTTCCAAGATAACCAGGTCTTCCTCACCCGCAAAGGTCGGTGGCCTGTGACCTGACACGAGACGCCCCATGTCCCTATGCCCGGCAGGCTGAGGAGGTGGCACAGGATGGTTGTTCTGCAACAAGGCCTCACTGAGGGTCTGAATCGTCTGCATCAACTGCTGGAGGTTCTGGGCAAGCTGCTCATTCGTCAGGGTCTCCGGCGTACGCGCGCGAGGACGAGGAGGCATCGCAAGCTTCTACAACAACAACACGATTACCAACAAGACAACAAACAAGCAAACAACTCTAAATAACACTCAGTTCATCGCGCATCCTAAGAAATCCTAAGCCAAAACACTTATATTCTTACGGTCACCTTAAGGTCTCAAACCACACTTATCCACTTAGAAGTCTAGACTCTACCTTCCTAGGCTCAAACATAGGCTCTGATACCAACTGTAACACCCCCTAATTTCCATGCTAAATTAAGCCTTAGACAGGTAGATAACTAGTCATAACATCATACACAACGGAAAACTAAACAGGGAATATATGAATAGGAAATAAAGGGTGCTATGCCACGCCAACTCAAAGGTGAACGCACAGGCGAAACATCTGCATAAATTCACAATCTAAATTCATTCAGAAATAGGAATACTAAAGTCTAACATTGGCACACAGGCCACAACGTCTCAAAATAAAGGGATCTAATCTAACATGGTTCTAGACCACGCTTTCGTCTACTCAGCACCTGAAAGAAACATATAAGATATGGGACGACGCCCGGTCAGCGAATGATGCTGGTAACCCACCAATACATGTGAAATATCATATGTAGATAGTTTATATGTATACAAAATCATTTGCGAAACGGGATATAGTATATATCAATTTCAAAAGCCAAGATTGAGATCAACACAAGACTCTATGCACTCACAAAAGATAAGGGAACACATCCCAATACGATAAGAAGCAATAACGACTCACAAGAACGGCTCAAGGTATAATCTACCATCACACAGTAGATTAACACCCAACATGCATAACACAAGAGAATAAGGACACAACCATTGGCAACACATACCTCTGTGACATCACACGTCACAAATAAAGAAATACACAACAACGGCTACACAAGCCTTCGTGACATCACCCATCACGAATTGATATGCCTTCCTTATGTCCGGTTCCAACCTTATAGCTACCCCCAACCTTTTGTCTAGTTCCAACCTGTACCTCTAGGACCCCTGTACAACCAAGTCTAACCTTTTCGCTCCGAGGACCGTCGTCCCCATCCACCAACGACCGCCAACAACACCACCAATTTCATAGTACACGAGGTACCGATCACACACATGAAAACACATGCCTTGGCAACACATGCCTCCCAAGAAATATGTGAACTCGACACACAGGTCACAAACTCCATAATCACGTCATGGCCACCACGAGGACCACTGTCGTACCTTGGTGACTAATGTCTCATACCATTAATCGTGCAATCCAGGTACAGCCACACACACCACACCACAACAGGAATTAATCAACGGATCACAACGAAGATATGAAATCATACTCAATCAAGGAATAGATCACAGTCCAACAACTACGATGATTAACACAAGTCATCATCAACAATAGGAAAGGACAAACAACATACACGCTAGCATTTAAACACCGAACTAGCATGCTTATCAAACGGGTAAACCAAACATAGTTTCGAAGAACACACAAGACTCATCAGGGTTCAACGAATCACAAGGTTGAACACTTAGCATGATTCAAGACACCAAAACCTACATGGATTCCTACCATATAGTTCTAGACATACGAAACATCAAGAAAACGCTCAAATAGTTCCACAAAAGAACATCGGGAAGTCAAAAGACCAAATAACGAGTCGAAAGAATCATGGGGAACAAATCCCCGCCCAAATCCATATATGTACCAGCGGGTGGGGCCACGGGTGGACCCCGACCCGTGGTTCCGCCTGCGAGAACACCATTCCCACCGGCCTGTACCCCGCAGGTAGGGCGGCGGGTGGAGCTCTACCCGCCATTCCGCCCGCGGGTAAACAACCCTGTACCAAATAATCCCTTCGGGGATTTTCAACACCAAGCTCAAATTCAAGTCCAAAACATGCCAAATCTCACCAAATACAACAAAATGACTTGAATCAAAGGAATAGCCAAGCAATGGCACACATGAACCCTAATAACAAGCTCTAGATATGCATTTCCACAAGACAATGCATCAACACTCACATTTCATAGCAAAATCACATGTAGAATCCAATAAATCATCATATAGGTAAGCAAAATAGATTTTGTAGAGCATGGGTTACCTCTTGTAGACAAAAACCTTCACATGACACTTCACCAAGCTCCTAATAGGGTTCACCTTCCACACCCACTTCAAGAGCACACCAAAAGATTATAAAGATTCTACCTTTAAGGAAAGACACCTTAGAAAACACTAAAAACACAAGATAAACATAGATCTTACCCTCCTAGATGCTCAAAGGTAGGAAAGGTGGAATCTTGAAGACAAACTTTGAAGATTTGGTAAAGCTCCAACTTGGCTTGGAAGAAAAGCTATCTAACTTTTAGAGAGAAGGAGGAGCTCATGTTTAGGAAGTGTAAGGGGAAAGAATGAGGAGTGTCCTCTAGGTTAGCAAATATCTTTATTTCCCTTACTAAAATGAAGAGGTGTAAGGGAACAAGGGAACCACTCACAAAGCTTTAGGTACAACACTTTGACTTTTGGGTTGACTAGTCAATTACTAGTCCCCGACTATTGAATTTAAGGAATTTAAAGAATTAAATTATCAATTGGATTAGGATTAATTATTTAATTAATCCCTTAATTGAATTTGGATTACGGGATGTCACACGAATGCTCTCAAGATATGTTTCTGGCAGCTACAGAAAAATTTGATGTAAAATTGGTATCAGAGCTTATATTTTGAGATCTTGCTATCAAAACTGTAAGAACCTGTGGAAGCCTAGGTTATGAGATCTTGAATATAGAAAGTAGAAAAGACTAGGTTGTGTTTTTTTAGGACTCTTTATTATGGACTAATTATGTTTTGTTGTTAGTTGTGAACTCGTAGGACATAAGAAATAAATATTGTTTGCGATTTAAAAAGTTTTGGAAAATTGTTGCTAGGATGTGAGACCTTCGCACATTATTGCATAATTATTTTTGTGGCAGGGGCCCATAGCTCGTGGGCTAGTAAGGGGCAGGCCAGTCAAACCTAGGCCCGCCAAAGACCTGTTTTATACTCGTGCTAGTTTTTAATTTATTTTTTTTAGTACTTGACAAATTATAATGGAAACATTGAGGAAATAATTTTTTTTTGAAAGTTACTGGCTCTATTACATTGTAGTATCTGTTCATATACTTTCTCAACCTACTAAAACACAAAGAACCAATAACGCCTCCACTGAGGCTTGAACTCATAATCTTCCAAACGGAAGTCCAATGCGGGTACCATTAGATCACATAGCACATAGCTAGAGGAAACAGTTGACGAGCAAATAGCTTTCGGAGACCTGAGTGATGTAACGGAATATTGTGTATTGCGAATTTCTTTAGAATTTAATGATTTTGTGTCCCAATTTTTCAGAAAGAATAAACCATATTTATTAAAAATATATTACTTAAGTATGCCTTATCAAAGCACCCTTATTAGCCGTTTCTTTGGAGTTTTCATTGAAAAAATTTGAGAATGATGCACATAACTAATGTGGTGAAGAGATTTTGGAGTAATTTTTTCTCCCACATGACTAAAAAAAAACGCTCAATAAGCGCACGTTTAGGCTCATTTCGCGGCCTATCGGGCGCGAGTTGCCCACGAGCCAGCTAGGGCATGTCAGAGTGGTGCTAACTGGCGGCCACTCTGACTTTTTGGTTGTTTTTATTTTTTATTTTTTAAATGTCAGATTATTATTTTAATTTTTTTTTTCTTACCTCCAATATTCTCTTTCCTAATTACACTTACAATAACACCTCAAAAACCACAAAAAAAAAAAAATACTCTACTATTATGGATGCTCTCAAGATATGTTTCTGGCAGCTACAGAGAAATTTGATGTAAAATTGGTATTTGAGCTCAAATTGTGAGATCTTGGATAATAGTTTATATTGTTAAATATGTTGGTGTTTCATTTGTTACTCCCTTGTCTCATTTTATGTGTCTGGTTCAGTTAACAAGGTTTGATTGAAGTTATTTTTAATTTAAATTTTAAAAATATTAAGTTTAGGGTTAGTATACAAAATCTATATATTTAGAAACTACACTAAAAGTACTATTACATACAAAAAAAATTAAATTTAAAAATGAATAAAAAAATACTAAAAGAAAAACCCAAAAAAAAAAAGAAAAAAAAAAGAGAAAGAGTTGGTTTGACCCATGAATAGTAAGTAATTAAGAAAGAGACCAAACACCCCATAAAGGTGGAAAAAACCAATAGCTGAGGGACTCAAAAATTGGAAATCATTATCAATAAAAAAAACAACATCATTATTCTAAAACACCGTTAGATAATATTGTTAAATACCTCTAGGCTTAAGCCCACTGGAACCTCTGTAGTTAAGCCCTGCGAGATGATTAACGGTGTAACCGCCGCCTGGGGTGTAGGGCTTAAGCCCACCGGAACCGCCCCTAGACAATCGTCAAATTAGGAGAGACAATCGTCAAATTATGGCGTAGACCGGGTCAACCCTACAGGCTACCCTAGTCAAAAACCCGCGTGTGTCATTCACCTAATTCCAAAATGAGAAAATATCACATTTAATCCCTCTGACTTTTTGGTTGTTTATATTTTTTTATTTTTTAAATTTAAGATTATTATTTTAAAATTAGTTTTTTTTTTTTCTTTCATTCAATATACTCTTTCCTAATCACACTTACAAATACTCCTCAAAAAGGACAAAAAAAAAAGAACTCTACTATTATGGATGCTGTCAAGATATATTTCTAGCCGCTACAAAGAAATTTGATGTAAAATTGATATCAGAGCTTAGATTGTAAGATCTTGGTATCAGAGCAGCAACAACCTTTGGAATCTTTGGTAATCTTGGATATAGAAAGTAGAAGAGCCCAGGTCATGTTTTTCTGAGACTCTTTATTATGGACTAATTATGTTTTATAGTCGTGAACTTTTAGAACATAAGAAATAAAGATTGTTTACGATTTAAAAACTTTTGAAAAATCGTGGCTAATATGTGAGACCTTACACATTATTGCATAATTATTGTTGTGGCAGGGACCCTTAGCTCGTGGACTAGTAAGTGCAGGCCAGTCAAACCTAGGCCTGTCAAAGACCTATTTTATACTCGTGCTAGTTTTTAATTTATTTTTTATTATTTGACAAATTATAATGGAAACACCGAAAAATATTGAAGAATTCACTTATATATATATATATATATATATATATATATATATATATATATATACATATATATATATATATACATATATATATATATATACATACATACATATATATATATATATATATATATATATATATATATATATATATATATATATATACATATATATATATATATAGGGAAGGGATCAGGTGCATTTGTTGCTTCCCGTGCGGATGTGCGGTGGATTAGTGTGCGTTAGGTTTATACTTAATGTGCGTGTGATTTGTACTCAATGTGCTTGAGATTTGTACTTAATGTGCGTTATGTAAATATGCGTGAGTTTTGTACTTAATGTGTCTGGGTATTGTGTTTAATGTGCGTGCGTATTTCAGAATTACGAGCTCAGAAGGAAGCAGAATATAAACTCACGCACTTTAACGCGGTGGATTATTGTGCGTTAGGTTTATACTTAATGTGCGTGTGATTTGTACTCAATGTGCTTGAGATTTGTACTTAATGTGCGTTATGTAAATATGCGTGAGTTTTGTACTTAATGTGCCTGGGTATTGTGTTTAATGTGCGTGCGTATTTCATAATTACGAGCTCAGAAGGAAGCAGAATATAAACTCACGCACTTTAACGCCCAAACTTCTGGTTACTTCTTCCTTCAATTTGGCCATGGATTCTGGGTTATCAGCTACCTTCAATGCAGTTTGAATGTTTATATAAATAACGCACGCATAGTAAAATTTGCACAGCAGCAAAGTGTGGATTTCTGTTGTATTATTCCCATAATTCTTAACCTCCATAGCTCGCCTCCGCATCATCATCATCAGGGTGGGGGCAAATGGCTACTAGGGATGGGGAAGAAGCTGACATAAATATTTTCTGCTGCATTTTACACATTCACGCACGTTAAATACAAATCTCAGCCACATTAAGCACAACACTCACGCACATTGAGTACAAATCTCACGCACATTAATCCACAGCACATCCGCACGAGAAGCATTCAACCGCACGGGAACCTTTCACAATATATATATATATATATATAGCGAAAGGTTCCAGTGCAGTTGGGTGCTTCCCGTGCAGTTGTGCGGTTGACTAATGTGCGTGATCTTTGTACTTAATGTGCGTGAGTCTTGTGCTTAATGTGCCTGGGCTTTAATTTGTACTTAATGTGCGTGAGTGTGTAATGTTAATATGCCTGGTTTTGTACTTAATGTGCCTGAGTCTTGTGTTTAATGTGCCTGAGATTTGTACTTAATGTGCTTGAGTGTGTAATGTTAATGTGCTCTTGTTGCTCATGTACATATACATCTTCGTCTTTGTCTTCTCTTCCTCTCTCTATGTTCTTCTTAATATACGTCTTTTCTTCCTATTCCCTTAATCCTCTCTTCCCCTCTCTATGTTCTTCATCATATACGTCTTCGTCTGAATTTTGTGTTTAATGTGTGTGAGTTTGTGGTCTGAATGTATTTTGTTTATAGCTTCCTGCGCGATTGTGTTAAAAGTCACGCACATTAAGTACAAACCTCTGGCACATTAAGCACAATACTCAGGCACATTAAGTAAAAAACTCACAGCTACAGAGAAATTTAATTTAAAATTGGTATCAGAGCTTAGGTTGTGAGATCTTTGTTATGGGCAATAGAACTAGTTATACTTTGTTACAAGTTGGTATTAGAACAGTAAAAACCTTTGGAAGCCTAGGTTATGAGATCTTGGATATAGAAAGTTGAAGAGCCTAGGTTGTGTTTCTTCACGACTCTTTATTATGGACTAATTATGTTTTAGGTTAGTTGTGAACTTTTGGGACATAAGAAATAAATATTGTTTACTATTTAAATTTTTTAAAAAAAATCGTGTTTAGGATCTGAGACCTTGCATATTATTGTTATGACATGGACCCTTAACCCGTAGTCCAGTAAGGGAAAGGCCCGTCAAACCTAGGCCTGCCAAAGACCTGTTTTATACTCGTGGTAGTTTTTAATTTATTTTTTATTGTTTGAAAAATTATAATGGAAACAATGAAAAATATTGAGTAATATATATATATATATATATATATATATATATATATATATATATATATATATATATATATATATAGGCTTCGAATCCGGTGCACCCCCTAATTATATGATCCTGTGAGATTTCTTGATATCCATAGATTGATTCCCAATCAATGGTTGAGATCATGAGATCTCCTAGAATAAAATAAAGATTTATCATTAACTAAGGGTGTTAACAGTAATTGTACCTAGTGGCCTAATTATGGTTAAAATTATTATGAAAAGTTATACATGAATTAAGGGATATTAATACAGCAAATATATATGGGGTGATACATCACATGGGAAGGGAAAAAAAAACGCGCGAGACATTCCATGTTGGAAGCCGGACCGGTGAGGTTGCACGAACAAACATCTACCATCACAGGTGTGTTCATAATAGGTACACAGTTTGTGCGTGTTTAGTTTCTGTAATTGTTTTTTAATTGGCCTGCGAGTTACGAAGTTTTAGCACTAAAAACCCGACAAACTGTATGTGTGTTTGTGCATATATATGAGATTGCGACGAGTGTGGAAACCAACATATACACCAACCACTTTCGTTTTGGGAGGCCGTTTGGGGATAATTTGGTATGTACCGGTGAGTGCGTGGAAGTATATGTTGACCAAAATGATGGGTATAATGTGACAAATGTGAATGTGAGCTGCTGTGTATGAATAGTAAAAACCGCAGTACAGATGCGTATGAATGGGAAGAGTTTTTTTTTTTTTTCCCCAATATGTGTATTCGATTTTTGGTTGTTGACGTTTTTGATTTTGGCTATCTGTTATCGGAAAGTTGTTGGTTAAACTTGACATTTAATTTGCAAAGGACAAACGCCCAGTAGTAAAAAAATGTGGCCGTTTAGCACCTATTGAACTAAATGTGGTGGATGCGTGTGCCTATGTATGTTTGTGCACGTGAGTATAACTTAAGGGCCGGTATGTGGTTTCATGGTTTCACGAGGGTATGTATACTTGAGCGTATTGCCTCAATTGCGTTGGTATTGGTTGATGCATGATAGTGTAACCGGAAAGGCCGAGTTCGGATGTGGTAGCTGGTGCACGGAAGTATGAAGCCTTGTGCACCACACATATAATGACTCGTCCACAATTTGGTTTTTCTATCTACTGAACTGTGTGTTATATGGGTGAGTGCGTGATAGTATACAGCCTTGTGCACTATGCATATAATGAGTTGCCATAAATGCGATCATTGTGTATACTTAGATGCGTTTCAATGAGCGCAGGTACACGGCAGTATGAAGCCTTGTGCACCACGCCTATCATGAGTCGTCCACAATTTGGTGTTTGTATATACTGAACTGTGTGTTATATGGGTGAGTGCGTGATAGACTATAGCCTTCTGCACTATGCCTATAATGAGTTGCCATAAATGCGATCATTGTGTATACTTAGTTGTGTTTCAGTGAGCGCAGTTGCACAGCAGTACGAAGCCTTGTGCACCACGCCTATCATGAGTCGTCCACAATTTGGTCTTTGTATATACTGAACTGTGATTTATATGGGTGAGTGCGTGGTAGACTATAGCCTTGTGCACTACGCATATAATGAGTTGACATGCATGCGATCATTGTGTATACTTATCTGTGTTTCAGTGGGTGCATCGTGTGCTGTAAATCCGTGCATGGGGCCTTAATTCCATGCAAATGTGTCAACTATGTTTTTTAAACTCTAGTACGAATAATTCGAATCGTTACGCAGGTGACATAAGCATGGAAGAAGGAGGGAAAAGCCAACACTGTGTGATGGATGAATCCCAAGACGGTACGAGCATTTGGTTTATGGAATGTGACCCATCGATAAAACCAGTTGTCGATCAGGTGTTTGATACCTTGGAAGATGGCAACGCGTACTACAAGACATATGCATCCGTAATTGGGTTTGATGTGCGCAAGAGTTCCGACATTAAGAACAGGTACGGGATCATCCTGAAAAAGAAACTAGTGTGCAATCGTGAAGGGTATAAGGATGCAAAACCAGACACCACAGCAGATCAAAATACCACCACACAAACAAAACGACGACGACCGTCTAACAGGGTTGGGTGCATGGCATAAATAGTTTTCAGAAGAGACAGTAAAGGAAGGTACGTGGTCATGAAGTTTGAAGAGGGGCACACCCACTGTTTGTGCGAGGAGAGTTACAAACCTTTCTTGAAAGGGAACAGAAAACTAGATATTGGCCACCAACAATTCATCGCGAACTGCTCAAAAGTCAATATTAGGGCTAGTAAAAGTCATGACCTGTACGCCGAGATGGTGGGAGGAGTTGGAAACGTGGGAGCGACACAACAAGACTTCAAGAACTATAGAATGGAGATTTTGGCGTACATGCAAGGAGGAGATGCGCAAATGCTAATATCCAAATACCTCGATCTCAAATCGGACTATGACGATATGTATTTCGAATACGAGGCAAACGAGAATGACCAGTTGGCACGTGTTTTCTGGGCAGATGGTATGGCTAGAAAGCAGTATAGTGTTTTCGGAGATGTTGTGTCATTTGATGCTAGGTACAAAACTAACAGGTACGCACCTCATTTACAGGCTGCAATACCGTTGGTGCGTGTACATGTTTGAACCCGTACTGGGGTGCGTGTACGGTCCACGGTATGTGCGTTGCACTGCTACGGATATGAATGGTTCAGACGATTTGTTACATTAAAATGCTAATAAATTTATGGATTTGTTATTTCACAGTACGCAACCCTGACTTTTATATTTTCCATACACTATATTTCTATATTTATATTTATTTCACAGTATGTAACCCTGTGCGCTACATGCGTATTATTTAACACATTTCCTCGTGAAATAGGTACAGTCTCGTGTTCGTCCCATTCACCGGTATAGACCACCATAAAAAATGCGTAACATTCGTAGCAGCACTGATTGCGCGTGAGGATGTCGACTCGTACCGTTGGATACTAAAGAACTTTAGAAACGCAATGGGAAGCACACCACCACTCACAATAACCGACCAAGACCCAGCGATGAAGGTTGCAATTGCACAAGAATTTCCAGAAACTCGCCATCGTTACTGTATGTGGCATATAATGGCGAAGGTCAACGATAAAGTGAGTCCTGAATTAGCAAAAAATGAAGCATTCCGAAGAGAGCTGAATGATGTTGTTTGGAATGACAGCTTGACTACCGCCAAATTTGAGGTTGCATGGAAAGCGATTATAGAAATGTTTGGCTTAATTGAAAATCCATGGCTAAACCGCATGTACGACGAGCGCGCATCGTGGATCCCTGCATCTTTTGAAGGTGTTTTTATGGGAGGGCTATTGCGTACAACATCACGCTCTGAAGCAGAGAACCGGATTTTCAGAAGCAACACTAGCAAACATATTTGTGTTTCGGAATTTTTTAACAGGATAGAGAGTACAATCAGAAAGCAACGCCTAACACAGACCGAGCTAAACGGTGCCAGCCTTGCACAGACACCCCCTTAAAAAACCCAATTGCGCATCGAGCGAGCGGCAACGTCAATATATACATTAACTGTGTTTTATGATGTGCAGACGGAGATATGTGCCGGATGTTTTGATTGCCGGGTCCGTGGTGTCACCCCCGGTGAGGCCGGGAACACATATGAGGTCGAGGATGAGCACGATGTACGATACACAGTGTTCGTTGAACACGGGACAAGGACGACAACCTGCGAGTGCCGAATGTACATCCAGATTGGACTGTTGTGCAGCCATGCATTTGCAGTGTTAATATATGACAGGAACGAGGACATACCCCCCAACAAATCACACCCCGGTGGACACGAACCGCATTAACCACTTCACCAATCAAAACATGCAATGATACGTTCCAGCGTGGAAACCCCAAAGCACGAGGCACCAAAGAAGAAAGTGACGTGCTGAACACAGTGTACAGGTGCATAGCCATGGCGCAAGGAGATTCCACGAAGCTAAAACAAATACGCAATACGCTAACGGAAATTGAGACCACATGGTGCATCGACGGTGAAGACGACGTGGCCGTAGAGAAAGGGAAACGATCGATCAAAGAGACATTTTGTGGTGCCCCCACACCTGACACAATCACCGTGCATCCGCCCGCAGTATCAAGTACCAAAGGGTCAGGAAAACGAATGAGGACAGCCAAAGAAATCGCAATGAAGGAGCAAAATAAGAAGAAGTGAACATGCAAAACATGTGGACTCGCAACCGGACACAACAGTTGAAGCTGCCCAAAAAAATAGAAATAATTTTATATTCGTAAATGCTAGTTTGTGCACAACTGTTCTGACGTTATTATTGAATTACGAGTTAATAAACATTTTCATTGAATAAACCTATCATCCCTGGACCCCGAATTTCCAACAAACATACTCACATAACAATAC
Organism: Ipomoea nil; assembly: GCF_001879475.1. NCBI lineage: Eukaryota > Viridiplantae > Streptophyta > Magnoliopsida > Solanales > Convolvulaceae > Ipomoea > Ipomoea nil. The sequence goes on from NW_017617365.1 coordinate 214,187, forward strand.
AAAGGCAATGCAACTCCCAGATCCCGTAACATGAAAATGTTTTTTAAAAAAAAAAAAAAAAAAAAAAAAAAAAACCCGGTGCGTGACAGCAAACAATGCATGTGCGTAGAGAATGAGTCAATACTATATTGAGAAATTGAGATTAGCACCACATTGGTTGGATGATGCAACATGGATGTCGGACAACTCCCTGCGAAAATACCCCACGTGGATTTTGGAAATATAATTGCAAAAAAAAAAGGTGCGTGAATGTAAATTACGCATGTGCGTAGACAATGAGTGACCGAAAGTAGTAATAGACTGATATGGTCATCATCTGAAAGCGTCTGGTCCCATCGGTTTACTAATCAAACTAATGCATGGCAAATTCTGTAACTATAAATGTTTTTATAAAAAAAAAAAAAAAAAAACCGGTGCGTGACTACGAACTATGCATGTGCGTATAGAGTGAATCAAGACTTTGTCGAGACAGTGAGATTAGCACCATATTGGTTCGATGATGGACCATGGATGTCGGACAACTTCCTGCGAAATACCCCACGTGGATTTCCGAAATATTACTGGAACAAAAAAAAAGTGTGTGACTGTAAATTACGCATGTGCGTAGACAACGAGTGTCCTAAAGTATTAATAGACTGATACGGTCATCATCTAAAAGCGTCAGGTACCATTGGTTACCTAATCAAACAAATGCATGCCAGAGTAGTATTTTGCGTAGGGCCGCAAATTTTGGAGATTCAAAAAAAAAAAAAACATCAACGTGAGTGCGTATTCTTTTTGTACGCATGTGCATGTAGACTGACATTGATGCATCCGCTAGAAAAATAAATTCAACATGAACGAACATCATTAATACGGAAAAGATTACGTGGAAATCCAAGATAAAAACACCACACAACAGTGCAATGATGACAGGCGTCTAACCCCGCATTATTAGGAAAAGCCGAACAAATGGCAAACAAAAAACAAAAAAAAAAAAATTGAAACAACCGAACGCCCCTTCAACGGACCGCAGCAATCGAGCTCTTAACACGGGCGAAATTTGCGGCTCTATGCGTGTTGCGTTGGAACAACAAAATATCGAACATGAACCCGACACATAATTCTAATAAGGCACGCGCATCACCCCTACGTAGCCCGCAATCTCATGTAGAATACGGTTGCCCAACATAAGACTCCATGTGACGCATGGCAAACACACCGCAATCGACTTTGTTATTTGCGTCTCGCCACGATAAACGAACCCTACGAGGCACCAATTTTGAAGCCTTCATATATAATGCGATCACCCCCATATCCTCAAAGCAAATCATGCTACAAAAAAAAAAAACTCAAAAAATTTAAAACGCAAACAACGGGAGCATGTATAACCGCGGGGGCCCAAAAAAGAAAAAAAAAATGAAGGTATACAACAAATAAAAGAACTTGCACCTACCAACACCGTTAGGGTGTGACCATATTTGTCGAGCGACGGATCCTCCGCGGAGGAATTATCAATGACGTCAAACCGCAGACGCCTGAAATCCACTAAAACAACATAGTAGTGGTGCGCTTGAAGTATGGGGAAAAAAAAACTGTAGCACAAAGAAATGCAACAAAACCCATTTTAAAAAATGAATGATGGCAAATGCACATTAACCAAATGGACACAAAAAGTTAACGAACCATGTCTATATCATCCCATGAATTATAAGGCGATAACTTCAACTCGTCCTGCATACTATCTGTAAACGACTTCCACGAGGAGCCGAGACATCAACCACCGTGTACAGCTACAATGTTAAAAACCCAATCAAAAATCTAAACAACGGAACATGGAAAATGAATAGATAAAAAAATGACAACAAGAGACAAACCGTAGTCATCGTGGAGACGAAAAGCCTAGACGGTTCCCCAGCAACCTTTGACATTTCCCTAAAAGATAACACACAATTCCACGCATTTAAAATGCCCACCAACACTTCATTACCTTCCACCAGGGAGACGAACTCGACCCGACGTGCTGACCGACCACACCAAAGAAACAACTCCTCTTCCATGATTATAAAACCCCGACAGAAAAAGGAAAATCAAATCACAAGTAAAGTAGGAAATAAAAACTGAAGTTATCACAACTGAAATACATGTCAGCACGCCCCGATCTAGCAATCCAATTGTAAACATCTTGCGCACTAGGTCCCTGCACATTTTCCGCGTGTACAACACGTGAGCGTGTCCACCGTTCGTACGAATTCAAATCAAGAGTCCTCAACGCGCGAACATTATTTAAAGGCTGGCGGGACTGCTTTGCTGGTGCACGGCACGGTTCAGAATCAGCAATGGAGCTACCAGGCCGCGTCCTTACACGAATACGCTGCACAACAAACCGATCCCCAAACACCGTAATGTGTAACAAAAAAATAATAGACCCACATAAAATAACATATATTGGATAAATGTACACGCCATTATACACCGTACCTCATTAAGGGTGAATGGGGTGCCGGCATCAACATTAACCCCCCCCTCCCCCCCCCCCCCCATCAACATTAAGGCGAAAGAGTGCTGGGACCACCAACCTACCACCACAAAAATAAAAAAATAAAAATGATGCTGTGTAAACCCCACTGTTATACGCACATACCACCTAGTAAATAAATTTGTAAAGCATCGAAACGTATCAAGGCACACTTACTGGATGACATGGGGCCGAAGAGCACCCCAGAGGCATTACATTCGTTGATTGTGCGTTATACTCACGAACAATCGCGTCCACCACATCCCAACATTGGGAAGGTAGATCCTGCGACAGACCATCACCCACACACGAAAATTGCTGAGACAACCTAAGACTGAACGATGGGCGGAATGCATCATCCTAATAAATGAGAAAACCAGTCATACAAGCTCCCCCATATATACACAACACCATACCTAATTGCACACTGAATGAAGTAACGCAATAATAAAAATATGAAACTAGACAAAACATGTACGCATAACACCAACCATTCACCACCCGCACACACACCGTGCAGTACCAAAAAATATACATAGTGACCCGCATGTCACGGATACAATCGCAAACCATCCATGTCATCAAAATACACATCAAACCACCAACCCCCTAACAGCAAAAAAAAAAAGACCAACCCCAAAAACATGCAATACCACCCACTCCAACCCTAATACCGCCTCCTTTTCCTACGACGGCGAACAACCTTACTTACAGCATCGGGCATACCAACTCCATCCCCCGCCTCGGGCGGAGCATCACCGGCAGACTCAACGCACTGACCCGCATCTCCCGCAACATCTGCCTGCTGCCCGACGGGATCTTGCTGGTCTAACCCCGCATCAGCTTGTGAGACTTCAACGGCAATAGACTTCTGCTGAACGGCACTAACAACCGCATCGACAGTCTCAAAGTTCTCCGGGTTGTCCCAGATATCATCACCGCTCAGCGCAGTAGCCCCCCCAAGACCACCAGACGGTGCACCACTGTTGGACCCAAACTGATCAGCAAGCGAGATGATCCTCCGAGCACCTGCAACAACTCTAAGAAAGTCCTCCGTCAGTCCTGTGTCATCACCATGGTGGTCCATAAAGAGCATCAAATCGTCCATAGCTGCAGCTACAGCATCGGCCTTTTTAGCATAAATCTTGGCCACAGTCTGCGTCAATACACAAGATGGAGGTTATGCAACAATGCATCAACCACAGTACCCCCCCCCCCCCCCACACGCACACACAGCATGCCAACATCCAATAATAAGAGAAGGCACACATGCTTATATTATAACGCATCCACCCTACCACCTTGTACGCACCCACACACGCGTCCAAATAATAAATCAAAAACAAACCACATTACCTGCACCGAACCAACATTATTACAACAACACAAAAAAAAAAAATACGGAACAATTTCACACACCCCTCCCCCCCCCCCCCTCCCCCACAAAGATAACACATTTATAACATGACAGTGCATGTCTAACAGAATATCAAATACACAAAATTTAAATTATTTCTAACCATCAACAATATCCAATATACTATAACAATAGAATAACATGCTTATACTATACCGCATTCACCCCACCACCCCGTACGCACACACAGCTCGCCCCCCAATAAAACAAAAACAAGCAACATAACCTGCACCGAACCAACATCATTAAAACAAAAAAAAAAAAAACAACAAAAAAAAAACAACACGGGAAAATGACACCCCCCCCCCCCCAACAAGGACATCATATTTATAGCATGACAGTGCATATCTACCAGAATATCCAAAAACCAAAATTTAAATTACTTTTTAAACATCAAGAGCATCCAATATACTATAACAATAATATAACATGCTTATACTATAACGCATTCACCCCACACCCCCCCGTATGCACACACATGCTCGTCCGAATAATAAAACAAGAACAAACAACATAACCTGCGCCAACCCAACATCATTACAACACCAAAAAAAAAGGAAAAAAAAAAAAAAAAAAAAAAACAGAACAGTGACACCACCGCCCCCCTCCGAACAAGGATAGCACACTAATAGCATGACAATGCATGTCTAACAGGATATCCAATATCCAAAAATCAAACTATTTTTAAACATCAACAAAATCCAATATGCAACCAGGATGGGTAAAACTTAAAAACTAATGCACTAAATTAGTAAAAAATAGTTAAACACCACAGTGCATGACTAACAGAATATCCAATAACCAAAATTTAAAATATTTTTAAACATCAACAACATAATACATGATCCAATTCAGGTTTATAATAGTATGCACAAACTGGCATAAAAGTATTATGCACTAACTGGCATCTCTGTATGCACAAACTGGCTCGCAAAAACACAATCGGACCGCATCCACCCAACACCCAACATCAAAGTACACCCGCCAACCCCCCCCCCCCCCCCATCCCCCGAACATAATCCCCTTCTCCAAAAAGATGAAACAATTACCTTTTTAGGAGCATCAACATCATCTTCATTTAGATCACCCTCCTCATCGCGATCCTACCCCCAACACAATGATAAAACACACATAAAAGGATAATCTTTAATTAAAAAAGACACGTAAACAGCATAAAAATTACTGCACTAATAATACTTGCGAGATGAACGGTCCAACCACCTCACCCCGTCCAAAACCCCCCCGCCTAAACTCATCTAGTTCCCGGGCCTTTAACAGCCTAGTGGACCACCCCCGACATGCCGGCATCGCACGAGGAACAACCCTCTCTCCGTGCACAAGTCTATCCACATACAACAGCTGCAAGACCGAAAAAGACTCATTCATACGCATCAAAAATAAATAAAACAGAAACAATAATTATAACATACCAACAAGAAAACAATAGGGCCCGAGATCGGCTGTTTGGTATCCTTGAACCAATTCCTCCGCCGATGAACCAAACACTCGATAACGAACTTGCACCAATTAAGGTTCTTAACCCCATTCGCGTCCTCCAAGTGGTGATACACCCGCTGATTTGCATATCCATTCATCATGGGAGAAGCCAACGTAGTGATTGCCAGCATCGCAAAGTTCCTCTTGAACCACACATCGCCCCCACGTTGTGTCTTGATCTTTTTTGCAATCATAGGCAGTGTAACAGTATTATTGACCCTCTCGAACTTCCAACGCCATTCCATAAGTGCGTCGCTGATATCGTCTTTATCCCTTTTGAAGATAACAGTCTTACCGGCGGGCAGACCTAACACCAGATGCACATCTGCCTCCGTCACCCGAATAACAGCCCCATTCTCCACACGCAAACACATATCGTCAGGATCAAAGTTTTCAAGCAGCCACCTTGCTAGCGGTTTCGGAATGTCATGCACATCAAGATTGAACAGCGACCCCAACCCCAGTTCATACACGGCTTTCCGCTGATGGGCACTGAATCGCTTCATTGGTTTCACGAGATGCGCGGGCGAAGCACGGATCTTCAATGGCGGAAACAAACCACGGTCGACTTTGTCAGGCTGGACATCTGAATCATCCGAATCAGGGGGTTGATGTGCCAGCTCAATTGGAATTTCACCCGCATCAGCCTCGGGCAAATCAGACACCACTTCTGCCGCAACGCCGGGCGCGACAGTCTCGTGCAAAACTGTCCCCCATCTGTCACAACACCGGGCGCGTCGGACACGGGCAAATCTGTCACCCCATCTACCGCACGCGCGGGCACAGCATCAACGTCAAACGGCACTGCATAAAATACCACACACAATAAAAAAAAAAAAAAAAAAAAAAAAAAACAAACCATATTGCAACCAAAAATTGACACACAAAATAAACATAAAACCGGAAGCCACACAACTATAAACACCCACAACCACCAACCCCCCCACTAGAATTCTTTGGATCCCACCCCATGCACCCACTACTGCTGCAAACGCACATAAAAACACGACATACCCCACACCCACATACACACCCAACAGACCCCTAAATCCTGTTAGTACCCAACAAGAAACACCCACACCCCCAACCAAAACTCAACGAATACCACATATGCACCCCCTAAACTGCAACGCGCACACCGCCGGGAAAAAAAAAAAACAATGCACCTCTACAACACGTAGCATCCCATACACATAAACACAAACAGTAGTCCAACCCACCACCACCACACAAACACGAAAAGACCACCTCAACAGTAAAGTCAAAATCCATAAAAGAATAATATGCACAAGGCGACACACTAAAACGCACACACCATATTAATAAAAAATACTGTGAACACTTCATTATCATTAAAGCCATGCGATAACAACATACCATTACTGTACTAACCCTTTAAAAAACTATGGGTATTATAATTTGTTTTCAATTTCCGATAAAAATGAAAAAATTCCACACCCTTGATAGAATTAGATTACAATAAACAGAAAAAAACCCTCACAATTTTACTTTTTTTTTTCCCTGAGGACTGAACCTAATATACCAACAATGTCAGCAAAAATATGGGTGGAGCTATATCTACGCAAGCTGGAAGTGAACAAATAGAAATACAGATGCATTCAACAGATATGCATTCACCAGTGATTGCAAAAACCAACAACAAATAATACGCACAAAGTTGCAACACTAACCCGCACAAACCATGACCCCCCACACACACCCCCCTCCCCCCACCTACACCCATCCCCCATACGCGACACCCACACCGGACAACAGAACACACAGACAAAAAGACCCTTTCCATCATCCCCCCACCCCCACAACAAATTAAAAAACAATAACAACATATACCAAAATACCCACCGTAACACCAGCCAAAAACACCATGCCCACCGCAATAACGGACCCCCATCCATGGCAACCCCATTCCGGCGACCGCCCCAACCCCCCCCCCCCCCCCCCCCCCCCCCCCGTCACATGCAAAATACCCATACAACCCCCCCCCCCCCAGCCCCCCACCACCACACAAACCCCTCAAAAAAAACCCCACCACCGTATCGGCCGATACCCCATCCATCCAGTCCCTCACACAACCCCCAAACGATAAACCCACAAACCCCACAACAGAAATTACGGGAAAAAAAAAAACAAACAAAGCCGAACACCCAATCCGGAACACCCCCAACCCCCAAAACAGTAAACCCACGCCCCCCCCCCCCCCCCCCACCAGACACAATCTACTCCATACCCAAGAACCACAAAATAGAACCACGAAACGAAACAACAAACATAAAATCAACCGGGAAAACACAAATATGAAAGCATAATACCTGGAATAGGAACGAGCGCACCACTCCTACGCCGCTTCGCACTCCTCGATCGCGCCCCTGCCATCGCCAATGTCCGCACAAGCAACACCCACCGGCCTCGACTGGAGAATGACCTGCGAATGATGAAGAAGCTTCAAGATGAAGCTTTCCTCTGAAACGACGGCTTAGTGAGAGAAGCGGACAAGACCCTAAATTAATACAAGACACGCCAGCACCCACCCGCGAATCAAGGCTTGACATAAATAGACCCATTGCAAAAGACAACAATACCCCCCAGCTTATCACAAAAGAGACCACACGCCTAAAATAGCCCAAATCATCATTATCGTTGAAAGAATATAACGAAGGGCCCAGATTACAACTCACAAACACACCTAAATAGGGGGGTGCATCAGATCCAAAATCTATATATATATATATATATATATATATATATATATATATATATATATATATATATATATAGCTTGGGTTTCTAAATAGGACAAGGGTTATTTTTAGAAATTGGGCTAATATTTGGACTTGGGTAGTTTTGTGCTCAAGAAAGGTTATTGGGCCAGGGACTTAAAATAATTTGGGCTTAGGAAATCTAACAGCGTTAGGAATTGATAGGCATAAAAGGATGTTAGCAGGCTAGTCTCAGATGGACTTTGGGGAGTAGTCATGGTTCATAAAATAGTTTATTAAATTTCGAGTTAATACCCAAAATCGTCCTCGACTATAGTGGTTTTTCTCAATTTCGTTCTAAACGACTTTGGTGACCTAATATCGTCCCAGACTTTTGTGTTTCGCGCAATTTAGTCCCAGAATTTTATGTTTTTGCTCAATTTAGTCCATTATTTGTTATTCGGTCCATTTGGTGTTAAATAAATAGATAATTAAGTAATTTTAATATTGGCATCTCTTTACTCATAGACATGTGAACTGCGAAATCTTTTTTTTTTTTTTTTTTTTACGAATTACTCCTAAAACTGCGAATATAAAATTTGATTTGCAGGTCCGGGAGTAATTCTGGGTGTAATTCGTACAAGAAAGAGGAATTTCGCCCTTCACAAGTTGAAAGTAAAGAGAGATCAATATTGACATTACTGAATTGTCCCTTTATTTAACATAATTTGACGGAATAACAAATGGAGGACGAAATTGAGCGAAACACAAAAGTCTAAGACGATATTAGGTCACCAAAGTCGTTTAGGACGAAATTGAGAAAAACCACTATAGTCGAGGATGATTTTGGGTATTAACTCATTAAATTTCGGACAAAAAATAATTATTTTGAAAGTATTCGTGCTAAAATATTTAGGATTGAAAAATAAATTTTATTTTCAAGAATATTTTATTAAAATGGGCCGGACTATTTAAAATAATGGGGTGTCACAATTGGTACCACTTATCTTTGTTCAAATCCTGTTTTTCATTCTCGCATGAAGCATGTTGCTATAGATCGACTATCACTTTATCCGGGAGCAAGTGCAATCTGGTAGTGCTCTTCGTGTCACACATCTTTCTTCAAATGATCAGATCGCAGATGCCCTTACTAAACCCTTGCTGCATTGCAGGTTTTCTGATTTACGGTTCAAGATTAGAATCTCTTTAGGAGCTTCATCTTGAGGGGCATATAAGAATAAGTTTAATAATATATACATATTTTCGTAATATTTCTCTAGTTTATATGATTGTCATGTATTCTCCGTAGAGTAGTTTCATACGTTTGTGTATTCTTTGTAATATATTTAGTCTCATGTACTTAATATATTGTAATATATTCTGATCCTTCATTCTCTGCACTATACACTTTTCTCATTATCTTCAACAATATATATATATATATATATATATATATATATATATATATATATATATATATATACTAATATACACACACACATAACTATAAAAGTCGTGTGCATATACAATGAAAATTTCAAAATCTAAAAGTAATTAAATAAATTAAAATAATTATAATTAAACTTCACATTTTTAAAACTTTACTATATAGAGTCGTTAAAACATACAAATTAAGGTTTGGACTTTGTTCCAAGAGGCCAAAATATTATAACTAATTACGAAAAACAGACAGACAGAAAAAAGCATAATTAAATTGTGCACGAAAGAGATAAATGGGTTTTGCTTAGACAACTAGACAAGTAGCTAGCTAGCTAGCTAGCTAGATTAGGGTTTATAGATTACACGTAATTGAAAAAGAAAAGAAAAAAGAAAAAAGAAAAAGAAAGAACAAACCTGCATTTGTGGAGACGTTAAGCTATATTTGTTAGCTGCCATTCAATGATGAGAAGACAAACACAATTGAAGAAAATCAAGAAAGAGGCAACATGCTATACATCTTCAAGTTTTTCACATTCAAACGTGTTGGCTTATTCATCGTTTAATTTCATTTATCTTGTAGTAAATGATAAGTCTAATTTTGAATTTGTGAGAAAAAAATCTTCAAACTGACACGACAATATTTTGTTAAAATTTTTTTAGAGGTGGGAATTGAAGCAACTCTAATGTGTCAATTTAAATTGGCACTAAATTTTTTTTTTTTTTTTTATAGTCAACGCTAAATAATATTAATTGTCATATATATTGAAAAATTGAGTTTGTCACGCGAAATTGCTGCTAAAAAGCTAATATTAGATACAATTAATTTAGGTAGTAAAATGAGTAAATCTCTAGAAACATGTTTGATTTTATTGGATAGATAATAAATAGAAATTGTCACTGGTCATTATTCAAAAAAAAAAAGTTGATCGACGGAAGATAAAGAATAAAGTAAAAAAAAAAAATGTGAAATATTAATTATAATTTGTTTAGTACACTCAACACGTACTTGTCATGCAGAGGTCTACACGATGTATGCTTTTCCAAAGTCTCCCCAAATTTCCTTATCATTGCCTCTAATTCTGCTTTGCTTTTCTATATATATTGTCTACATTTGTAGCAAGCTAAGCTTAGTGGATCTATCTCCATTCAACTCAAAACTAAAAGCTAACCATAAAGGCACGCATCCTTTTTTTTTTTTTTTTTTTTTTCACTCGTGGCAGAATTTTATTATTTTGGGAAAATGTTTTATCAATTATTTTTAAAATGAGTATTAATTTTCAGTAAATATCACCCCTACAATATTTAAGAAAAAGAATATAACAATTTTTTGTTAGACCAAGAGGTGTCCTGAGCAAACCCTAAATGTAAGAGTCAAATTATTGTGTGGACCATGGTCTAGACAATGTTATGTGGACCATAACAAAAAAGTACATTTTTAATATACTAAATGTACATTATTTTTGTATTGTACATCATACAATATAATGTACACTCAGTATAAAATAATGTACATCCCCTGAATACAATATACATTTTTTTTGTACTGAATGTACATTATTTTACAGTATACAAAATATGGTCCATACAACTTGTGTGGACCGTGATTGACTGTAAGAGGCACCTTTAAGTCCGTATTATACTCAGACTAATTTACGTTCAAACTGGGCCTGCCCAATTAAGCGGCAAAGTGCTGACCATATTGGTTTTTCCATACGAGAAAGAGTTTGAACTCCCGGCCTCTCATAAGAGACAAGAGTACATGGTCACTCATGCCAACCAAGCTGGTTAAAAGAATATAACATTTAACTGTATACCTCTTTCAATTTATTAATGACCTTCCTTAATTATTTCTATTCATTAGTTAACACTTTAATTAAAAATAACGTACATAATTTGATGTGGACCTAAGTAGTTAGCAGTTAGAAGATGGGGATCTTGAAATGTTAGTGGAAGATACATAATTTGATGTGGAGTCGACTAGCCGACCTAAAATATTTGATCCTTCTTTAGATATTTTTGTCTCTTAAAATCTATATATTTCAAAAAGTTTTTAATAACGTTTATGCATATAAAGTTATGTTAATAAACTAGATATATTTATCCTTTATTTTTATTCAATAGCTGATGCTTTATGATTTTAAAAATTGAAAATGGGATAGATTTTTATAGAGGAATTCAATTCACGGTTAATCTAATATGATAGGAATACAATTGAAATTTAATATGATCTTTCACACGGGTTACAAATCAAGCTAACTAAGTTACTTGTTTTATCCCTCTGACAGTCTCAAGTATAACTTTTACATCAAGTTGCACGTTCTTTATTGTCCAATCTTCAAACTCCAAGGGTTGCCACCAAATCGTGTTGAGTACGTGAAGATTATATTATCTAACCTCTTAACCGCAAATAGAAGACTTTTGTCTAAACAAATAGTTAGATATAATCTAGATGATTCTTTGAATATGATGCTTTGAAGGCTTGTGTACTCGTTAAGTCTCCCAATCTTGAAAACTTCAACAACTTCTAAGCTTCAAGAAAGGTTTTATTTAGAGAGGTAGAGTGCCAAAATTCAAACAACTCTGAATTTATCCGTTTGCGCCATCTGAGATGGTAGGTGGCGTAAAACTGCCATCTCCTCTTTTTACACTACACACCACTAACTTTTGAGTATTAATCAATACCTTTTAGATGAAATGTATGTTGTACGAAACAATATTAATCCAACGAAAAGGCCGGATTATTATTTTTTGGGAAAAACTGGAAATTTTTGTGAAAAGAAGCAACCGGAGATGAAGGGATTTTTAGGGTAAGTTGTAAGTACATGTCGAGTTACACTCTCTCATTAAAACCTTATTTGCCGTCTTCCAAGTGTGCTAGGAGCATTACGTTTCCCAGGATAAAACGTACTACGATTCCAAGTTTGAGCACTCAAACTATGGAATCCGGCGAACTACTCAAACTATGGAATCCGGCGAACTAGAGCTTCGGGATGAACATAAGTTGGCTAAGAAAAGAGTAAACGTACTACGATTCCAAGTTTGAGCACTCAAACTATGGAATCTGGCGAACTGCTCAAACTATGGAATCCGGCGAACTAGAGCTTCGGGATGAACATAAGTTGGCTAAGAAAAGAGTAGAAGCAAAGTTTCGAGAGTGAAAATGGAATCCGGCGAACTAGAGCTTCGGGATGAACATAAGTTGGCTAAGAAAAGAGTAGAAGCAAAGTTTCGAGAGTGAAAATAGAATGATTTGTTGTGTGTACCATTTTCAAAGTAATCAACTTTTGTGCCTATGAGTGTCGACGTACACGAGAGAGAACCTCTATACTATACAAATCAATATACCTTAGAAAGGCTCTTATATAAATAGTGGTGCAAACCTACTTCCCAAATCAATGTGGGACAAAAGCTACTTTAAAGCGTTTTCCCTTCATTTTTCAACTCAAATGGGTCTACTTTGATAATCAATTTCTTATTCACCCATCATCGTTTTGAGCGTACAATATATCAATCTCTTCGTCTTACTGCGAATAGCCCGAATCCACTTTGACCCGGCCCAAATTGGAAGTGGACCCCACTAATATTTGTACCACAAAATAGCTACTTAAAATGCCATTTTATGCTATTTTTCCAACAATGTATTATTTTGTTCCCAAAGTAGCTTAATCAATACCTTTTAGATGAAAAAGTATTATTTTGTCCCTAAAAGTAGCTGTATAGACTTTCTGAACGTATCTTGAAGTCAAGTGTCTTGAGAATGTGACCAACAATTTTTTTTTCAAATAAATACATATTTTATTCCTCGTACTAACATCTGCCTGATGTATTTCTTTCAGTAGACCTCCGATCTGTAGCCTTGAGAAGATCTGTCATGCCCTAATTCAGATAGTTCTATTGATTCTCGTTTTTACTAGATGATAAAACATCTACTGAAAGACCTCAACACATGACTTCAAGGGTTTGACGTTGACATGCACAAATGCTAAGCCAAGTTGATAAATATGCTAAGTAGCATGTAGTATTCCTTTTAGATGAAAAGTATTTTTTTTTTAATCCCCAAACGTAGCTTTGTAGACTTTCTGAAAATATCTTGAGGATTGTGACCCACAACTTTTTTACTTTTTTTTTTCAAAAAAAGATATCATTTATTCCTTGTACTGACATCTACCAGATGTATTTCTTCTAGTAGACCTTTGATTTGCAACCTTGAGAAGATCTGGCATACCATGATTTAGATAGTTATATTGATTCTAGTTTTGCTAGATGATAAAACGTCATCCAGAAGACCTCAACACATAAATTCAAGGGTTTGACATTGGCCTGCACAAATGCTAAGCCAAATTGATAAATATGTAAAGATTATAAACTATACTTCATTGATGTAAAATAACGAGCTATAAATAGTATACAAGTGAAGGAGAATAGTAGGAGGTTGTAACAACTTGTTCAAACACACCTATTCTACAGGAGCATAACTATCACAAATATAAAGAGATAAAATGTCAGCCACACATATCCTTAACACGCCCCCGCAAGATTGAGGATCCGTCGGAGACTCCAATCTTGGAATGGAATAGAAGAAACAAAGAGCAGCCCAACGGCTTTGTGAGGAAGTCAGCTAGCTGAGCCGATGAAGGAATGTGCTGCACCACCAGTGAACCATTACAGACTAAGTCACGAACAAAGAAGTAATACAGCGCTAGATGCTTAATACGTGAATGGAAAACCAGATTTCTGCACACATATGTCGCACGAACATTGTCACAGAACACAACTGGGGGTTTCACTAGTTGCACCCGCAGCTCGTGTAGCAAATTCTTTATGCACAAGACCTCTGCCGCAGCATTCGCCAAGGCTCGATATTCAAATTCCGTCGATGAGCGTGACACAGAATTCTGGCGGGTGGACTTCCAAGAAACGAGATTAGCACCAAGATACAACAAGTATGCGGTGGTGGAACGGCCATCGGTAGTGCAACCACCCCAATCAGCATCTGTATAAACACTCAATGACACTGGTTGCCCAGTGCGGAGAAACAGCCCATGACAAACCGTTCCCTTTAGATAACATAGCAACCGTTTGGCAGCCTGCCAGTGTAGCTCTGTCGGTGAATGCATGAATTGCGAGAGACGGTTAACTGCATAGGATACATCAGGCCTAGTGGTGACAAAGTATTGCAACGCACCAAGGAGACGCCGAAATTGAGTGACATCCACTGCAACACTACCAGACTGCGTAGGTAGCAATTTGTCTGTAGTAGCCAATGGTGCCGAAACAGCATTTGCACCATCCATCTTAAACCAAACAAGAAGATCTGTGATATATTGACTCTGAGACAGGAACATGCCATTAAGAGTCGAGACCACTTCAATGCCCAAGAAATGATGCAATGGACCAAGGTCCTTAAGAGCAAACTGAGCTGACAGAGTTCCAACAAACTTCTCAAGCCACGCAACATTGTTTCCTGTTAGTATAATATAATCGACATACACCAGGAAATAAACAATAATATCATTAGCAGAATAAACAAACAAAGACGCATCTGCCCGTGACTTCAAAAACCCACAACGCAACAAGAACTGGGAAAGTTCCAAGTACCAAGCCCTGAGAGCCTGTTTAAAACCATATAAGGCTTTGGTCAGTTTGCATACATGAGTTGGAAAGGACGGACCAACAAACCCGGGAGGCTGCTCCATAAACACCTCCTCGTGCAATGTTCCATTAAGGAACGCATTATTGATATCTAGCTGGCGCAAACCCCAGCGATTACTCAAAGCAATGGTCAGAACGATACGGACCGTGACCGGTTTCATAATCGGACTATATGTCTCAAAATAATCCCAGCCATCAGTCTGCAAGAACCCCTTAGCAACAAGCCGCACTTTAAAACGATCAACCGACTCATCTGATTTGCGCTTAACATAGAAGACCCATTTGCAGCCAATCGGAACGTCCGCTCCACGGGGAACCAGTTGCCACATGTTGTTACGTTGCAGCGCTTCGAACTCCTCATCCATTGCATTCCTCCACCGAGCGTCTTTAAGAGCCTGGGCGACGGTAGAAGGTTCTAAAGCAGGAGGCAAGGGATGTGAAGTGGCTTGGTTAATGACATAATCGGAATACCTAGGATTAGGACGACGCTCCCGGGTGGAACGATGAACATTATGCAACGGTTGAGATGTGTCGGAGGTGGAGACAGGTTGTGAGTCAGACACGGATTGGGCTGCATGGTGATCATTTTCTAAGACAGTGGGAGACGATGAATTGGACGCAGCTGATGGTGATGGTGTTGGAACACCAACGGGCTCTACCTGTATAGACAAAGGAGACGACTTGCACAAATATTGCGTGATTCTGAATCATGAGAATCAGAAGGTAAGCTGTTAGATGACTTTTGCAAATCGTTATAAGGAAACACATGGGGCACAAATCTAACATGCCTAGATACATAAATACGATTCGAACCAAAATCTAGACACTTATAACCGGATTGGGTGTTCGAGTAGCCAAGGAAAATACATGGACGTGACATTGGTTGTAGTTTCTTGGTGTTATAGGGACGCAACCAGGGAAAACATAGGCAACCAAAGGGTTGTAACTTGGCATAATTAGGCAATTGTTGAAACAAGACATAAAACGGGGATTGATTACCTAAAGTCGGAGTAGGGAGCCGATTGATAAGATATACGGCTGTCTAAAAGGCGTAGGTCCAGTATGAGGATGGCAAAGATGCGGAGTGAAGAAGAGACATGCCTGTTTCGTCGCTCGGCGACACCATTGAGCTCAGGAGTGTGTGGCGGGGTGGTGAAATGAGAGATACCGTGAGTATTAAAAAATGGCCCAAGTCTCATGAACTCGCTCCCATTATTTGAGTAAACAAAAATAATTGACAGGCTAAAATATTTTTCCACTAGATGTTTGAGCTGAATGAATATTGTAAATACATTCGATTTACGTTTCATGGGGTGCAGCCAAATATACTTTGAGAAGTGGTCTACAAAAATGACATAATAGCGAAATTCATCAATAGAGTTCTCAGTAGGTCCCCACACATCAGTATAAACAAGTTGCAAAGGTTTAGTGCTAACAAGTGTATTTTTTTAAAAAAAAGGCAGTTTATGGCATTTATGAACATTGCAGGAGGAACAATAAAATTTTCGCAGAGATGACATGGAGACTGGAACATTACAGCGTTGCAACACCTTATTCGACGGGTGGCCAAGTTGTTGGTGCCACTGAGACAAACGAGCCAACTGCGTAGCATGAACTATTGGGTGAGAGGCAACTGTTCCAAAATAGACACCATTAATGTTCGCCCCCCCCCCCCCTCCCGTAGCAGCGGATTCTCGGTTCGAAGTTCCTTGACCAGAAAATGAGAATCAAAGAATTCAACAGACACACGATTAGTCTTGCATAACTGGGAAATAGAAACTAAATTAGTGTGTAACTGTGGGACACGCAAGACATTATCTAGATTGAGAAAATTAGAAGGAGTGGGAATGACAGATTGGCCAATGTGGGATATTTGTAAGGAATTACCATCACCCAGGCGTATTTCATCCGATCCACTGTACTCGGCGAAAGTCTGCAGAGAAGTGAGTCTTGGTGTCACATGGTGCGACACCCCGCTATCAAACATCCAGGGAGGAGACGCCCCAGTCACAACATTAGTTGTAGGAGACATATACGGTTGCATAGGAACAACATTATGCTCCTTATGAAATCTGGCTAGCTTGTTACATACCTTTGTTTCGTGACCTGTAAGATGACAAAACTTACAAATACTACTGGAGCGATCGTTACCCCCTTGTTGCCGATTTTGTCGATGGGCGCCGTTATTATGGGCATTATTGAGGGCCCTCCGGTTGGAAGCTGACTGCTGGTTGGACCATGGGTGTGTCGAAACACGGTGAGTAACATTGGCAGTAACCAGTAGCGATTGCCGCGTCTCATCCGCTGCCTTCAGCTGACGTTCATGGTCAGTCAACACATCCGCCAATTCACCAAAGGAAATCGGCTTTTCACGAACACGACCGACAGATATAATAGAGTTGTACTCCTCCCCTAACTGAGTTAATATGTAGACAGTTAGATCTTCATCTGAAACTGGACACTGAGACAGTGCAAGATCATCAGCTAAGGCTCGCATGTCATTGAGGTAAGATGTAATGGACCGAGAACCTCTCAGATTTTTCGTGAGCTTGGCCTTGAGGGATATGATATATACGTCCTCGAGAGGCACTGGCATAAGTAGCAATCAGACGTTGCCACGCATCGTGGGCTGTCGTAGCCGAGGAGATGAGGGGTTGTATGGTGTCAGTACAACTACCGAGAAGTGCACTGACAATGATTTGGTCTTGACGATACCAAATTAGATGGGCCGGGTTAACGACAGTTTGAGCAGTATCAGTGAATTTGGCCGGTTCCTTGGTGGTACCGTCGATGTAACCCAGAAGATTAAACCCAACAAGTGTGGAGTGGACTTGACGTCTCCACACTGGGAAATTCATGGTAGTAAGTTTAATGGGAAAGTTTGTAGGGGCATTCAGTTGGATTATATCGTTTGTGGCTGTAGCAGTGGAAGCCATGTGGGTAGGAGAAAAAAAACTTCGTAGGAGATTCAAGACTCTTGATACCATGTAAAGATTATAAACTATACTTCATAGATGTAAAATAACGAGCTATAAATAGTATACAAGTGAGGGAGAATAGTAAGAGGTTGTACCAACTTGTTCAAACACCCCTATTCTACAGGAGCATAACTATCACAAATATAAAGAGATAAAATGTCAGCCACACATATCCTTAACAAAATATGCTTAGTAGCCTCTATTGATTTTCCAATTATATGTCCGTTGAAAGGATCTGCCAAATGACCTATCAAGATCTACTAGAAGCATTCCTATTGACAATTGCTATGAGATCTACTTGATGACTTCTCCTAAAGTAAAATTTTTTTGCACAACGATATGCTGATCATAATATCTTCAAAACGAGATTTGCTAATTAAACTTAAAAAGAATAAGTTGAGTCATATTTTGTCTTTATAAAGTGTCCTAACAAACTTAATGAAAAAATTATAAAAATTGAGGATACTAAATTCCGTAACTTTACAAATAGTAACATCATCAAAATTTTTTTTCCTCTTTTGGATGATGTCTAAAATATTAAGATAGAAAAGCCTTATTAAAACACACTCTAGTATTATGCACTCACCTGGAAAACTTACATTTTATCAACCATCCTCTAGAGGTTGTACTCTTCTTGCTACTAGAAAATGTTGGAAATTTATATAGTAATGGAGATTAATGTTTCAGATGGACTACCATGAAAGCTTAAATAATATTTGGAGTTGTGGAGTTATAAATATTATTTTAGTTTGGTAGAAAGTAAGTTAGGAAAAATAATTTGGAACCAAAGTTTAATAATTCGTTAGTTTTAACGAATCAATGCTTTAATCAATTCGGTAGTATCGAATCGAGACTTGACGAATTGGTGCACAAAGCATTACATAACGAATTGGCGGTTTCAGTTGAAAGCTATTAACGAATCAATAGTTTCGTTTGTAACAAATTGTTGTTTAAAGATTTGTTGTGTTTTGTATATTTTGTTGCTTAACGAGTCGGTGCTTTCGTTTGAAGGATTCGGCCTTGCCGCATGCTTGAAATTAACAAATGTTAATTCGGTCTTGAAAACTTGTTGGCTGTTTTTGTTGCTGCTTTTGTGTAAATATATATGTATATTACTTATTTATTTATAAATAAATAAGTAATATACATATATATTTACACGAAAGCAGCAAATATATATATATATATATATATATATATATATATATATATATATATATATATATATATATATATATATATATATTTATATGTATGTATGTATATATATATATACATATATATATATATATATATATATATATATATATATATATATATATATATATATACACATACATATATATATATATATATATATATACACATACATATATATATATATGTATATATATATATATATATATATATATATATATATATATATATATATATATATATATATATATATATAGGGTTCTTTTCTGGTGCACACCCTTGTTTTAATGTGAACTAGTGGACTGTTGTGGTGCACTGATTTGTGCGATCTGACGGTTGGAGATTTGGTGCATTGTAGTTCCCGTGCACTGCCATGTAGGAGTGCATTTCAGAGTTTGCGATAAACTAATTTTAATAAACTGTGCGTGTTTCCTGCAAACTATGCGGTCGTTCATCATTTGTGTTTTTTTTTTTTGTTTTTCCGTAGCACATACCCTGGAGAGATTTGCGCGTGGAACCATGGAAAGCACCGCACTACAGACTACCGGCGACTACGGCATGCCGCCGCTGCAACCCCCTCCGGGCAATCCACCAGGTACGTCCCCCATGTTCACAGAGCAGCATGATGACAAGCAACAACCTTTTCCGGTGCACCAATACCCTATGCGCTTGCAAACCACCGACGAGCCAGAACTCTTCTTCTGATCTTGACATCCAAAAGCCAGTCAGAATTTAATGAAGTTAATTAAGCTTACATTTTGTCAAATGCTATGTTTAGAGACTTTTCACTTTTGCAGTGGTTAGATTTGCGCGTGGAACCATGGAAAGCACCGCACCAGAGACTACCGGCGACTACGGCATGCCGCCGCTGCAACTCCCTCCGGGTAATCCACCAGGTACGTCCCCCATGTTCACAGAGTACCATGCCAACCAATAACCTTTTCCGGTGCACCAATAATAGTTCAAATAGTTCGGAAAAACTTCTTCTACCTCTACTGTTGAGAACGAATTGAAATTTAATTTTTAAAGCTTTGTTGTGGAAAGGAATTCTGAATTTTCCATTTTTTTTTTTTGGAATGCTTGTTTATGCGAATTGTACTATGAGCCAAGCTCCCCTAGCCCAGTGTGTTGGATCGGATATTGATTATCTATGAACTTAAAATTTCATCACATTTAAGTTAAACGCTCAGTATTGGAATGTTCAGCTGTCTTTCTACTGAATGTTCATATCAGTTTTACAGAATGTCTATCGGGCCTCATGTAGCTATGCCAGCAATATTACCAATGGATTGCTGAAACACTTAGAATGATAGTATATGAACTGACTATTTAAATACTTGGAACATCATGTATACATCACATTGACATATTTTTCTGTTCAGGATCGGTAATTGTTGTTATACATGTTGGTAGTGTTTGATAAAGTTTATCTAATCTGTTGTTTTGAGATTATAGAGTAGATTGTCTACTTTTACTTGTTTGGTGGCTAAGATTTTAGAACACTTTTTTAACTTACTGAAGCTAGTAATCCATAACTTACATTAAGGACATTATTAGCATGATAGGGTATTTTCTCACCACTGGAATATATAGTAATCCATATTAATTATTTGATTTAATTTAGATTAGTGGCATCATTTTCTATGAAGCAATAGTGGCATCCTGTTGTATGCTTGGGTTTTCAAAAAAAAGAAATAGGCTTACTTCACTTGAATCATAATTCCAATCCGAACTCAAATGCGGATTGGTGTTTTGCTCGAAAAATCCGTGAATCTATATTTGATTATCGTGTCATAAGGAAAAAATGAATCAGAAATCTTTTTGGATTGAACGTGTTTTACTATTTTATCATATTTGATCATCGTAATTTCTACTCTACCTTCCCGGAGTTCATTCTCCGGGAACTCCATTGAAAATATTCCGTTGGATTCTTTACAATCTACTTTTTTTTATTTATACGATCTCGTTTGAAATCATATCAAGACATTTCTTATTTGATATAGCTATTTGCGCAAGTATTTTACGGTTAAGAAGCAATTGGTTCTTGTACAGATCGTGTATGAATTTACTATACCTATTATCCTTTAAATTTGTGATTTTACTTAATTAAGTCATGGGGAAGTATGCATTTAATGAAAACTGTGGCGGGTAGCATGCAATGGATGTTCTGAACCTTTTGGCAGGCTGCATATTGCTACAATTTGTCTATTTTTTGGGGATACATGTTGACTCTGTTGCTGGTTGGGTACAGTTATTATAATATAATAGCTCAAACTAACATTTTTGGTATGCATATTCGGGTGTTGATAATTCTTTTTTTTCCCCCCCGCAGCTGACTGGAGGCAAGAGAGTGTGGGCACGGGTGGGTACATCAGTATACCAGTCAAATATTGGTGGCCTACCGTGGATAGTGCAATTACCCCAGCTGTCGGTTACCGTTTCAACACAATAGCAGAAGGGGTGCATTTCTATATGACCTATGCGAGAACATGTGGCTTCTCTGTGAGGCAAGGCACACTAAAGCGAGGCCGTGATGGCAAGGTTACAACACGTTATTTGTTATGCAACCGAGAAGGCGTAAAAGGTGGCGGTAGAAGCACCCCAAAACCAGTAGAGGGTGGCAGTGGTGGTCCGAGCACTCAACGTAGGAGACGAGTATCTAATAGGGTTAATTGCAACGCTCGAATTTGCATCACAAAAGACAAAGGTGCGGGCTTCATTGTCAGTATTTTTGTTCCCGAACACACCCACCGCATGTGCTCCGAGCCTTCGAAACTGTTTATGCGAATCAACAGAAAACTGGACGTGGCCCAGCAAGCGTTCCTTACGAATTGTATTAAAGTTAACGTGGGTGGGTCTAAAGGCTTCCGATTATACAAGGAATCAGTGGGGTCGTTCGCCAACGTTGGTGCAACAGAAACGGAGTTCCATAATTTCAAACGGGACCTTCAGTCATACGTGCCGATAAGGACGGAGAGATGATCATTGCAATGTTTAACCAAAAACATGACGTCTGTGAGAACTTTTTCTTTGATTACTATCTTGATGAAGGAAACCATGTTGCGCGTCTTTTTTGGGCTGACCACACCGGGCGTCAAAATTTTTTGAGTTTCGGTGATGTGATTTCTTTTGATGCAACGTATGGTACGAATAGGTATGTCAACGTTACACCGTTCATTCTGTGCATGCTAATCATACTGAAATGTAGTAGTCACTTAATATTGTTTTTGTGAATTTTTGTATTGTTCATGTTAAGTGCACGTTGGTGACATGTTAGTGGGAATTGGGCGGCGTCCGAATCACTAAATTTGTTGCCACCATGCTAACGTGTGAACTCGTTGTATTGCAGGTACAGTTTGGTGTTCATACCTTTTACCGGAGTAGACCATCACAAACGGTGCATTACGTTTGCTGGTGGGTTGGTAACTCGAGAAGACACTGACTCATACGTGTGGGTCCTGGAGAGATTTAAAACAGCAATGGGAAAGAGCCCCTTGTGCGTCGTAACTGATGAAGATCCGGCTATGAAGAGTGCTATTGCACGAGTACTGCCAGAGTGCCGTCATCGTTACTGCATGTGGCATATCATGACCAAAGTGAGTGAGAAGTCAGGGGCTGAACTATCAAAAGATCAGAATTTCCGTAACCAGCTTAACAACATTGTGTGGAATGAGACCATTAGCATTGATGATTTTGAAACGCAATGGCAGTCATTAATGGAGAAGTACAACTTAACGGGGCACCGATGGTTTACTAAATTATACACAGACCGGAGGTTTTGGATTCCGTCATATTTTTTAGATTTACCCATGAGCGGTGTTCTACGTACCACCTCGCGTTCAGAAGCGGAGAACAGTGCGTACGGTAAAAACACACGCCCACATTGTAGTCTGGTCGAGTTCTACGTGCAATTTGAGAGCGTCCTAGAAACTCAACGGCACAGACAAAGTAAATTAAATGCTGAGAGTGAAGGGTCCTTGCCTGATTTCAAAACTCCTTTAGCATTGGAGCGACACATGGCGCAGGTATTTACCTTAACAGTGTTTTATGAGCTCCAGGTAGAGATCGAAGCTGCATGTTTTTATTGCAGTGTTGTGGGGATCCATGCATATGGTGAGTGCATCCGTTACGACATTAGAGGGGAGTACAACGTTGTCCATACTGTTGAATATACCCCGTCTTTGACTATTGCGACATGTAGCTGCAAGTTGTTTGAAAGATTGGGGTTTGTTTGCCGGCATATGTTTCTTGTGTTCAAAGATGCCGAAATGGTGAGCTTGCCATCGCGGTACATCGCAGCACGATGGTGTAAGCAAGAAGGACTAGCTAGCTGGTGTGCTCGATGTTCTGACTGCCCTCCTTTAGAAACTGTGCCTAGTCAGTTGTGGACTGAGATACACAATTGTGCCGTGATAGTTGGAAGCAATAAAGTGCGCCAAACGCGAATGCTACAGGTAATAAAAGAATTAAGAGACGAGTTTCTGGGCGATGGTATGGACGTTGACCCCCCAAAAGGAAACGGTGTTGCCATTGCAGCTTTGTGCGGTGTGGAGCCGCCGACGTCCATAATTATCAAACCGCCAGCTCAAGCAAAAAATAAAGGGACCGGCAAGCGAATTAAAAGCCAACGCGAGTTAGCTATTGAGAGGAGTGGCAAGGCTAGCAGAAAGTGCGGGGTGTGCGGCGAGTATGCACATCATAATGCCCGCAGCTGTCCGTTGAAGTGATTAGTGCGCCCAAACAGACATTACTGGTTATGATTAGATACACTGGGATTTTGGCTAATTTTATTAATTCTAGGTTTCTATCCTTTGTATTTGGTTATTAATAATGACTTTGGAGTGTTTGTCCATTTTATTAATTCATTCCTCTGGCGATTTTAGCTAATTTTATTAACTCTACGTTTATATCCTTTGTATCCGATTATTAATAATGACTTTGGAGTGCAGATGCATGTGTATCTGGTTATTAATAATGACTTTGGAGTGTTTGGAGTGTGTGTGGGGTCTGCTTTCTGTGGTACCTGAATGGTGATTGGTTAACCTTCTAAAAACTATTAATTTTTTTTTTTTGTGGGTGTGGGTGTTTGGCTGCCCGCATTATGACTGGTAAGTGGGGTTCTTGGATCTAAATACTCATGTTATCATTCTGTTTGCTGTTAATTTGTCCTAGGGATTCAAGGTGTTCAAATGTGGGGAAAATATATGTTGTCCTAGGGATTCTCTTGTGGTGTAAGCTTGTAATACCGATAAAAAGTTTCCAAATGCTTGTGTACCTTTGTTATAGAGTAAATATTTTAAAGCAAATTCAAGCATATACCCCTACCCAAACAAAAACAAAAGATTAAAGCATTTATGCATGCATATATTGTTGCAGTGGTAAATTTAATGTGTATTATTTGAAGCATGCAATGCATGCATTATATAAATGCCGAAAGGGGTATTGGGGTGGAGATGGGATAATGGGATTGGAGTAAAAGTGCACTGTATTGCATGCATGTAATTTAAATACCATCATCATTAGCAAATTAGAATGGTTCTGTCTTTTGTTTCTTTTATTTCGTGTTAAATTAACTATCTAAGCTACCTACCTTTCCCTCTCATAATGCATTTATTTCAACCTCATACCCCTGGTGCTTTTCATGGTCTATGGTGATAGTAAGTTAAATTAAGTGGTGAATTTATTTCATGTGTCGCATGAAATTAGTGGTGTATTTATTTCACTGAAGTTGTACTTTACCAAATTAGTAGTGTAAAATTAAATACAATTACGAACCCTTTCATGCATTTGTGCCGGCATTTTCTAGAGATAACATTGAAGAAATTTTTATTCCAGCCTGGAAAAGTATATATACCCCATATGAAGACTAGTGCTGCGCACCAAACTAAACAAAATTAAACAGCCAATACTTTGCTCAGGCTGTGCACTAACCTAAATAGATCTAAGCAGCCACTACCTCATACCCGAGTTTTTCATTGTGGTGCTCCTCCCATTAGTTGTTCGGCCCTATGGCGGTCATACTCCACTGCCCGTGTGCGGATATCATCGATGTTGGCATTGACTGTACATAGTAAGATGTTATGCAGAAACCTCGTCCGCATATTTTCAATCACTGCGGCATCCCCCGTCCCCAACCCACAATGCCAATATCTGGGATCTTGACCAACAAAATCTTCCATATGTCTCATTGTGTATACTCCCGAGTCACCGTTGGTAGGGTTGTCTGACCACGCCAACCTCATCCTCTCGGGCTGCATGTTCCTCAACCGCAGCGCCCGCACAGTGTGCTGGTTGTTATCTAGGTATGCGGCGAGGAGGTCCCTCTGGAAACAAAAGATTAGTTCAGCAGGTGTGCGAGTATACTTAACCAATAGTATTAAGTGTTGAGGGTGCATGATGTTTACCAACTCATTTGGAGCTGCGCCGTACATCTCTGTCCCCACGCTAGTCGTCGGTGAGCTGTCTATGATGAGAAACCCATTATGCTTAAAACTTACGCACATCACGTAGAATCGTGCCTCGTGGAATACGGGGAAGAAATACTGCAAAACCCAAATAATAGTGGTTAGCCTACGATGTCCGCTATGCGTAGCCGATTGGATCGCCTATTCGGAACACGACCGGCGTCTTACCATGTCCAATGTGGCTGTCCCCACATGGTGAGTTTGTTTGGAATTCAGCATCAAGACGCCGTTGAAACCACATTACCCTTTGATCCCGCCTGGCTGCAATGTTCACCACCGTCCCAATCTGCACCAATACTAGTTAGTAGATATATATAAACCCAAGATGCTAATTGTGTTTGTTTGTGCACAGTGCGGTGCTGAATGGGTGCACTACGAAGAATATATACTCTTGTTAATTGTATATAGTGTAACATTATGTGTTGACTGTTTTGCGAAGAATGTAAATTAAATTGCATGATCCACACTACCGTCGCCGACGCTGACACAAACAATCGAGAAGGCATGTCCCGACCCCCCGGTTGCTCCCTTGCATTGAGCACCGAGCACCATGCATCTACCACTGGTTTCCCAACATCCGTCCTTGCCTTTAATGTTAAAAATTGATACCATCTGACTGTGCGCGTGGCATGGCGGAATAGAACTTCATTCCTGTATTTTTACTTTTTTTTAAAGACAAAATGACGGAGCCAACGCAGGCTTGTATATATTCGCACGTGACATCCATGCAACTTACCGATGACCGTGTGGGGAGTTGAACAGCCACATCCAAACGACATACACTGGTGGTAACGGTATGTTAGGGTACCCATTGCTGGTGCTGAAAAACATGCCAAAATGCTGGTCTGCCGCCCTAACGGTGGTCCTTGGCTGACGATCCGGGCCTGCTCTCACCCCTGGGGATACGGGCTGTGCTGTTGACCCCCCTCCCGGTTGCGCTTGCATGGATACCTGCACCTAGAAGTTAGAAAATACCATGCAAATCGCGCGTAATTCACATGGCTGTACCTATTAATACCCCTCACCTGCTGAGTTGGCGTGTGTACAGTTGACGGCCCTAGCGTGTTGCCGTCTGCCCTCGTGGTTGCGAACTCCTGAGTCAACCCTAGACTAAATGTTGGTGCCTCAAAGTCCCCTGTGTCCTGCGTTGCAACCTGTTGTGCCTGCCTTGGTATTATCGCTCGTCTTGCTTCCTCCTCCACCCGGTCTAGCTCCCTTATGAATTGCGAGTCTTGCCAAAGGTTGTCGTCTAGATGGCCAGTCGTCACAGTTTGTGGTTGAGGTGGCTGTGGGCCGGTTTGTGGTTGGGGTGGCTGTGGGCCGGTTCGTGGTTGAGGTGTCTGTGGGCCGGTTTGTGGTGTCCCTTTACGTGCCCAGCTTAATAACAGATTACCCACGTTGGCAATCCTCGGGAAATTTCGGTCCTCGAAAGCTAGTGTTTGATTTTTCCTTATTGTTTCTGCAACCCGTGTGGCTATCGCTAGCAGGTCCCTAGTCATGGCTGCGAATTCTTGGTGGAACCCCTACAGGCAAGCGGTTGGTTAGAAAAGAAACAATATAGCAACGTCAACCGGTGCAATAGTAAGGAAACAATATGCATACCCCGGATAGAACTTGTAGTGGTGGCGTTGTGCACTGTTTGTGTAGCCCCGTCTCCTACTCGTGCAGTAGGGTTCCTAGCACGTGCCGCCGCCGCATGTACCAGTGCATCAACCTGCAGTTAAATCAATTTTGTTACGGACACTCGTGCACATTGTATAACCTAGTGCACCAGTTTATTTTGGCATACTGTAATGGGTCTAGGAACGCGTGGGCGTCGTTCAACCCGAGTAGCTTGTGGTACTTGCCGTGCATCCCCCTATAAATGATCCAAAGGAAAAAAAAATGAACCACACAACTCCTGTACACATAAAATTAAATAAAACTAAAAATTTAAACAACCTCCTGTATAATAAGCACAGGGATAACGGTAAAATAATCTGCCCGGGCACTCAAATCTGACCGGGCACATAACAGATGTGCATACTTAATAAGAAATTAGGGACTATTACAGTATGAACCAGTATTACAATGCACAAACAGGCTATTCTGCGCGGTTTGTGCACACATTTTCTATGAGCTGCCATACCGTAACCGGTCGTGGCCCTTGGCCAATCCGAGTGTCCTGCGGTTCTCTCCGTGCACTAT